>NC_092777.1:22053620-22368120 GCF_047496795.1 Chiloscyllium punctatum
CAGCTCTTGGCATAGAATAGCAGATGGCCTTTAGATCTCCTATTTCATTGCTTAGATTCAATTACAGGTTGCCCTTGTGAGACCCCATTGCACTATTTACAAGTATTAGTCACAGCAAAACACTGACTAGTATTTAAGTTGCGATAATAAGGTTACAACTGTTTTTATTATTTCATCGCAGTTATCTTGTACTTGTTTGCGTTGAAAGGTTGCCATCATTTCAAACATTATCAATGTGCACTGAGCTTAATTTTGAGGGACGCGGAAGCGTGCAATCCTCCCATAGACACAGAGGAAACAACTGCCTTCTGTATTGCTGAACTGCTCACAGAAATATTCAACTCCCTTCCATCGGCAGCTTGGAAATTGGAGGGAAGGTCATTGAAGGAAACTGTTCCTAACATGGAGACTATCACCAAACATAAGGGCTCATTCTACAATTACACGTTTAGTCATTAAAGCCAAAAACCAATGGGCAAAACTGCAATGGAGTTCTCCCAATTTCCTGCTACCACTCAAGAGATAGACCATAATTGGCCACTTTTCTGGGATTTCAGTCGATATTTCACCAAATATATGGCTTCTTTGGGAGTGCTGCCAAGGTCCCCAAGCCCCAGAAAATCAGATCAGCACCATTTGCAATGTGTAAATTGTTTTAGAAATGGGCATCCTGAGATGACCCAAAGAAAGCCTGATTATTAAGAAGCAGCAGTGGACTAGCCTCCTTTGGACACCTTGAGTGTGCCGTTTTCTACATGAATGCACAGGGCAGTATATTGAAGCCCCAACAAGCTCCAAGTCAGTTCAGAGCTGGAATGGGGACAGGAACAGCTTAATGACTGGTGTGAGCTACTTTATCTCTAATGCTTCACTGGCTTTGGACAGTGGGCCGTCTCCACTGAAGGTCCATGGTAATCATGCAAGGGCCATAAGCAGATAGACTGATATAATGGGATATCCAAGGAAATAGTTCCCAGCAAGGGCAGTGGGGAGGGATGGGGAAAGTGCAGTGAGAGGGTGGGATATAGGATGAAAATGTTTGATGGAGAGAGGATGAAGGATGTGGAACACAGACCAATGAGACCCAAAAGTTTGTTGTTGGTTCAGGAGGAGCAATCCTGCTCTCCTGTATTGTAAGGAAACAGTAACAAAAACAGCATCTACTCACCCATTGTCAGATTGAAAGGCTTTAGAATACATTCAAAGCAACAGCTTTCGAAAGTAAAGTTGCACTTAACAGCATTAATGCAGTCTGTAGAGAGTATCAAAGAACCTTCAGTGTCACTTATTCTTCTATAGAGCATGTAACAATTTGGGTGAAGTATGGGCTCCATACTTTTTTGGAGTAATAATGAAATCCTTAAGGACCAGACTAAACCTTGCAGCTCCATGAACTCACTCTGCCTTACATTTAGGTTCAGTACCTGATCTGCACCGTAACTCCTGTCCTTATCCTTATTTGAACAAAAATCTATCAACCTCATTTTTGAAATTTTCAAATGAATATGGCAAGTGTATCATATTTCCTGGACCCTTCACATACTGCTTCCTGACATTAACCCTGAATTGGTGATGCCTGACTTTAAGCATATGTTCCTTTGTAAGGAATTCAACTCCTCTCACCATCACAGTGAATTGTTTCTCCCTGTATCGCTAATCAAATTCTTTCACTTGCACTCGCTGGTAAATGCCATCATTGACCCACTGAGGTTTGCTGACTCAGTGTGACTACACCTCCTCATAAGGAGTCAAGGTGGAGCTGTGTCACTGTGCGTGTATATCTCATGCCCGTCTACCCTCCCCAACTACCATGAACCAATAAATTTGGCAATTCCATTCCTGGGAAATTGTTTACCCAGTTTATGCATTCAGCTATCTTGGAAGAGGGCGAATTAAATTTGTACTTACAGTTTCTTTAGAGGGTCAAACTGCTCCTTTATCCTACAGAGAGAGAGCAGAGCTCCCAGTAGCGTCCCAACTGCACCTATGTGAGGGAAGGAATGCTTGATCTTATCCTGTGTCCTTATCACTTATAATGCATGGCCTACTGACTGAGCTGGCGTGGTATTGGGAATACTGCACTGGGAGTCACCCAGAGTACTACTGGCTTTCCAGGACTGACTGGGGTTCTGAAAATCAATGAAACCTGTGAGTTGCCCACATGGAGTCTCTCAAACTTAAATATAATATCCCTTTTACTTACTAATTACAAAAGTATTGAAGATGGGGGTAGAATTACTGCTGTATTGAGCATTATGGTTTGAGGCCATATAATAGAACCAGATTTCAAACATTCATAGAATCCCTTTTGAGCAAAAAGAGACCATTTGGACCATCAATTCTGTACTGGCCTCTGACGAGCATCCCAGCTGGACCCAGTACCCCCAGTAACCATGCATTTCCCATACCTAATTGTCCCTGAGCACTACGGGACAATTACGCATGAATAATCCACCTAACCTACACATCTTTGGACTGTGGGAGGAAACCCACATAGACACGAGGAGAACGTACAAACTCTACACAGAGGGTAGATTGAACCAGATCCCTGGCACAGTGAGGCACTGTGCTGCCCTGATTTGGTCACCTGCAGGTCCTGGTGGAAATATCTGCAGGAAATTCAGGAACTTAAAATCAGAATCTGGCTTTCAGAGTGAACAGTGTGTGAATGATTTGTTATTGACTTTGTAGAGAGTGGTAGGGGCTATATTGTTATGTATATTCAAGGAGGAGACAGATTTTCTATTGGTAAGAGTATTATAGGGATTAAACAGGAAACTGGATGATCAGTTCCGCTATGGTCTCATTGAATGGCAAAGAAGACTCAACAGGCTGAATGGTGTACTTTTGCTCCCATATCTTACGGTCCTGTTTTCTGTCTGTCAGCAGTGGTAAATAAATCCTGTTTTGCCTTTGATGACTAGCAAATTAGAACAACTTTTCCATGCAATTTTTTTGCAGGCAATTTTAAATTCACTGACACAAAACCAGAAACTGCTGGAAAAGCTCAGCAGGTTTGGCAGCATCTCTGCGATGAAATCAGAGTTAATATTTCAGGTCCAGTGATCCTTCCTCAGAAACAATTTCCAGCAACTTCAGTTTTAGAACATAGAACAATACAGCGCAGAACAGGCCCTTCGGCCCTCAATGTTGCACCGACCTGTGAACTAATCTAAGCCCATTCCCCTACACTATCCCATCATCATCCATGTGCTTATCCAAGGATTGTTTAAATCTCCCTAATGTGGCTGAGTTAACTACAGCCCTTACCACTCTCTGAGTGAAGAACCTGCCTCTGACATCTGTCTTAAATTCATCACCCCTCAATTTGTAGTTATGCCCCCTAGACACCACCATTCTAGGAAAGAGATTTTCACTGTCTACCCTATCTAATCCTCTGATGTCTGTCTCTATCAAAGCCCCTCTTAGCCTTCTTCTTTCCAATGAGAACAGACCCAAGTCTCTCAGCCTTTCCTCATAAGAGCTTCCCTCCAGACCAGGCAACATCCTGGCAAATCTCTTCTGCACCTTTTCCAATGCTTCCACATCCTTCCTGTAATGCGGCAACTAGAACTGTACACAATATTCCAAATGCGGCTGGACTGTATCGTTGCGGCTTCAGTATTTGCAGTACTTACAATTTTTATTTAACTTAATGATCCCATTGGCTGCAATGACATTTACAATTGCCAAAGAAAACAAAGCATCTAGACAATTTCTGAAAAGGTAATGGATATTGACACCAATGTATCTATCACCAACAAAATATCTTTATGGCAATGTTCAGGGTGGAGAATGGATAGGAATTGGTGAAAGAAGTGACATTCAGTGTAAGAGACATCTAACATACTTGATTCACAAAAGCAAGTATTTTCATTTAAATAATAGATACAATTTGGGTTCTTTAACTTTAAACTCAAAGTATCATTTGGCTGCCTTAAACTGAACAAGGTTACAGATGAAAATCTGCTTCTAATTCTTGTTCACAATCTGCTCCTTGTTGAATGTGTTGATGCACGACATACACTGTTTTTTTTACATAATAATGAATGTATATATACAAAAATATACATATTCAATTAAAATTGAAAACTGAAATTCCCCAAGGCTATCAAACTTGGAACAGCTCCTAATAAAACGTGAGGACAAACATACAGTTCTCATCACAAAACATCTCAGAAAGCTAAAACAAAATGCTAAACAAAATATTTTGTTCACATTACCTTTTAAGATCTACTTTCTCTTCTGGAATCTTAAACTTAAAAGACTATGAACTAAGTAGATCTTTATCATTACAATAATTCCTAAGAGTTTTGAAAAAGTGAATGGAGCAGATGCCTTTTTCAAGAAAAATGAAATGATAATGTATCTTAATTGAGGAAGCTATGATGGTTTTTTTTTAGGGAAAACACCGGAGTGGCCAGTGACAAGCAGTGCCCTTCACATCAAAGGGCAGTGCTGTGTGATCAACACTCCTGTTTTTTTTCTTTTGAATCTCCTGGTTGTATTTTTTTTGCAATCTCCTGTGTTTTTTTCCCACACTACCGCCTAACTGCAGTAGTGCTTATTTTTTCCCCAGCCCCCATGGTGTGTGTGTGCAGTGTGAGACACAGTGAGAGACACAAGGTGCACGAATCTTTATTCAATTTCCACCACCAGGAACATATGAAAAACACCCAAGTGGCCAGTGACAAGCACTGCCCCTCACATCAAAGGGCAATGCTGTGTGATCAAACAGTGAAGGGGAGGGTAGGGACTAAATCAAAATAGAGTTGGACGGGGAAATAATACACTCCACTCCCTGCGGCGCCCACCTCTCCCTGAACAACTCCAGGGTGTTGGTGGACACCGCGTGCTCCTTCTCCAAGGACACCCGGGCCCTAATGTAACTGCGGAAGAGGGGCAGGCAGTCGGCCCTAACGACCCCCTCCACCGCCCGCTGCCTGGACCTGTTGATGGCCAGTTTTGGCCAGTCCCAGGAGCAGACCCACGAGGAGGTCTTCAGACCTGCCCTCCCTCCTCCGTACCGGGTGCCCGAAGATCAGGAGCGTGGGACTAAAGTGCAACCAAAAGCAGAGGAGGAGGTTTTTGAGAAAATTAAAAGGGGATGCAAACGCCCACACCCAATATATACATGGTCCACGGACTCCACAGCGCCACAGAACAAGCAGTTGGGCTGGGAGTCCATGAACCACCGCAATCTGCAGTTGCAGGGGACTGCTGCGTGCAGCACCCTCCACCCCAGATCCCCGATTGAAAGGGGGAGGACTCCCGTGTAGAGAGACCTCCACTGGGGATCCCCACCGCCCGGTGGCAAATGGGCACGCCAAGGCGTGTCCGGACGGTGGATGAGGGAGAAGAGGTGGACGGTGTGCAGCAGCAGTCGATACAGGGCCTTCCTTTTTATATCCCTGGAAGGGAAAAAAATTAAAATTCCGGAGGCGGCTCAGGTTGTGGGGCACAGGCTCCCGCGGGAAGTATGGGACCTTGGGGCCAATGTGAAATTCCGTCCGGGCTGGGGTGAGCGCGGACGGGATCCCACTGCACACCTGAGCGTCCTCCAATTGGTGCACTATGTCGGGTCCGAGCACCGCCGTTTTAAGGCGTCGGATGGCGGTGGCCACGTACCGGACGTCTACCGCTTCCCTGCTTGCTATGTCCTGCGGCAGCATCCAGCCCAGGCCCCTGGCACCCAGCACGTCCCCGACCCTGGTCACCCTCGCTGCCACGGCCCTTCCCTCCGACAGCCACTCGAACCCGCGAGTACGGAGGTGCGGATTCCTGAGCAACGGCTCCCTGACGACAGCCGCTACTCCAGCCGGAGGGTAAGCGCGACGCGATTCGACCATGTTCCAGACAGTGATCCGGTCCTGGTAAAAGACAGGCAGCGCCTTGAGGGCGACCTCCAAACCGTCATGGTCGACGAACAGGAGCTACGTGTCGTAGTTGAGGTTACACACCTGGCGGAAAAAATACGTCGCCAGGGCGCACCACCTAGGAGGAGGCTTGACGTAAAGGTATCGCCACAAGGTCTGAAGGCGGAAATTCGCGACCTGGGTGCGGACGCACACCAGCGACTGACCGCCCTCCTCAATAGGGAGACTCAGAACCTGTGCGGTGACCCAGTGCATCTTTCTGTCCCAGAAGAAGTCGACCAACGTTCTCTGGATGTCAGCGACAAAGCCAGGAGGAGGGACCAAAGTGACCAGCCGGTACCACAGCATGGCGGCCACCAGCTGGTTTATGACCAGCACTCGACTCCTGTAAGATAGCACTCGGAGCAGTCCTGTCCAGCGGCCGAGGCGAGCCGAGACTTTGGCCTCCAGCTCCTGCCAGTTGGCCGGCCAGGATTCCTCAGCCGGGCTGAGATAGACCCCCAGGTAGAGGAGATGGGTGGTACTCCAGCTGAACCCCCGTAACTCCTCCGGCAGAGAGTCCACTCGCCACGGACTGACTAGTAGTCCGGAACATTTGGCCCAGTTGATCCTGGCGGAAGACGCTGCCGAGTACACGGCCTGGCATCCTCCCCAGGTCAGCCAGGTCGGTGAAAGTGAGGAGCACGTCGTCGGTGTAGGCCGAGAGGACCACCCTTGTGCCCGCGCCGCGCAGAACCAGCCCCAACAACCTCCTCCGCAAGAGGCGCAGGAAAGGCTCCACACACAGGGAATACAGCTGGCCGGACAGGGGGCAGCCTTGACGCACTCCTCTCCCGAAGCAAAGGGGCGCCGTCAGGGACCTGTTAACTTTAACCAGACACTCTGTGGCGGCGTACAAAAGTCGGATCCGGGCGACGAACCGCGTCCCGAACCCGAATGCCCGCAGAGTCCCGAGCAGGTACTCATGATCGACCCTGTCGAACGCCTTCTCCTGGTCGAGAGACAGGAAGGCGCTCAGCAGACCAGCCCGTCGACAGAAATGGATCAGGTCCCGGACCAGGTGGACGTTGTCGTGTATCCTCCGGCCCGGGACAGTGTAGGACTGGTCCGGGTGAATCATATGGGCCAGCACGGAAGCCAGGCGAGAAGACAACACCCTGGCGAAGATTTTGTAGTCCGTGCTGAGGAGGGAGACCGGAAACCAGTTTTTCAAAGAACGAAGGTCCCCTTTCTTTGGCAGCAGGACGATGACCGCCCTGCGCCAAGAAAGGGGCAGCTGTCCAGCATTTAGACACTCCCCCAGGACCTGTGCGTAGTCGCTCCCCAGGACGTCCCAGAACGCCCTGAAGAACTCCACAGTCAGCCCGTCCAGCCCCGGGGTTTTGCCCCTCGAGAGCCGGTCGAGGGCGCCGGTCAGCTCCTCTAAAGTGACGGGAGCGTCGAGCCTTCCGGCGTCCTCCGGGCCGAGCTGCGGCAGGTCCTCCCACAGAACTCTGCGAGCATCCTCGCTGGACGGATCCGGAGAGAACAGAGCCGTGTAATAGTTTCGGACGTGGGCCCTGACGCCCTCCGGATCCGAGACGAGGGACCCGTCGTCGGCCAGCAGCACAAGGAGCTGCTGACGGGTGCCGCGCCTTTTTTCCAGCGAGTAGAAGAAGGGGGAGCGGCGGTCCAGGTCCTGGAGGAGCTGGATCTGAGACCTCACGTACGTGCCCCGAGCCCCGACGAGCTGCAGGTCCCGGAGCGCGGCCTTCTTCTCTTTGTACGCCCCACGCAGGGCCGGGTCCACATCGGGCTGACCGAGGCGTGACTCCAGGTCGAGCATCTCCCTCTCCAACTCCCGGATCCTGGATTTCCGCCTCTTGGTCGACCCCCTCGCGTACTCCTGACAGAAGACGCGGACGTGAGCCTTGCCCACGTCCCACCATAGCCTCAGGGAGGGGAAGCTTCCCCGCTTCCTTCTCCAGCCGGCCCAGAAACGACGAAATGAGTCCCGGAACCGCTCGTCCTCCAGCAGCAGGTTGTTAAAGTGCCAGTACGCGGAGCCGAGCCTGGCGCCGAACGGAAGGAGTTCCGCCCACACCAGGTGATGGTCTGTGCATGACACCTGCCGTGTGGAGGCCTTCGGAAAACAGGAGGCGTACGCCCGCGAAACGTACAGGCGGTCGATTCTGGACGCTCCGACCCCAGGCCTCACAAAGGTGAAGGCGATGGAGTTGGGATGGAGATTCCGCCAGACGTCCACCAGGTCAAAGGATTTGACCAAGTCCCCCAACCTCCTCCCCGACGCCCAACCAGTGCGGGCACCGCTGTGGTCCCTGCTCTCGAGGACGCAGTTAAAATCTCCCCCGAGGACAACGCACTGGTTCTCGTCAATGGAGGCGAGGTGAGTGGACACTTCTTCAAAGAAGCTCGCTTGCCTCAGCTGGCTAGGGGAGCGTAGACGTTCACCAAGTGAAGCACCGTGCCCCCCAGCTGAACCGTCAGGTGAAGCAAACGGCCTGGCACCGGCTCCCTGACCCCCAAGATCTCCGGCTGAAAATGCGGGGCCAACAGGATAGCCACCCTGCCAGATCTGCGGGTGAGGTGACTCATGTAGACCTCCCCTCGCCACTCCAGGAGCCAGGTGGCTTCGTCTCCCGGGGACACTCATGTTTCTATCTGGCAGCCAGGGGTCCCTGACTGGACCAGATTTTAGTGAGGGAGAGAAACTGAAGGAAAAAAAGCATTTGTTGGGCAATGGTGTTGTGGCATGTGTGGGACTGAAGACAGTGCTGAGTCTGTGGCATTTATTACCACAGGGAAAAGTTAAGGTCAAACTTTGTCTGATTTCAAGAAGAAATTGGATATTGTATTTGGGGCTAAAGGAATCAAAGAATGTGGGGTAAAGCTGAACAGGCTTTGGTGTTATATAATGAGCCAGGATCAGAAAGCATGGTAGAGGAGGTGTGAAGGGCAAAATGGCCTACTCCTGCTCGTAGGTTCCATGTTTCTATAAGAACAGGAGTGTGATCAAGTAGAAAAAGTATTGGGGTGATATAACATAAGAGGGCCAAGCAGGAGGAAATAAATGTCAATGACCACCTTAGCACAAGGAGATTGCCCAAGTTGGTTTGGAGGGAGGAATACATACATAGAAGTCAATGCGTCAGCTGATAAGTGAGTCAAGTTTGCTAATGTACGTACATTGTTAGTGGACAAACTGGATTGTTCTTCAACAAAAATGCTCAGTAATCAACAAACAATTGGCACCAATTCTTGTAATTACTCATGAAGGGCTTTTGTCCAAAACGTCAATTTTCCTGCTCTTCAGATGCTGTCTGACCTGCTGTGCTTTTCCAGCATCACTCTAATCTTGACACCAATTCTTGTAAACTTATCTGGTTCTCCTCATCAGAGCCTGCAGTCCATAGTGAACGCATTGACAGGAGGATGTACAAATATTGGTCTCCTGTCTGACGTGGATATTATTAGAGCAGCATGTTTCTGGATTTGGACATCGAAGGATTCATGGTTCATTCTTTTAAGTCCACCGGAGAGAAAAGACTTAAGAATGTAAGAAATAGGCGCTGGAGGCCATTCATATCTTCAAGACTGTCTCGCCATTTCGTAAAATCATGGCTTAATCTTCGCTCCTCAGCTCTCAACGTTTTGATAATATAAAAATCTGTCTTTAGCTACTTTCAGTGATCTAGCCTCCACAACTCTTGGGGTACAGAATTCTAGGCATTCACTACTCTGTCAAAGAAGAAATTCCTTCATATCTCAGTTTTAAATGAGAGTCCTTTTATTCTGTCATAATGTCCCTTAGTTGCACTCACAGTGGAAATATCTTCTCAACTTCTTCCCTGTCATGTCGCCTCAATAAGATCACCCCTCACGGAGACCAGAACTGTACACAGTACTTCACGTGTAGCATCACCAACACCCTGAACAATTGGAACAAGGCTCCTTTGTTTTTCAACTCCAACTCTCTGGCAAAGGCTAAAGTTTCATTTATCTTCTTAACCAGTTGATGCACCTGCATGCTCACTTTTTGTGTTTCATACGGAAAAACAGCCTGATCCCTCTGTGTTGAACTTTTCTAGACCTCTCTCTATTGAAATAATAGTCTGCCATTTCATTCTTCCTACTAAAATGCATGACTTCACACTTTCTTGCACTAAACCTAACCTGTGAAGTTTTTGCCCACTCACTCAACCTACCGAGATTCCATTGCAGATTCCTTATATCCTCATCACAACATGCCCTCCCACCTTTTTTTTGAATCAGCAGAAAATTTGGAAACAATACACTAGGCCCCTGCCTCCCACTCCCTCCAAATCATGAACACAGACAGTAATTATCTGAGGCCCTATGACAGATCCTTGTTGCATTCCAGCCTGAAAGAGGGTCATTCATCTCAATTCTCTGTCATCTGTATGTTAACCAATTCTCAACCCATGCTAATACATAACGCCCAGCACAGAAAGCTCCTATCTTGTGCAATAACCTTTAATGTGATACCTTACTGCATGTAACCTGGAAATCCAAATCCACCACATCAACCATTTCCTCTTAATCAACTCTGCTTGTTATACCCTCAAAAAACTCTAACAAATTTATCAAACATGATTTCCCTTTCGCAAAACCATATGCACTGATTGTACTCAGCTTTTCTAAGTGTTCCTATTTAGTAAGAGTCTAACATTTTCCCCACAGAAGGTGTTAGACTAACAGGCCTCTAGTTTCCTGAGTTCTGTCTTTCTCTCTTCTTGAACGGGGGTGTCACATTAGCAGTTCTCCAATCTACTGGAGCCCTTCTGGAATCCATAGAGTTCTAGAATCTTTTCACCAATGCCTCCACTATCTCTGCAGTCATTTTTTAATACCTCTTGGATGCAGGTCATCAGGTCCTGGTGATTTATCTGCCTCCAGTCCCATTAGCTTGTCAAATACTTTGTCCCTCATGATACAGGCTGTTACAAAAACCTTTCCTCATCTTAGTATGTTCCTTTCCTGACATATTTGGAATGTTTACAGTACCCTCCACAATGAAGACCAATGAAAACATTCATTTAATTTATCTCCCATTTCACTGTTATACTTTATCCATTACCCAGCCATATCCTTCAGAGCTCCCAGTCACATTAACAACTTTTTTTTAATACCCACAGAAGCTCTTGCTGTTCGATTTTATATATCTTGCCAATTTGCTTTCATAATCGATTTTCTCCTTTTTTAGTTGTGCACATTTTGCTCCTAAAAATTATCCCAATCCTCCGGCCTACCACTGGTTTATGCCACATTACATGTCTTGATTTTTGCTTGGGAACTTTCCTTGTCTGTCTTTGTAAACCATGAATCACTTTCCTTTTCATTAAGACCTTTTTTGACCAGAATAAAGTTTTGCTGAGTTTTACAAAACACATGGTTAAATGTCTGCTCATCGTCTGACATTCTTTTTAGTCCATTCTCCATGACAATTCTTTCCTCGTCCCACTGTATTTGCCCTTTTCAGAGGACACAGGCTTGAGACTGGAGTTACTTTTCCTCAAACTGAATTTGAAATTCAACCGTGTTGTGATCACTTTCCCCTTAACTATCTGGTCCTTTGTTAATCCCACCTCATTACACATGACTAGATCTAAAGTAACCTGTTACCAGTATGTTGTGCAACACACTGCTAGACAAACAAGCATACGCCATGCTGCCTGCTTTACAGTGATGTTGATCTGCTTAACACTCCTCCCAAGTCTCAGACTAATATCTGGAGATGAGATCTCCCGCACCAGAATGGTGGAGTGCCAGCTGAGATGATTGTGTTCAATTCTCTGCATTAAAACTTGAACTCAAACAATTGACTCAGAACTTACTATTACCTACATGAATTAACTGCATGATGAAACAGATGGATCTACACAGGATATAAAAATAATTTTAAAAGTAGATCTTTATGTCAGGTCTCTGCACTGATCTGTATGTGTGCACTCGAGGGAGTTAAATGTACCTGTTGTTCCCTAATCTGTCCCATCCCGTCACTTGAATCATAACCTCTCCTGCAGTCTTTCATATAATCACCAATGACCATGTAACACAAGCCTCAAAGCAGAGCCCCATAAAATGAGGAAAAGCACCTTTTTGCAAGCAAGGCAGCCTGTAGCCATCGCAGTCTGCATGAGGTGCTTAACTGTCAGATATCAAAATGTTTACTTTGTTCCTTTTTTAAAATATACAGTTTTTAACGAACTACTCCACTTAAGAGGAGTGTTTACCTTCATGTACTCATTTTCAGATTAATTCATAACAGTGAAAACAGCCTTGACAAGAGCAGCTTTACTTAACTGCATTTCTTTTCTTGGTGATCCCTAGTTATACGTAAGCAACTCTACTGGATAGTGCATCTCCAGCACAAACATTTCTGGAAATATGTCCATGTAGGTGAGGTACAGTCCAGAGGAGTAAAGGAAATTTGGCTGTTGTTACCCTTAAGCAACATTTTTGCTTTTATTTCGTAATGCACAACTATGAAAAAATTAAAAATACCATTTCTGTTCTAAAAATATAGCACTGAGGCATCTCCTAAAAAAAGGCGAGTGACGGTAGTGCATAAAACATGTTTTATATTAGCCCTGTGGATTTGAAAATATTCAAGTGGTCTTCTGTGCACAATAACAGCTCAATTATGAAAGTGGAAGAATGTTCTTTACTGAACTAGACTAACACATCACTACATATTTTCTTGAAAGGGTCCAGCAGAATGCAGAAAATGAAAGGGAACAGTTCAGGTATGAGAATGAATATATGGTGGCAGCTCAGTAAAACATAGACTGAAATAACTGATAATTTGAAGGAATGCAACAAGGGGGCAGTCTAACAATTAAATGCAGATGAGCTGATTTGTTTGAAAATGAAAGTGAACCAATTCCCATGCGACAAAGTAACATTGCACACTGTAAAAAGGAAGAAATACAAACCTGAAGAAAAAACAAAAGTGAAATATGAGCTGAATATTTATTTTAAAATTGCCTGATCTCCATAAAGCTCTAAGCCAATTACTTCTTTATCCAAGTATCAACATTACACATATGGAACTGTTTGTGGTTCAGCTATTTGGGTTTATAAACCTGGAACACATTTTAACATTATGGCTGTTGTACATTAATGCAAAATGCTCTTTTGAAATCGGGAACTGGCAGATAATTAAAGTATGGCCAAATGCTGATCTCAGTAGCTTCCCAAAAGCTGGATCAAGATTCAATTTTCAATGAGTTAGTGCCGGGCTGCTGAGCTTCAGATGATTGCTTTGACTTGTCATTTATGACTCTTACTGACAGAAATTGTGGGTTTACTCCTAATTAAATATTCACCGCCAGCTCCTTTTTCAACAATGTGACTCCGGTGCAGCTGTTTTAAGGGCTGCAGTCGCAAAGGCACAATTATTTATGTACCGCTGATCCCTGAGATGTCTGGAACCTGATCCGAGCTCTCCCCAAACTAGTGGTAACCAGGCCGGGATTGGGATGGGGTTGGGGCAGGAGTTGGTAGGTAGGTGCATAGACAGGGGGTGGTGGCTAGACTGAAAACACTTGCCTCGAGTTTTCCCATCCCTAACTGAATGACCAGCCTTTAAATTGCAGACAACCGACTTTCAATTACTTGTATTAAACACATGGATTTAACCTTAAAAATGAAATGAAATGAAAGAAAAAAAAAATCAAGAGTTCCATTGTATTTAAACACTTAAGCTGGTCTATTCTGTGCTCGAGTGCATTAAGGGAGCAAAAAACTGATGGAAAATGAGAGTTTGCAGATTGGATTGAACCTATTGACTTGATTTCTTATTATCACATGTACCGAGGTACAGTGCAAAGTTTTGTTTTGCGTGCAGTGCAGGCATAACATAGAAAGTGCATTAAGATAATAGAACGGAGGAAAGCATGCAATGTTACGGATGCAGAGAAGATGCACAGGAGTGAGGTCAACATTAAGTTTAAAATTTGAGAGATCCATTCAGAAATCTAATAACAGTGGGGAAGAAGCTGTTCTGGAATGTATTCACACGTGTATACAAAGGTTTATATCTACTGCCAACGGAAGAGGGTAACGTGAGTATAGCTGGGGGGGGTGGGGGGGGGGTGGCAGAGGGGAGATCATGTTGGTTATTTTCCCAAGGTAGTGGGAAGTATAGATGGAGTCAATAGATGGACTAGGCTGCGTCCACAACTCTGTAGTTTCTCGCAGTCTTTGGAAGAACAGTTGCCAAACCATGCTGCGTTGCATCCTGATAGAATGCTTTCCATGGTGCAGCTATAAAAATTGCTCAGAGTCCTTGCGGACATGCCCGAATTTCCTTAGCTTCCTGAGGAAGTAAGATGTTATTGCACTTTCTTGACCATTGCGTCAACATGGGTGGGCCTGGACAGATTGTTGGTGATTATCACACCCAGGAAATTGATGCTCTCGACCATCTTCACCTCAGCACCATTGATCCAGACAGGGGCATGCCCTCCACTCTGCTTCCTGAACTCAGTGACCAGCTCCTTCACTTTTCTGACATTGATGGACAGATTGTTGCCTTTACACTGTGCCATTAGGCACTCAATCGCTTTCCTGTATTCTGCCTCGACGTTATTTGAGATCCGACCTACAACGGTGGTGTCAACAGCTAATTTGTAAATGGAGTTGAGGTAGAATTTGGCCACACAGTCAGGAGTGTGTAAGCAGTATACCAGGGGGCTGAGTACGCAGCTTTGCTGGGCACCCATTTTGAGGATTATGGGTTTGTCACTTATTCAAGGAATCACAAATTTGCAGTCCCCCACATAATTTAGAATAAGCAAGATAGTAATACGAAAGTGATGTAAGTTATATGAGTGTTTTGAAGTCCAGAAATGGTAGCTGGTTGCAGGGAGGCAAGTGCTTGGCTTTAGCTCCACAAGCTGTTGTTTTGAGTCACAGAGTCATACATCACAGAAACAGGCCCTTTGGTCCAACTCGTCCATTCCTACCAACATCCCCAATTTGACCTAGTCCCATTTGCTAGCATTTCACCCATATCTCTCTGAACCCTTCCTATTCGTATACCCATCCCAGTGCTTTTTAAATGTTGTAATTGTACCAGCCTCCACCACTTCCTCTGGCAGCTCATTCCATACATGCACCATCCTTTGAGTGAAAATGTAATCCCTCAGGTCCTTTTTAAATCTTTCCCCTCTCACCTTAAACCTATGTAGTCTACTGTTGGACTCTCATACCCTGGGGAAAAAAGACTTTGGATATTCACCCTATCCATGCCCCTCATGATTTTATAAACCTCTATAAGGTCAGCCGCCGACGGTCCAGGGATTTCTGGAGAGGTTCGAGACTAGTCAGATAAAGAACAATGGACCAAAGTCAGGGTTGGCAATGCACATCTCAATCAAATAATTATTCATTATTAGAGATTAGAAGAAAGCAAAAGTAATCATCTGTCCATGAAAAATGGTTGACTTGTCCTAATCACCCCTCATGAAAACTTCTGTGCTTTCATGTGTCTTTCAGCAGATTAGCTAACTGTGGGAAAGCTGGAAGGTGGTGGATAGGATGGCAACTGGAATGTTCAACGATGGCTTGAGCCATCATGAAGTTTCGGACAGATTTGATTGGCCCTCTCCTGTCTGTCAGTTTGTAAGATTGTATGAAAGATAATAAATTACAGTACCATAGTAAACAGAAGAATGTAGGCAATAGATTTAGAACCAATGAATGAAATGGACGATCATCAAACAAAGACAAAACATGAAACAAGGAATCCTTTACGATTCTTTTTCCCCAAATGTTGGTTGTCTCTTTTTCTATGTCTTCTATCACTAATAGGGTCAGTGAGCGAAGACTATTGTGAGAAATTTGTTATCTATATGATTGGACCGTTCAGGCAATACAGATGTACTGGGGCTGACACAGACAGACATACTGGGGCTGACACAGACAGACGTACTGGGGCTGACACAGACAGACATACTGGGGCTGACACAGACAGACGTAATGGAGCTGACACAGACAGACGTAATGGAGCTGACACAGACAGACATACTGGGGCTGACACAGACAGACATACTGGGACTGATACAGACAGACATACTGGGGCTGACACAGACAGACATACTGGGGCTGACACAGACAGACATACTGGGGCTGATGCAGATAGATGTACTGGGGCTGATACAGACAGATGTACTGGGGCTGACACAGACAGACATACTGGGGCTGATACAGACAGATGTACTGGGGCTGACACAGACAGATGTACTGGGGCTGACACAGACAGACATACTGGGGCTGATACAGACAGACGTACTGGGGCTGACACAGACAGACGTACTGGGGCTGACACAGACAGATGTACTGGGGCTAATACAGACAGATGTACTGGGGCTGATACAGACAGATGTACTGGGGCTGATGCAGATAGATGTACTGGGGCTGATACAGACAGATGTACTGGGGCTCATACAGACAGATGTACTGGGGCTCATACAGACAGACGTACTGGGGCTGATACAGACAGACGTACTGGGGCTGACACAGACAGATGTACTGGGGCTAATACAGACAGATGTACTGGGGCTAATACAGACAGACGTACTGGGGCTGACACAGACAGACATACTGGGACTGATACAGACAGATGTACTGGGACTGATGCAGATAGATGTACTGGGGCTGATGCAGATAGATGTACTGGGGCTGATACAGACAGATGTACTGGGGCTGATACAGACAGATGTACTGGGGCTGATACAGACAGATGTACTGGGACTGATACAGACAGATGTACTGGGACTGATACAGACAGATGTACTGGGACTGATACAGACAGATGTACTGGGACTGATACAGACAGACATACTGGGACTGATACAGACAGACGTACTGGGGCTGACACAGACAGACGTACCTGGGCTGATACAGACAGACGTACTGGGGCTGATACACACAGACGTAATGGAGTTGATACAGACAGACATACTGGGGATGATATAGACAGATATAATGGGACTGATACAGCCAGATGTGATGGGTTTGATGTGATGGGACTGATCCACACTGTAGGGAATCTAATCTAATCTGATGCTGACAGAGGTGCTGAAAAGATGAAACTCTTGAACCAAGGCAAAACAGATTGCTAAACTGAGCAATAAAACTTTCAAGCACTCATTGATGCACAATAAATATCCAAATTACAATGCTACCACGTCAAATTTATGTAGTAACAAACAGTAAAGTTTAAAATAAAGAACCATGTTTTTAAAAATAGATGAGATAAAATACAAGCAAACACGTTCAGATATCTTTTCATGTGAAGTACAATGCAATAAAATACAACGTCATATATACTCCAGTAATGAAGGTCTTAATTCCCATTTCCTACCAGTTCCCTGTCTAGGATGACTGCTCGACCATTTTGCATTCCAGCCACGCTAAGCGTATTTTTGTATTGCACAGTCTTATTAAATAAGGCTAAAAAATCACACAACACCAGGTTATAGTCCAACAGGTTTAATTGGAAGCACACTAGCTTTCGGGGCGTCGCTCCTTCATCAGGTAGTAGCACTACCACCTGATGAAGGAGTGACTCTCCGAAAGCTAGTGTGCTTCCAATTAAACCTGTTGGACTATAACCTGGTGTTGTGTGATTTTTAACTTTGTACACCCCAGTCCAACACCAGCATCTCCAAATCATTAAATAAGGGTAAATTTGCACAATGGAATTAGACTGAATTTTGTTCTTTATTCACTTGTGGGACATGGGTATCACTGGCTCTTAGCATTTCTTGCTCATTCTTGGTTGCCCTTGAGAAGATGGTAACAAGCTGTCTTCTAGAACTGCTGCAGTCCACATGCTTTGGGTTGACTCACAATGTTTTTAGGGAGGGAGCTCCAGGGTTTTGACCTAGCGACAGTGAAGCAAGGGCAATGATTTCCAAGTCAGGCTGATGAGTGGCTTGGATGGAATCTGTAGGCGGTGGTGTTTCCATGTATCTGCTAGCCTTCTTTTTCTAGATGGAAGTGGTCATGGGTTTGGAAGGTGCTATCTGAGGATCTTTGGTAAATTACTGCAGTGTATTTTGCAGATAATACACATTGCTACTACTGAGCATCGGTGGTGGAGGGAATGGATGCTTGTGAATGTCGTGCCAATTAGGTTGTTTGCTTTGTCCTGGATGGTGTCAAACTCCTTGATAGTTATTGAAGCTGCACTCATACAGGCAAGTGGGGAATATTCCATCACACTCCTGATTTGTGCCTTGTGGACAGGCTTTGGGGAGGCAGGAGGTGAGTTATTCACTGCAGTATTCCTAGCCTGTGATCTGCTCTTTCAGGACCACAACATTTATATGGCTAACTTAGTTCAGCTTCTGGCCAATGGTAAACCCCAGGATGTTGATAGTGGGGAATTCCACTGGCAAAGCTCATTTGACACAGGATCCTTAAAGAAAGTAAACAGGAGAGACTGTTAACAGGAGAGCCGTCTGGCCTGGATTTGAACTCAGTTCCAAAGATGAAAGGTCACTGTTGAAGACGGTGGACTACCCAGTCTCCCCTTTTCTGCATGTATCCCTGTACATACAACTGACCATAAAACTTTCTCTTATAGCATGCATTAAATGTAACTTTCTTACTAAATGACTATTGCACTATATTGGTACCTGTATAGGGCTGTGTTCATCCACAAACAGTAATGCACTCATTTGGATAAATTCTGGATAAGTTTCATTTTAATGAGAGCGGATAAGTCAACAACAAAAATAGTAAAAACTACGTCCAACTAATTACTTGATTTCTTAAAATTGTAACACCGTTTTCGTGCTGTGAAGCTAAATCCTTTGCAACAATACCTGCTGTGTAATTTATCTGGCCAAGAATAAAAACAACCATATAAAAGTATGGATCATAAAGGGACTTGTTCAAACACATTTTTTATATGGATCCCAAAGCAAAGCGGATAAAGTGGATCCAGTGCAATTAAGAGTTTGCAGGCACTCCAAAGCACAGTATGTTGAGAGTATGTGGCACTAAGACACTACACATGCCAGTATGTGTTTACATTCAAACTGGAGAGGTTTAAATAAACATGGGTTTCCACCAAATACTTTGTGCCTGCAGGATGATTATTTAATAAACACTGGCCAGTCATTACAATATTTACCTAATAGTTCATGGTTCTTATTCTAAAATCTTTCTTTTTCTGTTGCATTAATTTCCTGTTTCTGACATTTGCAACATTTTAAACATTGCCAGGAAATATAGCTGGTACGTGGAAACCAAACAAAACTCGTGTCTGTTTTGCCTCCTAATTTTAGCACTAATGAAAGGAAACATTTATTGTCAAGTAAAAGAAGTGACTGTCTCAAACTCTTAGTAACACAGAAAGTTATTGCATTGTTACATTGATGTGACACATGAAAGCAAAGCATTTGTATTCTAAATGGAGGTTAAAAGAGCCATTTTTACCTAAGGTTATGAACGAGAAATGCTTAAAGAGAGATCACAGTCACATACCTGCACATTTATATTTTCTATTTCAGAAATTTGAAAGAAAATACAATAATTATTAGATGATGGTGATGGATGAACCAAAGTTGAGAAGAAAAAAATTGTTTTTATTTGAAAAGTTAAGCAAAATTTATTCTGTATGTACACTGAAACTGAAAGAAGCAAGAGAGGTAAAAGCACATATCAATGTGTTGGGGACACAAAGCTTGGATTTAATATGTATTAGGAGCTTACATGTAATGGTGATAAGGAGACCGATATGTTCAACTGTGTCCAAGAAGACATCATTTTGAGTATTAGCTGGTGGGATGAATCTTGATATCAACTCAATGAAGAATAAAAAAAGTGTAAGAGCATTTATGATGCTGCATTTGGATTTTCAATGGAGCAAGATACATAATTAATTCTTGAGTTAAATGATTCTAGTGAATTAGATTAAGGTTATTAAACTCTACAGCTGAAAGAGACAGGATGGTGAATGGTAGATTAGAGATGGGTCAGGCAACGATTTTAGAAACCCTATGTAGTAATGTTGAAAATAGAAAACATTGTTCTGCCACTTAACAATGAGTGAATTAAGAACAGATCTAAAGATCAGCATGGTCTTATTCAACAGTCAACCCTAGTCTTAGCCATACTACAAGGAAGAGGAAAGAACTACAACAAAATTCACTGCCCATGCCAAAGCCTTCTTTATTTAGTTTGACAAGTGTACCTTTGCTATTTAATGCCCACGAATAGATGTCCTGAAGAGGAATATTTGAAGAATCAATTTGCTGCATAATTTATAATTTTTGACAACAGTGTTATTATTTTTGTGGCAGTGTGTTTCACAAAGAAATATGATTCAGTTGCATGGAATGTATTTTCAGCTGTAAATAACTTAGTTCAGTTTGTACTGATTCTAATGGATTATGTTGTGTTGAGATGGCACTGTTGTCTATTACATCCTTGAGGGAAACGGAAGGATATGTTGGAGAAAGCAGGAAAAATCCAGAAGGATTTGTGGAGAAAAGGTATTCTGAAAACACAGCACGGTTAAATTTGTAGTGTTGCTACAGCTCTCAATGAAACCATTAATGAGAATGATTAAAACAAATCTGTCCATGATGAAGAGTAGTTGATAATGTAGCATAGATGGAAGATTTAATAAGGACTTTATAGTTTTGCCTCTATTTTGAATGGGCAAGTGTATTTCTTCTCATTGTGAAATTGGTTATGAATAGCTACCAATTTTAAAATTAGTGAATCTGTGGGATTAGGAAGCTTTTCTTGTTGTAACAAATTGCTGGAATTTTAGCAGAGAGGGTCAATATGAAGTAGAGGAAGATAAAGGACAGGGGAGAGTGCAAACCAGTGAGATTAGTTTTGGACTGCACCCACCTCTCTGCTGGAAACCTCCACAATTGTAAGTAAATAATACAAGAAGTTTCATAGGAAATGTGTGATAGCACATGCTTTACACAAGATATATGCAATTAGCACGGTCCCATAATTTATCAGATTTTACTGAATGTACTGGTTCCCTGCTATTTGTAGTCTTAATCTAAAAAAAGGCTTCAACTATTGTATGTTGATCGACCTGTATAAAGGTTTCCCAACAAACTTTACTAATATCTGCTCTTTAACATTATTTCCTGACATTGGCACTGGCAGGGCATGGTAAGGAAGTTAATATCATTCAAGAAACCGTAAAAGGCATTTGAAAAGAACAGAATTGAATAGAATCCCTGCAATGTGGAAACAGGTCATTCGGCCTGAGAAGTCCACACTGATCTTTTGGAGATCATGCCACCCCAGACCCATCCCCTTCCCCTATAAACCTGCATTTTCCACGACTAACCTACACATCCCTGAACACAATTTAGCATGGGCAATCCATCTAACCTACACATCTTTGGACTGTGGGAGGAAACCGGAGCACCCAACAGAAACCCATGCAGACATAAGGAGAATGTGACTGTATTTCAATTATATTTTCAAAACTAACAGTAACAAGTGTATTCTGTGTTTGCCATTAAAAAAAACTTTTACTTTTGGTGTTTTTGGATTTCCTGCAAATCTTTGGTGGCTCATGGAAGACTGGGGGAAGAGGTAACTTAATCTGAGATTCAGGAATCATCATTGTTCTCTTGCACATTGAGTTTCCTGTATAAAGTAGGCAGAAAAAGTAAAGAAAATATGTCTTAAAACAACTTAACTAGATGCTTTACAGTCTGGGGATAGGTTTGTACTAGAGCTCCCTAGGGATTAGCTTTGGGAAAGTTACTTTTCATGACTTACAGGCAGTACCTGGATTACGAATGGGTTTCATTCTTGAGTACACATGTAAGTTGACTTACATGCAAGACAGAACACGATACAGTGCAATCTAAAATAGTCATAAGTACGTGCAAACATTTGCATAAATTATCCTTAAAGTTATCCTTAAAATTAATATTAATACACATGGCATGGGATTTCATTTGTAAGTCAGTAACTGCCCGTATGTGAGCTAGGTGTACAATTTCAAAATTTGCAAATGATTTGAAACCTGAAAACATCATGAACTGTGAGGAGCATAGTGTAGAACTTTCAGAGGACATAGGTGGTGTGGGCATATAGATGGCAGATGGAGTTCAGTGCAGAGAAGTATGAGGTGATATATTTTGTTCGGTAAATACACTGAAACAAAAGAGAATAGAGTGTGACACTAAAGGGGTGCAGGAGCAGAAGGACAAGAGCGTGTTGTGCAAAAATACTTATAAGTGGAAAGACACAGAGCTGTTTATAAAACACACAATACTTTTGGCTTTATACCTGTCAAAGGGGCAATGCTCCGAAAGCTTGTGATTTCAAATTAAGTCTGACTTCTGACTTTATAATTGAGGGCACAGAGTTCAAAAGTGAGGTCATTTATACAAGACAATAGTTTGGCGTCGGCTGTAGCATTGTGTCCAGTTCTGGACACCGCACTGGATCAAGGATCGAGGAAGAGGTTTACACAAATAATTTCAGGGATGAGGGATTTCTGACCCTTTGCAGAATTTGGGACTGTTTTCCTTGGAGAAGTGAAAGTGATCTGATTGAATGGTTAAAGTTAACAGGGGTCTGGAAACAGCAAATAATATGAAAACATTCTCATTCACACAAGGACCAAGAGTGAGAGGGCATGGATTAAAATGTAATTAGCAAACAACAACGGGAAATGACGTGAGGAATTGTTTTCACATCACAAGCAGTTAAGGTCTGGAAAGCAATGTTTGAGAGTGTGGCAAAAGCAGGTAAGTCAGAGCTTTTGAAAATGAATTAGATAGCTACTTGGAAAGGAACAAAGTGCAAGTTACAGGAGATGGCAGTAAATGAGATATTCATTTGAGGAATCAGCATGGACATGCTGGGCCGAATGACCTCCCTTTACAGTAGCAACTCTGTGATTCTGAAAACTGTAAAGAAAGAAATTGTGTTATTGTGCATTTCACATTCAAAGTGCTTGACAGTCAATTTATTCCGTTTGAAATGTAGGATTTGTTATATGGCCATGAACTTGCACCCAATAAACTCTCAATTTAATTGCCATTAATTTTGTTTAGTGTAGACCAGGATACTAGGTGAATGCCACTACCTCTGTTTTCTTCACATAGTGGCATCAGATCTTTTAGATTTAGGCGGCCAGAACCCAGGTGCAACATCTCATCTTAAATGTAACACCCTGGTAATGCAGCTCTCACTTGGTACGACATTGATGTATCATCTAGAAGTTCAAGTTCCTTGGTAGAGGTTGGCAGTCTAACTTCTGGTTCTGAGACTGAATTGTGATCATTGAGCCAAACTCTCATGTAGCTTATAATCGTATCATCCAAAAACATATCTTTCTCAACATAAGTAAGTGTGCCCTTGGGAATAAACAGCCATTGCAAACTCCAGCATCACTTAAACTTCTTGTTTCAAAATTCTGGCAAACCAAGAAGGAAAGTGCACTGGATATGAATTTATATTCAAGCATGAATCATTTATTTAAGCCACAAAATAACATCATTGAAGCAGTGCCATTTGTTTGCTATAGATTTTGGGCCAATATTCAGGAATAAAAAGGCTTTCAACCTACTACTGCTGTAGGGAACAGCTTAACAGCGTGAAACTTGCCACATTACATTGTGAAGCAATACTGCATAAATCAAAACATTAGTTAACAATTGGGGGCACACCTCTCGCCTATCAATTCCACTGAAGTCAGAATTGATTAACACTCCAAAGGCGAAGAGTGTTAACAGAGGTTGTTCTGGAATTCATTCGAGAGTGGTTCAAACAGGATGAGATTGCAAGTGTATACAGACATGCAAATGCCTTTGTCAATTCAAAATATATGACTAAACTTTACTGAGAGGCACGTTTGATAGAGGTGGCTTTTGAAATCATTCAAAAAGCAGTCATGATGTGATAAGAGAAAGAAATACACAGACATGCAAATCCCACTGTAAATTCAAAATCCATTAGGTGAATTAATTGGACTCAAGCTTTATTTTGATTGAATTCAAAATGCATACTTAAATAAACAAGAGCCCGACCAAAATACTTTCAACCTTCTGCAATCAGTGGAACGTTATCAGCTATCAAGCCTTAATTGGAAATTTGGTGATGTTAGGTGAAGCCATCCTTAACTACTTAGCCAGTGAATCATCGCAATAGATTTGGGTTTTTTTCAACGCATGTAGTTCATGTCCAGATGCCAAGAGGTCAAGAATCTGGGTTTCTGAAATCGGGCTAGCAGGAGAATGGCAGCTGGAAATAGGTCGCTATTAATGTTGGAGGATATAACATATGACATATATTACTGATGCTACAAGACAGGTTACTCAATGAATCTCTGAGTAAAATGCACAATTTGAGAGTCTATTTCGTGACTGTAGACTTGCTTCATAGACAAGGGGACCTTGGATCTCACACCTATAAATTCAGCTCAGAGATGATGTGGTTAGGAGATATTATAAGTAGAGTTTGGGCCTAATGTGGGTTCTATTACTCCAGTCACAAGATGATTTTAAAGTAAATACTGTACATCTCCCTGAAATACATTTGTCACAAAAGTGTAGTAATGGTTTATATTTTGTTTAAAAAAAAGCTAATCTAGCCACAAAATTGTCACAAAGAGTCTGACCAGATGTCTCCCAGGAGACACTCTTGTGGATTGAACTAGCATTGGGGCCAGACTGTACCATCTCAAGTGGAAATCAGAAAATAACTTTCTCAAATTTAATGAACATTTTCAAGGGGAAACAGAAACCTATTGAAAGTGGTTCCCCTCAAGGTGTAAATAGCTCTTCCTATCTCACCAGCAAACTGATAGGAAAAGATACACGCTGAGAGAGAGAGTTGAAAATAATTATTCCTTTGGATAGATAGAAGATGGGTAAATGTCCTAGATCTAGGCTGAACTAATACCTAACACGGAAGCAAGATTGGACAGCTTTGCGATAACAGCCATTTTAAATTTTGATCTGTGGAAAGGTCTTGCGATCAGAAACCATTTTGTGCAGAGACAATGAAAGAAACACCTCGAGGAAGTCACTGCTTCTGAAGAGGGAGACGCGAGGATGAGATCCAGCAATGCTTCAGTGAACCATGCTGCAGACAGCCACAAAGTGCAGTGCCATAAAAGTAAAACAAAGGAGTTTTCATTCAGCACCAAATCCTGCTCTGATCAGTCCACTTGGAGGAGCAACTTCCAGTTATTTGATTTGATTTATTATTGTCATATGTACCGAGATACAGAGAAAGGTATTGTTTTGTGTGCTAAATAGTCAAATCATACCTTACACAAATTAATCAGGGTAATAGAACAGAATGCAGGACTGTAGTGTTACAATGCACAGAAGGTGCAGAGAAAGATTAACTCCGACATGTGAGAGGTCTGTTCATAAGTCTGATAATGGCAGAGAAGAAGCATCTCAGCTACTGAATCTGACACTGAAATTTTTACCCCTTCATTTCAAAAGGAGAATCTTTATCTAAGCCAGTCTTGGAGTGAGACTAAATACTGATCTCATTTCAGTCTCCATACGTAACTTCTACTTATTTACATTAAATCGTCCTATCTCCAGTTTATCACTTTTTAACTTAATAACCTACAACATTATTTGTGAGATAAACTAACCTTCTAACATGATTTAACCACAAAGTTGTGCCGCTGGTAAATTTTAAAATATAGAGTGATACCGTATGGAAACAGACCCTTCAGACCAATTCATTTGCGCCAACCAGACAGCCCAATCTGACACTGTCCCATTTGTCAGCAATTGGCCCATATTCTTTTAAACCCTTCCTATTCATATACACATCAAGTTACCTTTTAATTGTGTAAATGTACCCAACTCTGCCACCTCGTCTGGCAACTTGTTCCATACACACACTATTCTCTACATGAGAAAGTTACCCCACAGATCCTTTTCAAATCTTTCTCCTCTCACCTTAAACCTGGTCTAGTTTTGGACTCCCCCACACCCTAAGAAAAAAAATATCTTTGCTATTCACCCTATCCATGCCCCTCATGATTTTATAAAATCCCTATAAGGTCGTCCCTCAGCTTCCAATGCTCCAGGGAAGAAAACCCTAGCCTATTCAGCCTCTCTCTATAGTACAAATCCTCCAGTCCAGGCAATATCTTTGAAAATCTTTTCTGTACCCTCTCAAGTTTAACAATATCCTTCCTATAGAATTGAATGTAGTATTCCAAAAATAGCCTGTACAACCCCAAAGTGATATCCAACTGCTATACTCAATGCACTGACCAATAAAGGCAAGCTTGCCAAATGCCTTCTTCACCACCCTGTCTACCTGCAACTCCACTTTCAAAGAACTGTGCACTCTTTGTTCAGCAACATTCCCCAGGACCTTACCATTAATTGTATAAGCTATTCCCTGATTTGCCCTTTGAAAATGCAACACCTCAGATTTATCTAAATTAAACTTCATCTGCCACTCCTTGGCCTATTGGCCCATCTAATCAAGGTTTAGATTAGATTAGATTAGATTACTTACAGTGTGGAAACAGGCCCTTCGGCCCAACAAGTCCACACCGCCCCGCCGAAGCGTAACCCACCCATACCCCTACATCTACATCTACACCTTACCTAACACTACAGGCAATTTAGCATGACCAATTCACCTGACCTGCACATCTTTGGACTGTGGGAGGAAACCGGAGCACCCGGAGGAAACCCACGCAGACACGGGGAGAACGTGCAAACCCCACACAGTCAGTCGCCTGAGGCGGGAATTGAACCCGGGTCTCTGGCGCTGTGAGGCAGCAGTGCTAACCACTGTGCCACCGTGTCGCCCGTGTTCTGTTGTACTCGGAGGTAGCCATCTTCACTGTCCATTACACCACCTAGTTTAGTGTCATCTGCAAATTTACTAACCATATCTCCTGCAATGACATCCCAATCATTGATATAAATAGCATAAAGCAGTGGACCCAACACCGATCCTTGTGGCACAGCACTGGTCACACGCCTCCAGTGTGAAAAGCAACCCTCCACCATCACCATCTGTCTCCTACGTTCAAGCCCATTTTGGCTAGATCCCCCTGGATCCCATGAGATCTAACCTTACTAACCGGTCCAATGTGTGGAACGTTGTCAAACTCTTTGCAGAGAGCCAACTGGACAATGTCTGTAACTCTGTCTTCTTCAATCTTCTTTGCTACCTTTTCAAAAACTCAGTCAAGTTAGTGAGACATGAAAGCCATGCTGACTATCCTTAATCAGTCCTTCCCTTTCCAAATGCACGTAAATCCTGTTCCTCAGAATCCCTCCAACAACACAACCACCCCTGATGTAGGCTCACCAGCTTACAGTTCCCTTGCAGACTTTCTGAGATAATGGCACCATATGAGCCAACTTCCTTATAAAGCTATAAAGGAACTCTGTATGAGCTTCTACAAGCTCGTGGCTCACGGAGGAATCTGTGGACATGCCTAGTGTGGGTTGTAACACATTGTTGTTTATTCAGAAAATGGCACCATTGTTTGATGGTAAAAACTTGCCATGGACTTCAAATTCTATGATGACATGAATTTGCGGTCTTTTAAAATTGAAGCCAAATGTATCCTAATTGCATTACATAAAATCAGTTCACAGTATGCTAATCTGTAACAGAAAGTTTTGGCAACTAATTTCTGAAAATCACTGCTTTTGAAAGGACCACATGATTAATGAAGAAAAGAAAGGCTGCTCATGCCCCTTAAATTATAAGTGGCTCAATATAACACATTGCATAGATTTGTAATTGTCACGACTGGATCCTGGATGAGCTTCCCTTAGTGACTATGAATACCCCAAATCCATAGATGAGAAGGGATAAGCTGGCCATTTCCTTCATTCACCTGCCCCCTTGGCTGGTTACAAGGTTAACTTAGAAAGGACATTCCCGATGAAGGGCTTATGCCCAAAAAGTCGATTCTCCTGCTCCTCGGATGCTACCTGACCTGCTGTGCTTTTCCAGCACCACACTTCTCAACTCTGACTCTCCAGCATCTGCAGTCCTCACTTTCTCTTAACTTAAAAATGATCCTTCCTTCTGGATGCGTTTCTTCCAGACCGAATGAATTTAGGTTTGAAAGGTATCAAATTTACCAGGCTTTCTTCAATTTCCAGATGAGTGTGTTCATTAGTTACCAAATGTGAAAGGAAAGATTCATGCAACACATGACACTAGAACATGAGATAAAAGTTAATAATCAGTGTCTCTGGGTCATTTGTGAAGAGTAGAGAGTGCAACATTGATAGTTGAACAGTTGTTTGTAGGATTCTTGGATTGTGAAAGTTAGTTGAAATCTTTCTGTTTCTTCTCATGGTGATTTGTTGGTAGCACTCACAGCTAAAGAGTCTGTCTTGTTCTGTTCCCTTCTGACTGGCTTGCTGCCTAGTTGGCTTCTAGCACTCAGAGTGAGAGACTCCTTTTACCTAAATGCTGGGGTGACTACGACGTGGTTCCTTAAGTGACCTTCACAGCATACTAGTGTCAAAATCCAGGCTACTACACACAGTGTCGCGGTTCACTCATGCACCTTCTTCTAACAGCAAACATAGAGCAGGATTGCAGTTGGTTTTTAATCCCTTTTTTTGCATAGGTAGACAAGATAGTGAAGGAGGAGTTTGGCACACTTGCCTTCACCGGTTAGAAAGCATTGAGTATAGGGTTGGGACATCATGTTACAGCTCTATATGAATTGGTAAGGCCATATTTGGAGTACTGCAAACCATTCTTTTTACCTACTATTGGAAGGATGTTATTAAACTAGAAAGGGTGCAAAAAAGGTTTGCAAGGATATTTTTGAATTGGAGACCTTGCATTATAAAGAGAGGTTGGATAGTCTGAGACTTTTTTTCCTGGAGCATAGGAAGCAGAGCGGTGTCCTTACGGAATTTTATAAAAACATGAGGTGCTTAGGTAAGGTGAATAGTAAAAGTCTTTTTTCCAGGTTAAGAGAGTCCAAAACTAGACGATATACGTTCAAGGTGAGAGGGGAAAGATTTAAAAGGGACCTGAGGGGCAAATTTTCCACACATGAAATAAGCTGCCAGAGGAAGTGGTAGAGGCTGGTACAAATGCAACATTTAAAAGACCTTTGGACTGGCACATTGATAGGAAGGGTTAAGAGGGATGTGGGCCAAATGCAGGCAAATGGGACTAGTTCAGTTTAGGAAATCAGGTCACCATGGATGAGTTGGGCCAGCAGGGTATCCATTCTGTATGACTATGACTCTATGCACAGTACTGGAAAGAGAAATGTTTGCAAGAGGTGACTTTCTGCTAAGAGGATGGAACTAGTTAGCCCTGCCATTACTTCTTTCTGTTACATCTCTCTCTCTCTCTGTCTGAAGTTTACCACAGGTATCACATTCCATGGCTGTGCCAAATGACTTACCAGACAGCAATAACTTACATTGGCAAATGTTTTTCTGTTTGCAATAGTTCTCTATTTAAAAAAACACACATATTTTGAAATTATGTTAAAAATGTCCAGAGCACTTCAGGTTTCTGCTCTGTCCTGTTGATTTGAACACTGATGGCAAAATCAAATTGGCAAAGGGAAATCATTTTTGACATTTAGGTACAAATATTTTTACATGGTAGAAATGCATGGGCAGCATCACAATCGATATCCCACCTTCAAAGCGATTAAAGTGTCCTTGTAGATCTAAATCTCTCACTTTCTTGAAAATATTTTCAAATTTAATAATCAAAGCACTGACTTCAGATGTCTGAAGGAAAAGGTGGAGAGGGAGGGATGGTAGTGGAGAAGGATAAACTTTATTAGTGATATGCATCGAAACAGCTTGAATTGGAATTTTAAGGGAATGAAAACAATTGCTAAGAAGAAACAAACTATCATCCAGTTCTGACTTTACAAAGAACCACGTAAACAATTGGCTGAACCTCAAATACTTTTAACTTTAATAATCACAACTAGATTTTCCATATTATTGAAACCAGATCAGATGCAAAGGGTTGGCACAGATAACCAAAAACACTGTATGTTACCAAACGTGTAGGTCATGTGATTAACTAGATTCGTAATCTAAGGCCAAGACTTGTAACAACCTGCTCATATCAGAAGACTGTGAGAAATTTATTAAAAGGTACATCAGGATTTGTGGAATTGATTGTTTTTGTTAAAGGGATAATGCGCTAAACTTTTTATTTCTGGACAACAAGTAACCAGGAATCTTTTAGACCAGGACAATTTTGAAAGTGGTATTATGAATCATGCTGCACTGTATCTAACACGGTATCTACACTGTTTTGCTATAACATCTGGCATTGCAACATTAAAGAATGCACTTATTTATGTCCATTAATTTTGTTGTTCTGATCATGAACTGAAGTGATTAAAATTTGATTGTGGAAACTGATTGAACTAACATTTTCCTGAATAACTAAAAATAAATATCACTAAGCTCATGGCATTTCACCAGCACTTACCTGGACATGTTCTGCAATTACTCTGTGCAAAAAAAAAATTCTCTGTAGTTTAAATGCTAACATTTGTGCTTTCAAACATCTGATAATCCACATTTGTTATTTTTTAAAGTTCGATCTTATCCACTTTAAGGAATCGACACTTTCTACCTTGTGCATAGTGGAAGGAAGAAATTGAAAACTTGCACCTGTTTCAGCCTGTGCTTGCAGAGTTTTTAAAACTTTTCAGAAATTGACAATGCTATGATTTGACCAAATGATTGGCTTTTACTTTCTCACAAAGCTCTTAGAGATGCAAATTATTTAATAAGTTTAGTCTCCCTGGTCACCAAATTAACCAGATTTGCAACTTAAACCTTTACTGCTTTCACAGAAGTAAAACCACAACTTCTGGGTTGAACCACAAATATGCAACTTAATAGAGCTTCAGAAAATTATAGGCAATGTTTTAACATACACAAGTCCTAATCATGATCTTCAATCATGAATGTGCTTTACCATGTGGTGAGCAGGTTTCATTGCACACAGATTATTTTAATCAAATCTGACCCAACTCATTGTACTCAACACAGGTCTAGGGATCTGTGAGGACTAGTCACACTCACTAAATTCAGAGTTAGCGTGCAAGGAAATTCATTCAATTGGATGTCTGGAAAATTTGAGTCTTCTGTCCAGTTTGGGTTATTGGTTTGCTGTAACGTCTCTTCACTTTCTTTTGAGGTAATGTTTCATTCAGCATTATCAGTCGTACTCTGGAGAATACAGACTTTAAATTCAAATTCGATGCAGCTCAGCAATGCTGCCTGAAGGTAATGCTGATCCTGCAATGTTCTGTCAGCTCCCAAGTGGGCCTGATTCCAGATTCCACACCTGGCTGTCAGATGAAAAACACTGCAATGTGCCAATGGAAGGAAGAGGCTGCTCACAGGTTAGGCAAACGGAGGCAGATTATAGATCTGCAGGGGCAGTCATATATGATGGAGGATAGGTAAGAAGGTGGAGTTAAAATCAGCCAGGATTTCACTGAATGACAGACCAGGCTCAGAGATCGAATGGTCTACACCTTCTCTGATTTCTTATAATCTTACAATCTTAACACTTTTCCATACGGCTAAGACAAGCATTCCAAAATTCCCTTCCCCCATAATAAAAATCTGCTTAATGAGCTGAAAGAGGTCCGATAACATTCATTACACTTCAAAGACTTTATGCTGTGGAATAAATGGTGCCATGATGGTTGCCAATAAACAACCATACAAGACACTAAAGTTCAGAGAACTAAATTCAATTGATTGTGCACCACTCTGATAAAGATTGTTTTAGATTCTTAGGTGGCTTGTGGGTGATACTGGTAGTGGCCACATGTGTCACCCATCCCTGGATGCATCTGAACAGATTGTTTCTGGTGGACATTTCAGAAACCAATTAAGAGTCAGCATTGTTGTGGGTCTGGAGACATTTAGGCCAGACCTGGGAAGAATGGCAGATTTTCTCGCTTAAATGACATTAGTGAACCATATGGGTTTTAAAAGTGGTCACTATTAGGTTAGGTTTTAATTCCAGACTTTATTGTATTCAAACTTCACCATCTGCCTTGATGGCATCTGAACTCAATTCCCAGGGTATTTGCCTGGATCTCGAGATTACTATTTCCAATGAGACTATGCCATTGCCCGCCACCCCCCCCTCCACCCCCGTAAGTTTGATTTGTAATTCTGTGAACTTCAATCAAAAGTAGTGGGTGGAACACAAAAGAATCTTTTTTCGATCAGACATTACCAAGGACACTTTGATAGAAGTGTCATTCAGAAACTCTAATGAGGTGAAACTTGTCAACAGCAGGAGTGCGAATCCAGTATATGGTGAACAGGCAATCACTTGTTTGGTTGTGTTTGATCTTCTTTCCACTGAAGTTCACAGAACAATGGGTCAAACTCTGATTGGAGACTTGTTCTCTAGTTTCCCCATCCCTTATTGTTAGGTTTGAAATTAAAATCCTTTACAACATTTTTGAAGTCAATTGAAAATAAAAACTGACTCAGTGAAAAATTTGCTGAATCACCACAAGACCATTTTGCTCTCCTGGCAAACAGCAATTGAAAATCATAGAGATTTAGTTTCTGACTTGATTTATTACTGTCATGTGTACCGAGGTTAAGTGAAAAGTGTTGTCTTATGTGGTCTACAAGCAGATCGTATTGTACAAGTGGATCAGGGTTATAGAACAGAGTGCGGGATACAGTGTTACAGCTGCCGAGAAGGTGCAGAGACAGAACTCTCAAATGCCCTCTGAAATGGTCTAGCAAGCCACTCAGTTCAAGGGCAGCTAGGGACGGGCAATAATTGCTGGCCAGCCAATGATACCCACCACTCACAAGGGAATAAAATAAAAGAAGCTCAAGCAATTCTATGAGCTGAGTTTCAAGGTCTGACCGCTGCCTATCCTATTCCTATTGGTGGTCCCTTGCAGATGAGGATGACTCTCTCCCACTCTCTGTAGGCGGTTGTACAAACCGATGCAACTACCACAGGCTCTGTTACACTTGGAGCAGGTGTGGTCACAGGAAGGGCTGCGTGGGCCGTTGGTGTGGAAATGCGCTCCTCTTGCTGTTTTCGCTCGGCTTCCACTTTTACCTGACAGCAGGTCTCGCGATGCTCAACGTCTTCCCAGATGCTCCTCCTCCACTTGGGGCCATATCGGGCCAGTGATTCCCAGGTGTCTGTCATGACAGTGTTCAAAGTAGGTTATAGGGCTTCAGTCCAGCAATCTTTCTTCTCAAAGATGACTGGGATTGCTACCCCAGAACGGTTGTCATTGGGACAGCATGGTGGCTCAGTGGTTAGCACTGCTGCATCACAGAACCAGGGACCCAGGTATGATTCCAGCCTCGGTGACTGACTGTGTGGAGTTTGCACATTCTCCCCGTATCTGCGTGGGCTTCCTCCGGGTGCTCCGGTTTCCTCCTACAGTCCAAAGATAGTGTGAGGTGCATTAGTTAGAAGGAAATGGGCCTGGGTGGGTTACTGTTCGGAGTGTTGGTGTGGACTTGTTGGGCCAAATGGCCTGATTCCACACTGTAGGGAATCGAATCTAACACCCCATAAATTCTAATAGCAAGAAGCTCGAAACAGAAGTGATCCTGCAGGTGTTGGAAGCAAGTATTCATTGTTTCTTCTGTAGGAATCAAATTTGTTTGAGGACAGAATTTTTGAAATCCTTATTCTACTTTCTTTATTTTGAAAGCATTTATAGAGTCTGCCAAATGATGCTCAGTTGGTACCACTCTTCCCTCTGAGATAAAGCTCCAGGCTCAAGTTCCATTTCACAACAATGAAGGCTGACATTCGAAAACTGAATGTGTACAATGTTATTATAAGTGCTGTATTTACTTATAGGGACTAATGTACTGGCAGGGAGATTTGCTGGAGCTGCTCAGGAGGATTTAAACTAGTAAGGTGGGGTGGGATCCAGGGAGATAGTGAGGAAAAAGGCCAATCTGAGACTGATACAGTTGAGAACAGAAGCGAGTCAAACAGTCAGGGCAGGCAGGGACAAGGTAGGACTGATACATTAAACTGCATGTATTTCAATGCAAGGGACCGAACAGGGAAGGCAGATGAACTCAGGGCATGGTTAGGAACATGGTACTGGGATATCATAGCAATGACGGAAACATGGCTCAGGGATGGGCAGGACTGGTAGCTTAATGTTCCAGGATACAAATGCTACAGAAAGGATAGAAAGGGAGGCAAGAGAGGAGGGGGAGTGGCATTTTTGATAAGGGATAGCATTACAGCTGTGCTGAGGGAGGATATTCCTGGAAATACATCCAGGGAAGTTATTTGGGTGGAACTGAGAAATAAGAAAGGGATGATCACCTTATTGGGATTGTATAAGTTTTAAAATAATGATGGAACATATATAAAAGTTGAAGTTCTAAATTGGAGAAAGGCCAATCTTGACGGCATTAGGCAAGAACTTTCGAAAGCTGATCGGGGGCAGATGTTCGCAGGTAAAGGTAGGGCTGGAAAATGGGAAGCCTTCAGAAATGAGATAATGAGAATCCAGAGAAAGTATATTCCTATCAGGGTGAAAGGAAAGGCTGGAAGGTATAGGGAATGCTGGATGACTAAAGAAATTGAGGGTTTGGTTAAGAAAAAGAAGGAAGCATATGTAAGGTATAGACAGGATAGATCGAGTGAATCCTTAGAAGAGTATAAAGGCAGTAGGGGTATACTTAAGAGAGAAATCAGGAGGGCAAAAAGGGGACATGAGATAGGTTTGGCAAATAGAATTAAGGAGAATCCAAAGAGTTTTTACAAATATGCTAAGGACAAAAGGGCAACTAGGGAGAGTATAGGGCCCCTCAAAGATCAGCAAGGTGGCCTTTGTGTGGAGCCACAGAAAATAAGGGAGATACTAAACGAGTATTTTGCATCAGTATTTACTGTGGAAAAGGATATGGAAGACATAGACTGTGGGGAGATAGATGGTGACACCTTGCAAAATGTCCAGATTACAGAGGAGGAAGTGCTGGATGCCTTGAAATGCATAAAAGTGGATAAATCCCCAGGACCTGATCAGGTGTACCAGAGAACTCTGTGAGAAGCTAGAAAAGTGATTGCTGGGCCTTTGGCTGAGATATTTGTATCATCGATAGTCACAGGTGAGGCCGGAAGATTGGAGATTGGCTAATGTGGTGCCACTGTTTAAAGGGTGGTAAGGATAAGGACAGGGAACTATAGACCAGTGAGCCTGACATGGTGGTGGGCAAGTTGTTGGAGGGAATCCTGAGGGACAGGATGTACATGTATTTGAATAGGCAAGGACTGATTAGGGATAGTCAACATGGCTTTGTGCATGGGAAATCATGTCTCACAAACTTGATTGAGTTTTTTGAGGAAGTAACAAAGAGGATTGATGAGGGCAGAGCAGTAGATGTGATCTATATGGATTTCAGTAAGGCATTCGACAAGGTCCCCCATGGGAGATTGATTAGTAAGGTTAGATCTCACGGAATACAGGGAGAACTAGCCATTTGGATTCAGAACTGGCTCAAAGGTAGAAGACAGAGGGTGGTGGTGGAGGGTTGTTTTTCAGACTGGAGGCCTGTGACTAGTGGAATGCCACAAGGATCGGTGCTGGGTCCTCTACATTTTGTCATTTACATAAATGATTTGGATGTGAGCATAAGAGGTACAGTTAGTAAGTTTGCAGATGACACCAAAATTGGAGGTGTAGTGGACAGTGAAGAGGGTTACCTCAGATTACAACAGGATCTGGACCAGATGGGCCAATGGGCTGAGAAGTGGCAGATGGAGTTTAATTCAGATAAATGCGAGGTGCTACATTTTGGGAAAGCAAATCTTAGCAGGACATATACACTTAATGGTAAGGTCCTAGGGAGTGTTGCTGAACAAAGAGACCTTAGAGTGCAGTTCATAGCTCCTTGAAAGTGGAGTTGCAGGTAGATAGGATAGTGAAGAAGGCATTTGGTATGCTTTCCTTTATTGGTCAGAGTATTGAGTACAGGAGTTGTGAGGTCATGTTGCGGCTATACAGGACATTGGTTAGGCCACTGTTGGAATATTGCGTGCAATTCTGGTCTCCTTCCTATCGGAAAGATGTTGCGAAACTTGAAAGGGTTCAGAAAAGATTTACAAGGATGTTGCCAGGGTTAAAGGATTTGAACTATAGGGAGAGGCTGAACAGGCTGGGGCTGTTTTCCCTGGAGCGTTGGAGACTGAGGGGTGACCTTATAGAGGTTTCAAAATTATGAGGGGCATGGATAGGGTAAATAAACAAAGTATTTTCCCTGGGGTCGGGGAGTCCAGAACTAGAGGGAATGGGTTTAGGTGAGAGGGGAAAGATATAAAAGAGACCTAAGGGGCAACTTTTTCACACAGAGGGTGGTACGTGTATGGAATGAGCTGCCAGAGGAAGTGGTGGAGGCTGGTACAACTGCAACATTTAAAAGGATGGGTATATGAATAGGAAGGGTTTGGAGGGATATGGGCCGGGTGCTGGCTGGTGGGACTAGATTGGTTTGGGATATCTGGTTGGCATGGATGGGTTGGACCAAAAGGGAATGTTTCCATGCTGTACATCTCTATGACTCTATGATTTCCTGATCAGCCATGAATAATTTCATGGAGGGTCAGAAGAAACGTTGGATGGACTGTGCAAATATCCTGTCTGTGGTGGTTTTGCCAAATTTATGGGTTTTTTTTGGAACATCCCCTGCAGGTATTCCTTGTGTAGGTCTCCTGTGAGCTGTAACCTCCAGCTCTGAGACTGTGCAGACTATGATAAAACTAACAGTGTCCACAAAACTAATCCCTTAGCAGCTTTTTTTTCTGGATGACAGGAGAGTTGATTTGACTCACACACATGTGGCATTACTCGCTGGATGTCACATTGTTGTTACAGTGTTAGTGTGCACATAGGTATTTTCCCCCAGAGACCTCAATCAACGAATAGCATCAATTTGACATAAATGCTGCATTTCATTAACAACAAAATAATACAACCCTGTGCCTTATCCATATTCGAATGAACAAGCTTTGAGCAGGAGAAAACAGTCCCACTGCTCCGAACCCTGTCTTTTGTAAGCCTTTGCCTGTCTCAACGTAGGCCTCAATGCCACTCCAGTATGGCTGAAGGACAACTATAGAACTTTGGGAAGCGAGATTGCAGATGATCTTGCAGATTGACTTCATGCAGTTCTGGTCCTAGAAGGCTCACCTTTGAACTGCACCTTCTCAGCGTGGCCTGGTTGGCAGTCAACAACAAGAGCATGGGCATTGTAGCACTGCTCAAAGGGTGACTGCTGTCCTCCTGCCAGAGAACAACAGGGATGTACTCCATTGGGCAGTTGATACTGGCCTGGGGTGTTACTGTATCAATCCTAGTCATCTTTCAGATGAAGGATTGTTGACTGGATCCCCATAATTTACTATTAACACTGCTATATGCTGCCATGATGGCAGCAGTCAGACCTTGAAGCTGAGCTTGTAGAGAGTTGCTTGAGCTTCTTATTTTTAATTCACTTGTGGGACATGGGAATTGTTGGCTGGCTAGTATTTATTGGCCACCTTGAGCTACCCTTGAACTAAGTGGCTTGCTAGGCCATTTCAAAGGGCAGTTAAGAGGGCATCACTGTGGGTCTGGAGTCACACGTAGGCCAGACCAGGTGAGGATGGCAGATTTCCTTCCCTGAAGGACATTAGTGTGTCACATGGGATTTTCTGACAATGGCTTCATTAGTAGATTATTAATACCAGATATATTTGTTTTTAATTGAATTCAAATTCCATCAATTGCCATGACGTGATTGGAACCCGGATCTCCAGAACATGAGGTGAGTTTATGGATTAATAGTCCAGGAGGATGTAATACCACTAGGCCATCCCTCACTGAGGAATATTGACCTTGCTCTCATGAAAGCTTTTCACGCTTGGATCCACGCAGGAAGTGGAAAGGATAGACTTCAAACTCTAAACAAAGCCCTGTGCCAGGTTGATACCAGACTCCTGCATGTCCCTCGTTATTCCGCATGGAGTTTCTGACAGACCCTAAAACTTTAATCATGCATAACCAGAAGTCGCCTTCCATGATTCACACTCAAAGTGCTCTCTCAGTCTTTGAATGCCTACAGTGCAGAGACAGGCCATTTGGCCCATCAAGTCCACACTGACCCTCCAAACAGTAACCCACCCAGACCCATTCCCCTGAACTGATATTTCCTCTGACTAATGCTCCTTGTCTGCACATCCCTGAACACTATGGGCAATTTAGCATGGCCAATTCACCTGACCTGCACATCTTTGAACTGTGGGAGGAAACCGAAGCACTGAGAAAATACCCATGCAGGCACGGGGAGAACTGTCCACACATACAGTCGCCCGAGGCTGGAATTGAACCTGGGTCCCTGGTGTTGCAAGGCAGCAGTGCTAACCTCTGAGACACTGCACTGTCTTATTCTAGAATCCCGTATACAACCTTCCCCTCTAGCAGCTTGGTCCCTGTGCTTCTCCTCAACCCCGCCCTGATCGCAGGCTTCTCTTGCCCTATATCTCACCCTATGCAGATCTCTGCCCTCTAAATGACATGCACTGTCAGAATCTAAGCTGGAGGCTGGTAGTTTGACAGTAAAGCTGTTACTTTCTCATTGCTGCCTCCAGCTGCCCACCTTTTACCCTCTGCTTGAACAAGACTTTGAGTATCAAAAAGGCAAAAAGACCTGCAGATCAAGTGGCTTGCATGGGTGGATAGTTGACAGTTGAGCAAGTTGTGAGATGTGGGTGTGATGCTTAACGCTATACTATGCCTGTGAGGGTGAGGAACAATTGTGAATGTTGAGTAAGTGTTACAATTTATCAAGGTTGGTGATTTGATCGGGCAAGGCCACTGTCTCACCTGGTGGAATATGATGTTTGAAGGGAAATTCAGTTTACCTTGAACATCACGGAAGATCACTGAATGAAGGCCCAATGTGGTCAACCTCTGCCTTTTTTGTGCCATGACTAAATGTTCTCACTGCCTTCACACAGTTAATATCAAAGGTCTCCTGGATCTCTATGGATAGAGGACTTTTGTCCTCTCTCCACCTGCACCACAAAGCCTCAGAGATCCTTGGAGCTGTACTCTCTCTGCTGTGCCATAATTCACTTTACTTCTTCCAGTTTTGAGCTCCTGAAGTGTACAGTCACAGAGGAGTGGGTTTAGCAAAACTGCAGTCACTGAAGAATGGATAGAGCAAACTACCAGGCAGCTCAAGGTTATTGTACTATTTGCATTAGAGGCATTAGGCATGAATTTATGCTGTATCTTGATGCACCCTTCCGTTTGCATGCTATTGAATTTGAGTGACTCTTAATTATGGTACATTATGCCACAGACTACATGGAAGCACATTAAATCCTACTGCCTGTTTAATAAAGGAGTGAATACCACACTTCCAGGCTATAACCAGGCTAGTCTAAAACTGACAATAAGGTTTTCGTTATGTGTACAGTAAAGGAGTAAGACCATAAGACATACGAGTAAAGATTAGACCATTAAGGCCAATGAGTATGTTCTGCTATTCAATCATGGCTGATACGTTTCTCAACCTCATTCTCCCGCTTTTTCCCTGTAAGCTTTGATCCCTTTGACAATCATAAACCTATCTATTTCCATCTTGTTTCCGTGCTAAAGCACAGCATGTGTGTTTTCACAGCCATTGTGAATTGTTTAGTTGAAAAACAGCTATTTATGTCCCTACATTTGGAATACACATAATTCCTGGACCGAATGACCTATTATGGTTAGTTCATAATTCAAGGCATAGAAATAAAGACTAAGCGTTAATTTTTAAATTGAAAATTAATCATTTAACACTAACGGTGCAATTAAACTGTGGGGATGGTGGAAGCTCTAGAAGGTGGGAAATAAGCCAATATCGTCTGCCTGCAACAAAGTGTTATCCACAACTTATTGATACCATCTTGAGCAGTACCACACAAATATATTGAAATGCACAGATGCGACCACAAATGTTGAAGGAAAACAAAAGTGATGTACACATAATTTTAGTAACATATTTCTGCATCGACAGAATTTATTGCGAACAAAATAAATCAGAGTGCCAAGTATTTATAGATGAGTTAACACCTCAAGTACATGCTTAGAGACAATGCAAAATATCTTTTATTAACCAGTGTGACTAAAGGATTTTCAATGAATGACATGATGAAGGTAGGAATCCCCATTCTCTTTCTGCAGTCTGCTGGCCTCTACCTTCTGGTGAAATTGAAGAATGTCATCAATAAAAAGGCATCCAGAGGTGGATATTAGAAACTACCTACTTTATTTTATCAGATGCTATCAGTATCAATGCTATGGTTTCTTTACAAAGCCATTACAGAACTGAACCTTAAGCCACAGCTTAAACCTCAAAACTCAGATGTCCCTGTGCTTTTAACATACAAGCTTGGTTCAAATTTTTGTGAAGGCATCTTTTCAGAAAATAGTTATCTATTCTTCATTTCAACTGAACTCCGTTAATACAGCAACAATGGAGAGTCCTGTGTCATTCTGTTCATGATATTCAGAGGACCACAGGTGAGGGTCTCAGTTCTAAAACAGGAGGCTCATTACTACTGTCAGGGGGAATTTTGTGTTCAAGGATACACTGCAGGCATTTTCATAAGCTTTACTTTTCACGATGCCTGCAGTCAATACCAGCAACTTGGTCAAAACTTGGAAAACACCTGTTACCTCAGCACAAACTTACAACAATATATTGTTAGCTAGCTGCCATACTTGCTTTTATCTGACCTTATCCACTTCGGGGTCAGCATGGCCAACTGCAAGCCAAATGCACACACTCAGCTACCACAGCTGCCGTCCCCATCTATAAATATCCAATTGCACTTTCATGATTCCAAGTATTTTTTTTCCAAAGGACTGCAGCCCAGTATTTGGCAAAAGGTCATAACTGACAGCCCTGAACAACTGTTGTTCAAGAACTCTGTCTGTTCTGATGCAAGAGCTATGATATGTCAGCAAGCAGGACAAAAATTCAAGCACTTTGAAAAATTTGCCCGGATGACGCTTACCCTGACCATTGTGCATGAACTGGAACTTATTCACCCGTTTGAGGAAATGATATTACAGCAGGTTGAATGACATAAATCGAACATGATTGAGTTCATTAAACTGAAAACCCATGTCAGATACAGTATGGCTCTTCAGTAAGTGTTTCATAGTTGATGTAAACTGAGCCAGTGTGACATCATTGGTGAATTGGAGGCAAGTATGGAAACCAACACTGGGTTTTCAATTAAAGATCCAGAAAATCCAGTCTTTCTTAACCAACAGTTCAAAAAAATGAGGAGTAGGCACAGAACCGAGAAATTAGATGAAGCAATAAATCTGAGACTTCAACAAAATATATGCAGCAGAAACCCCAGGGAGTTGGCATCAATGACCTTGAACATTGTGTCTCTGACGATTCTGGCCAAATCGTCCCACAAAGAATTTCACTCACTAAAAATCTAATCATGCTCTTTTCTCTGGTCCCAAAATCCAATATTGGATTCAATAAGTTAAAGCTGTGAAAAAACAAACCATAGTTCTGCCTACAAACAAAATGATTTCTAAATAGCCTATGACCTAATATTTTTGAAGTCAGTGAATACAGGATGATCTTTCACACCTATTACGTTGTATGGAACTTTGGTAGCTTGTTGTATACAAAAAAAACCTACTTTGAAGTTGTTTGAAACTAAATCTTCTATCCTATTGTTTCAGTTTATAGTTAGAGAGTTTTTATAGCACAGAAATAGGCCCTTCAGCCCATCATGTCCGTGCTGGAGATTAAACAGCCATCGATTCCAATCTCATAGTCCAGCACTTATATGCTATGGCACTTCAAGTGCTCATCTAAATGCTTCAATGTCTTAAGTGTGCTCAGGGTCCACCACCCTTTACGGCAGAGACGTCCAGCTACACACAACCTCTGGATGAAAATGGCTTCTTCAAATCCCCTCCAAACCACACGCATCTTATCTTAAAACTGTGTCCCAAAGGAGTAAACGATCTCCCTATCTATCCTGTCTATGCCACTCAGAACTTTGTACATTTCAAGCGGGTCCCAGCTCAGCCTTCTCTTCTCTAAGTAAAACAGTTTAGTCTCTCTTGATGATCAGCTGCACTTAATACAGCGTATGCAGCAAAATATGAAAAACGTAGAAAAACCAGATTCATAAATCAAGTTTTATTTACAAACCTGGAGGAGAAATTCACGATGTGATGTCTCACATTGCACCACTGTTAGCTACACTTCAGGTTTCAAAAAGTACAGTCTCCATCAGAAAATGTCTCCTCTCAACACTGCCTCTCACTGAGTGACTTTATTTTAAAGTAAGTTTTGTCACTTTTCAAGAAGATCACACCACATGCAATGCAAGGCTGAAAGATTTCCAGCTGGCAGACAGTTAATCTGAACAGCACATGGCTTACCCGTTTAAATCCTTTTTATTTGTTCATGGTATTTGGGATCACTGCATAGCCCATCTTTAATTGTTTGGAGAAGGTGATGGGGAGCTGCCTTCTTGAAGCACTGCAGTTGTTGGGATGTAGGGACACTTCCAGTACTGGTGGGAATAGATTTCCAGAATTCTGACCCAGCAACTATGAAGGAACAGTGACATAGCTCCATGGACGGCACGGTGGCATAGTGGTTAGCACTGCTGCCTCACAGCACCAGAGACCCAGGTTCAATTCCTGCCTTGGGCGACTGTCTGTGTGGAGTTTGCACGTTCTCCCCGTGTCTGCGTGGGTTTCCTCCGGGTGCTCCGGTTTCCTCCCATAGTCCAAAGATGTACAGGTCAGGTGAATTGGCCATGCTAAATTGCCCGTTGTGTTAGGTAAGGGGTAAATGTATGGGTGGGTTGCGCTTCGGCGGGGCGGTGTGGACTTGTTGGGCCGAAGGGCCTGTTTCCACACTGTAAGTAATCGAATCTAAATGTCAGGCCGATGTGTGGTTGGAAGGGAACTTGTGGGTGGTGATACTCCCATGCATCTGTTGTTCTTGTCTTTCTAGGTGGGTAGAGGTCACAGGTTAGAAAGGTGGGTTGGTGAGTTATTGCAGTGATAATGTAGGTGGCACACACTGTGCTGATGGTGAAGGCAGTGAATGTTGGAAGTGGTGAATGTGGTGCCTATCCAATGGGATGATTTTTCTGGATGATGTTGAGCTACTTGAGTGTTGTTGGAGATGCACTCATCCAGGCAAATGGGGAGTATTCTAATATACAAGGCACAACTGAGGAGTGTATGTTGGACAAGCTTTGGAAGACAAAAGATGAATTAACCACCATAGGATTCCTAGCGTCTGACTTGCTCTTGTAGTTGCAGTATTTAAACGACTAGTTTAATTTAGTTTCTGGTCAATGGTAATCCCCAGGATGTTGACAGTGCGGAATTCAGTGATGGTAATGCTACGGGGTGACAGTTAGATTCTCTCTTGTCAGAAATAGTCAGTGTCTGGCACTTGTGCTGCACAAATGTTACTTGTCACCTGTCAGTCCAAGCTGTGACACTGTCCAGGTTTTGTTGCATAAGGACACAAACTGCTTCAATATCTGAGGACACGCAAATGGTGCTGAACTTTATACATTCATCTGTGTTCACTCTAACTTCTATTAGCTATCTCCTCTCTTGCCAGCTATTAATGGGACAGTGACCATGAAGAACTCTGCAACTTCTGATCCCCTGGGTCAGCAGCAAATAGAAATGGAGCTGAAAATACAAAGACACAACCTGTCCCAAATTGTTGGATAGCCATCACACCTCATCACTGAAATATGTATATAAATTGCCTGGAAGTTATTATAGCAATGAATTACAGCTTTTTGGCTTTTATATAAAGTTCAATGTAACTGTTTAAATAAATAAAACAATGTTTTTGGCAGCTAAAGACTGCACTTAAGCCTTTATAGGTGTACCTGATACTCTAACAGAATGCCAGCTTAGTTCTTCCAGTGTGCATTACATACAAAAGTGCCAAGACTTAACCCAAAGCTTCATTACTTCTTCAATTAACATGGATGGAAGGCAACTCCTATTGCACAGAATTCATTTTAGTTTGTAAACTCCCTTACGCAACATATTACTCAGTCTGCAATAATTCTTCATTTTTCCTTGAAAGATAAGGTTAAGAACTGATTAAAATGACATTTATAAATGCTTTGGAAGTGAGAGTATCCAACCAGTATAAAATGCTCATATATGCCCATTTACCAGAGGAAAAAACTGAAGATCGCAACTAACTCTGTACTAATGGGTTACCAATGTATGTATAGACAGGATTCCAATGTCTGTGCTTATAGGTTCACCTTGTGTTTCATTTGCACACATTTAGTAAAATTTAATACTTTACCCAAAGCAAGGTTTGCATTATTTGACAGGATGGGAAAGTGAGGTGTGCTGGCCCTGCCCACTTTCAGACTACTCTCCATTCTCCCCTATCACTGTTAATCAAGCTCTGGGCAGAAAACATGGAGGATTAACAGCCTACTGAGAGAGGCTGTTTCAGTCACAGGCTCCCATTGGGAAAGGGTGATCTCACAGGATTCATTCTTGCCCTTGCTGTCAACTTCCAACTGACTGGCAAACCCATCCTTTCGACCTCTATCCCAGACACATGCATCTCTATCCAGGTATCCATTCTCCTGTAAGTCTGAGTGAAATGTCAGTAGGGACCAGCCCTTCCCAATGGCTCTGCCAGCACTGGAATGCTGCTATCTTCTGATGGCTGGCAGCACTTGGAGGGGTGGGGTTTTCAATGTACGTGATTCAAATCGAATATGAGGCTCAATGCTATCCTGGGATGTGCCAGGATAGCATTGTGCTTGCAATTGGCAACAGTTCTGAAGAAGAGTCATTCCATATTGGAAACATTAACTCTGTTTCTCTGTCCACAAGTGGAGCCAGACCTGCTGAGTTTCTCTAGCGTTCTTTGGGTTTATTTCAACATGTAGTTGCAACTGGCCTCCCAGAGAGAAGCAACATATGGGATTTGGACTAATTCTCCAATTGTCCCAAATATGAAATTGCACTTTTAATCACTGATAACAGCCACCTTTATTACTTATTTTCCGCGATGGTTGATCCAGGCGTTTTGCAAGTTTAGATACAACATTTATAGCTGTGGCATCACATTCAACTGTGCAATTTATTGAATGTTTCTTCATCCTTTATATTTAAGGTATTAGATTTCCTGGTTTCATTTGATAGTTTGGAAATGCACCTCCTCAGTACATCAGCAATCCTGAATTGGTGAATTCAATGTTTACTAACGGACAATACTTTTTCGGAACAGCCAAATCCAAGCTTATCAATATCACAGCAGAAAAAAATAATTTGAAGATTATAACAGTCACCTTTAATTAACTAATTGACTTTAATTGACTAATTCTGCTTATTTAAAACATGAACATTTAGTTGTATGAAAATATGATGAGATACAATATTTATATTGTAAGGTTCTAGGGAGTGTTGCTGAACAAAGAGACCGTGGAGTCTCAGATAGATAGGATAGTGAAGAAGGCATTAGTATGTTTTCTTTTATTGGTCAGAGTACTGAGTACAGGAGTTGGGAGGTCATGTTACAGCTGTACAGGACTTTGGTTAGGCCACTGTTGAAATATTGCGTGCAATCCTGGTCTCCTTCCTATCGGAAAGATGTTCTGAAACTTGAAAAGATTTACGAGGATATTACCAGGGTTGGAGGATGTGAGCTATAGGGAGAGTCTGGGGCTGTTTTCCCTGGAGCATCTGAGGCTGAGGGGTGACCTTACAGAGGTCTGTAAAATCATGAGGGGCATGGACAGGATAAATAGACAAAATCTTTTCCCTGGGGTGGGGGAGCCCAGAACTAGAGGACATCGGTTTAGGGTGAGAGGGGAAAGATATAAATGAGACCTAAGGGGCAACTTTTTCACGCAGAGGGTGGTACGTGTATGGAATGAGCTGCCAGAGGAAGTGGTGGAGGCTAGTACAATTGCAACATTTAAAAGGCATTTGGATGGGTATATGAATAGGAAGGGTTTGGAAGGATATGGGCTGGGTGCTGGCAGGTGGGATTAGATTGGGTTGGGATATCTGGTTGGCATGGACGGGTTGGACTGAAGGATCTATTTCCTTGCCTTATGATGTGAATTAAATTTCTTGAATGCCAGTTTGGTAATTTTTAACAAAACTATTTTTTAAGAAACTAACTTTTAACAAACTCATCTGAGAAAAGACATTTTTGCTATTGAGGGAATCCAGTGAAAGTTCAGCAGATGATTCCTGGGATGGCAGGGCTGACAAGGATGAGAGAGTGCATTGACTGGGCTTGTTTTCACTGGAATTTAGAAGGATGAGGGATCATATGAAATTCTGATGGGACTCGACAGGCTAGATGCAGGAAGAATGTTTTCAGTGTTGGGGAAGTCCAGAACCACAACAGTCTAAGAATAAAGGGCATGCCATTCAGGACTGAGATAAGGAAGAACTTCTTCGCACAGAGAGTTGTGAACCTCTGGAATTCTCTCCCACTGGAAACTGTTGGGGCCAGTTCATTAGGCATATTCAAGAGGAAGCTGGACATGGCCCCTGTGGCTCAAGGGATCAAGGTATATATAGAGAAAGCAGCAGTGGAATACTGAGATGCATGAGCAGCCATGATCATATTGAATGGTGAGGCAGGCTTGAAGGGCTGAATAGTCTGTACCTGCACCTACTTTCAATGTTTTCCACTATATACATCAAATGGCTTTTGATATTGGACTGTATGTGGCTTGCAGACTACAAGTGCAGCCCTAGTGATTTTATTCAAGTTTACATTATCTAATAGCTACCTCTTGCATTTTTTTTCTGAACAGCATTTCTCCCTCGCATTGTGGAACTTGGGCCTTTACCTACATTTCTCAATAATAACCACTTTTAAGTAATATTTCAAATTATTACAGCAGTACCTTTTTTCAAAAAAAAAAGGAAACCCAAACTTCATTTTTTTCTCTCCACCAAGTTCAAGAGGAACACCAGCTGTTAGCTGCCCCAGCCCCAAACATGAGTGTCTGGAATGGAGGGAAAGAAATGAGACATATCAAAATAAAGAGACTGCATGTCATTTTTTCCCTGTCTTACCTAATCCACTTATAAACCACTAAAACCTTTGTTTCTGGTCAAAAAGCCTCTTTGTTTAAAATGCTCCAACCTGGTCAAAAACAAATTGCATTTTTCGAAGTTTATTTCAATACAGCAATGATTCCACTGCATTAAAAAATTATTCACTCTTTTATCATCAATTTCATTTTAGCTGACTTGCTTCTAAAAACATGCAGTTTCTCAATTAGATTGGAGAAGTGAATTTTGTAGGTTTTGTATCAACGCACATTCACGATATACCAGCTGTTCCATTTAGTAATTACTCTTACTTTGCATTTTCACTGGACTGCCTAGAAACAATTATGGCAAAATTCTATTCCCCGTACAGTTTTTTTTAAATCAACTTTCTACTCTACCTTAGTTTTACTATGAAGACGCGAGCTTATGTAGAAACTTCAGGGTTATCCATGTATTTACAATAAGTTACATAGCTTTAACAAAGTGCAAATAGCACTGGCATAAGGCATTAGATATTTCTGCCAATCTATGATGAAGATCTTGCCCACATCATGACCAACATTCCAAAAAAGAGAAAACCAGAGAGCATGAGGAGAACTCATAGTGAGGTGAAGGGAGATGTGGTTAGAGCATTAAGTATTTCAGACTAATTCCAAGACGTCTGACCAGCTTTTCGAATGCACATCCTGGCAGCTACTTGAGAGACCTGGATGGGGAATGAAATCATTCAATTTTTGACAAGAGCAATGCATGTCCATTTGAGTTCAAAACAACATGCGAGTACTAATGAGTCACAGCATGGTACTGGTGCCATCTCCTGGTTCTCTGCTTAATGCTCACTAAAAATCAGCAAAACTCTGTGCTCGCTGCTTAATCAGACTAGAAACTGCATTCAAAGTTCTTCTAATGAATTGATGCAAAAAATCTTAATGAAAGAATACTGCTTCCCACTCGTCAATTTTTGCTTGTCAAGTGACATTTGTTTATATTTCAGGGCTCCCCCTGTCCCATTTGTTTTCCTGTCTTGAGCAGTGCACAGCAGGAAGGCAGAGTAGGTAGGCATTGCAAATGGGGAATGAAATGACCAGCCCTCAAAATGAGTCAAGTGGAGATTGTCATTAAAAAATGCCAACTGCTCTGAGCTTGGCAGTTCTACCCAGCAACACAGATGAAGTCAGGCACTCAACAGATCAAAAATAAGCTTTCTGTACATTGGCTACTCAGTACTGCTGCACTTTAGTTCAAAAGATGTTCAAAAACATTAAGCATTTCAATTAGAATTCCTGTCAAATCTGCTTCCTCAATTCCAAGAGTATGAACACTCTTATTGATAAAACAAACACATCTACCAACCAAATAACATACAGGGCAGAATCTTACAAAAGGACTATGGAAAACCTTGTGGAAGAATCGGGTGATTAGAAGTCCAGTGAGATACATTTCAATGTCAAGATCATCTCCATCCATCTTTTATGGTTTTCACAAGCAGCGTGACGCGATTCGCGCCAGGAACACGTTCCCAAGTGATGGTGACTAATGCATGTTGATGCCCTTGTTGATGCCCTGTTCACCTTATCAGCAGTTCGATTGCGATCTTACCAACAAACTAGACGTCAGGAAAACCTGACATGGAAACCACAGCGGTTTGAGTCTGCCAGTTGAGTTTGCCACTTTCTCCACATGACCTCTCAGTTGGACATTGGGCACCGTTCATTCGCACTCCAGATTCACAGACATTAGCATCTGACATGGCAGCCTCTAAAAACCGTCAGGATATATCTTCGATTAACTTAGGGGATGCTGGTGTACTTCAGTTCTGCATTGGCTGCTATTGTTGCAAAGCTGCAGCAGGAGCACACACAAGGATTGGCCCAGGTTCCATCTCCAGCTTCTTTGCTCACTGTGGTAGTGCTCACTTACTTCAATGCTCTCAGCATCCTTGCCCTGTGTTGCCCTTTCACACTTTGCTCCTTCAGTCAAAGATACCAGACTCATATTACATGCCATTTAGTGCAGACACAAAACCAGGAAATGTGTTGTAGCTCATGCCTCAGTCCAGTCAAAGGGAATAGCTTTACCTCAGGGAACCCCAACACAGGTCAGTCTCTAATATCTCTAGATGATCCATTTTGCCAATCATCCTGTTCCCTGTTCATTAGAAGGAAATGTTTATAGCAAGTAGGTTGTGGGGAAGTGCAGCCGTACAAGCTACAGGAGACAGAGAGTCAATAGGGGATATTGGTTGACAACTCATTGTTGAAAGGGAGATAGAAAAGTTGAGGGAGCTAGTTGGAAACTGACTGTATGAAGGTATAAGAAGGGTGGAAATTCAAAGCAAAGTTCTCAAATGCGTTCATTCAGGGTGACAGTAGGACACATCACCAATACTGTTATCAAAAATACAATGGATGGACTCTAGATGGAACCTGAACAAAGGATGTTCCACACATCTCCCCCCACCTCAAAATTTCCATGTTTCCTGTTCTTTTAATTACCACAATGGGCTCTATTTGCAAAAGCATCAGCTGGAGCTGGAAATCAGTTCCTGTCAACACATTGCTTAATAAGTGAACCCTGAACCAGATGGTCTGTTACTGAGCTGAGCTTCTCACCCAACCCGAGGTCTGCTGCTGGTGAAAGCTTCAGAGGGATATTAGAAACTGCAGAAGCATTGTCACTCAACTCTTACTTTTACAAACAAAAAATAGACATTGCTGGAAAAGCTCAGCAGGTCAATCAGCATCTGCAGAGAGAAATTAGAGTTAATGTTTCAGGTCGAGTAATCCTTCCTCAGGACCATTTAGAGTCAAAGAGTCCTACAGCAAGGAGACAGGCCCTTTGGCCCAAACTGGTCCATGCTGACCAAAATTTCCGTCCACGCAAATGTCATTTCCCTGCACTTAGCCCATTTCCCTCTAATCCTTTCTTATCCATTTATTTGTCCAAATGCCTTTTAATTGTTGTTAATGCACCACTTCTGCTGGCAGCTCATTCCATAGGTGTACCACCCCTCTGTGTAAAAAAGCTGCCCTTAAGGTTCCTTTTTATTCTTTCCCCTCTAACCTTAAACTGATGCCTTCTGGTCCTCGATTCCCCAACCCTGGGAATAGGACGAAGTGCATTCACCCCATCCATGACTCTCATGACCTTATACATTTCTATAAGATCCCCCCCCCCTCAGTCTCCTACACTCAAAAGAAAAAAATCTGTGTTTGCCCAACCTCTCCCTATAACTCAGACCATTGAGTCCCGGCAACATTCTTGTAAATTTCTTCTATCCTTTTCCAGTTTAATAACATCCTTCCTATAGCAATGTGACCAAAACTGAACACAATACTCCAAGTGCAGCCTCACCAATGTCCTATATAACTGCAACATAATTTCCTAACTTCGAGACTCAGTGCCCTGACTGATGAAGGCCAGTGTGCCAAAAAAGTCTATCTGTGAATCCACTTTCAGAGAACCGTGCACCTGAACTCCAAAATCCCTCGGTTCCACTACACTCCTTAAGGCCCTATCATTCCATGTAACTCAAAGCTTGATTTGACTTCTCAAAATGCAAGACCTCACACTTATCTATATTAAACACCATTTGCCATTTCTTGGCCCACTTCCCTAGCAGATCAAGGTCCTGCTGCAATTTCTGATATCCTTCCTCATTGTTCATAATACTGCCTACTTTAGTGTTTTATTTTTACAAAGCTTTACAAAAGTTACATTTCAGGCCATTCTCCAGAGCTATATAAACAATTTCCTCGAACTTCTCCAAGTTATGCTGTGTGAAAGTTGTGATGCTGCAGGGTTCTTGTATCTTTGGAAAATTAATCCAGCAAATGTGATAAGATGCAATGCCTTAAACTGTGCCTTTGAAGAAAAGTCTATGGCCAGTAAGGTTCAGGTATTTAGACTGGCGGCAAAAGATACACCTCATGACAGGAACTTCCAAATGTTGAGATGGCATCATTTGAGGTTTTGATGATCATTAACTACTTTGTCACTTAGAGTGTTGTATGGAATTGCTCACAATGCGATTTAATCAATTTTAAAAACGTTAAAGTGAAAAACTGGATTTTAGCAACTGCCTGCAGATGGGCTAAGAAGAGAAGGTTTGAGGGTACATGCCAGTTCCTGTTGCACCTGTCAAGACATCTTGTAAGTGGTGGAGAAGGGGCCAAATCTCCCACCCAGAAGTCAAAGGGGCAATGCAAGTTGAATTAAGGGCCTTGTCCAATTAGAGTGGGCATGTTACCAGAGTTTGGGAGGGGGTGGTGCCTTCCATTGAGCGCACAGAGGAAGCCTCCTAATGGGATCAGGAGGATTTGAGGCATTCTTTGACCAAGTGCTGCCTGTCCCCCCTAACATCTGTCACTCATAGCAGCTTGCCTCAGACCCCGTTTGTGAGGCAGCCTTCCATTAGCACCCTCTTGTACCAGGTACAGTCCCAACAGTGGCCACCACTCCTGTTGGCACAGTTGAATCAGCTGAGATGCTGGTGGCCACTATGTTTAAGGTTGGCTGCCTGAAAAATCTTGCTTCAGTGTCATCCTCTCTCCACATTCGCTTTCAATATCCATCACCAGAGCCTTGGATATCAACACAAAGTTCTGTAAATTTAATTTAAAATTAGCTACAGGCATCTCATTATCCACTAATGTGTGACAATGCATTAATGTTAGATTGTTCCATAAGCAAATGCTACTAGAAATTAAAGTGCATTGTAAAATGGGTGTAATTCTGACATCTAGGTCTTATTCTCCACTGTCTCAACTCTTGTGCAAAAACTAAACTACTGTGGCCCCTTAAAAACCTTGGAAGTTTTGGCCCAGGCTCCCAGTTAGGAGATCTTTTATGATAACTATGTTAGGCAAGAGTTATTGATAAAAGAAACACTGTTACTTAGTCCTTAGTCTTAGCCCAAAGAGGTACTACCTTTTTCTATGCTGGACTCACACTTCGTTCTGGTACTGATGTGAACCGTTTGTAAATTTGAGAACAAGATTATAATCAAACGAAAAAAATTCTCAAAAAAATGTAAATATTTGCAATTTTGTTTAAGCAAGTAGGTTAATTTATTTCTGATTTTTGAGAAGAAAGCATCTTATTGATAGAGGAGTGCAGCTTCAAGTCAGAAAGAACAAATGTGATTAATACAGAGAAAAAAAAAATCCTGTTTATGAGTGAAAGGGAATAGTCCAAATGTTAGTCGGTTCTTGGTGTTAACTGTAGGAAGTCAGCTCTAACTTATACAAATGAAAGGCCGTCCAGAAACACCATCCCCTCCCAGGAGCATAGTGGTTGATTGTGAGTTGTCAACATAATGGTTTCTGGTTCCTCACACACACTTCTTGGAACAACATTTGTAGCAGCAGTTTCCTGCTGTGATTAACTATCTTTATAATTGGTCTTATTCACCCAACTCATTGCCCGTGCTGCCTTCAGTTTTTGACTCAGAAATTAGCATCGCACTCAACAGCTATTTTTGCTGGATTAATGCTTGGTCTGACTTAACCAGAGAAATTGATGTTGTTTGTGCAGACTGTCATAATTTATAACTGTACAACACTTTGAGCGCTGGTAAGTAAAGAGATGTGACATGCCGGTTAAAGTGTAAAGCCTGAGAAATTATTGCCAGCTGAGGAATCTCCAACACATTCCTCTATGCAGTTTAAGATGAACGAGTAATGTCTATGTTCGAGAAAAACATGGATAAGAGAAAGTCATCTGTACTCATTCATTCAGGATGTAGATCATAGAAATCAAATCTAATGGACAATTTCCTAATTTGCTCTCCTTAAAATCATTCACCCTGTCAACCCCAAAATCTTAATCCAGCAGATGGGGACACGGCAAGTTGTTTCCCAGACGCAGAATGTGGGAGTTGTTTGACTCACAGTATTAATTTGTTGATATTGCTGATGACAATTCATAGTCATACATTTCTCGCTTTTTAAAAAAATTCTCATTTAAATTACATGCCCTGTTTTTCTCAGAGGGTGCAAACTCCTTTACGGGTGTAGTATGATGAGATTTCTATCTATGTAGCTGCACCAGCATCTAACTCATATATTTTTATACTCTGGTCACACTTTTGATTACTAAGCTCAATAGATTGCAGAACACTTACGATTCAGGCCAACACTGTCAATGTGGCTATAATCCTTGGTTTCAGTGCCAATAGATCCACAGGGTGTAATGCATCACATTTATTTACATGTGTGGAGAAATTATAGTTTAAAACACAGCTACTTAATTGAACAAAATGGAATAAATACAAGTCGTAGCCCACCAAATATATTGCATCACATGCTGTTAGGTTTCAGAATGGCAAACAGGAATTCTGAACATTATTGAATATTATTTTCCAACATGTATTCCACTCACACAGCACAAGTCATGATTTAGATAATGTTGTTAGATGTAGATAATACATATAAAACCTAACAGACAATTTCCAATTTTCTATTCTTAAAATCATAACTGAAAATTTGCCATAGTCTTACCAGTCCATTGGACTGCTCTGTCATTAAACAGAGTCAATTGGTGTTGATTTAACCTGAGGGTCACCATATCTCCGGTGAGGGGAGAGCTTGAGAAAGAGAGTCCTTCATGGTAACCGCAGCCGGTGTGGGAACTGAACCCACGCTGTTGGTATCACACTGTTTCGCAAACCGACCTTCAATAGGTTCTGTGGAAACATGGTGGATTATATCCCAGACATATCCCTAGGCATCCCAAAAACTGTTTTGTGGGGAGGATGATCACCAAGTCAAAGTATTAAAAATTAGAATTACACTGCAAAGCTGTCAGCTGTTTCTCATGCCTGGACATTACCAGCTCATCACATCTTGCCTTCTCCCAAATGGGATGTTACCTTTGGCCTTTTGTAGACTTGTGTGTCCAGTTTCACTGGGTGGGCTTGAGTCTGTTATTATACTGGATCCCTAAATGAGCCAGGGAAGTAGGATCTTCCAGCATGAGGTGTCAGCCCTTCCAAGTCAGGTAATGATTTTTATGAGAAAGCAGAGTGTCTCATGGACCAGGATCTGTGTCATGTTATGGATTTACAATGTGAAAGCAGTGGGCGTATTGATAGGTACTAAGGCCTCCTAATCTTGTATCTACACGGATATAAACAAATGGCTTGCTGTTTCACTTTGAACAGATTCAATATTCACTATTCTACTGTAAATTGTAAAGTTTTATTTTAATATACATAACACAAAACAAAAATAACTACATGATTTGGATTATAGATGCCATGTTTTCAATAATTTCTTCAAGGAACTTGAAAACACTTTTAGTAAAGGAATCAAAATGAAAACTCTGCAAACATTATTTTCTGTTAAGCATAGTCTGTTACCTCACTTGTTGCCAATACTAATTGATAAATGAAAGGTTTTTCTGTTTCCTCTGCTGGTAATGATATACACTTACAAGTAGCACTGTATAATTAGGAAGAGATTGGGTTATCAATGATAATCTTCCATTCGCCACATCTCCAGCTCCAAAAATATCCAGTAATTAATATAGTTGTAATTTTACTTCTGAAGATTCCCACAACTTGCTCTAATGGTATTTAAGAGATATGGTCAGAAGAAATTATTGAATGAAGATGGTCAACTTAATTCCTTCAAGGTGAGTTGATCCCATTTTGGCTTGGTGACTGGAGACCACCTTGTGGATAAGGTATGGAATTAATCACTGCAAAGTGGTTCCCTGGCTGAGCAATTGTGTGCTTTGGAGGGTCCCAGAAAATCAACTGATTTTTAGGTAGGGAATGCCTATCGTACAAGGCATCCCGTGTATATAAGAGCATTAAGTGGCTCTGTTACGATTCATACATTTGGGATTTCCTGAACACGCTTCTCTCCTTTACCACTCAGATGACTTCTATTACTCAATGCAGTGAGTGTGGTCTTGGCATTAACATTCAATAAGGTCACAGTCACTGTAAGATTTCTTGCATTAATGTAAAATGCACATCGATCAGAAGGCACCCCTACTGGATAGTGATATTTACCATGCACAAGGAAGCATACCAGGTCAAACAGTTCACAACATTAAATGGAACGTCCAAATATAAATATGCAATTAGTAATATTTTTCTCAATTAAACACCATAATTTAAACAAGTTAATATTTGTGTCTGATTTTTTTTATAACTGAACCCATTTTAAATTTGCACTTAAAGTGCACTGCAACTTTGTGTATATTTGAGCTTCAATAGTTCAGTCGGGATCATTCCCTTTATCACGTTTAACACGTTTAGAATTGTGGAAGTATCTGTGAGTAATCTATAGCTAGAATGGGTTCCATTTCTAACTGAAGGTATAGGCTTACTGATTGCTTTGTTACTTGTCCTGGAACTGTGTGGATTCACATCAAAATTCCCAATGATCAACAAGTCAATTGTCTAAATAATAACATTTATGAAACTAGATATTTAAAGCAATGCTTTTACTACCATGCTTCAAGCTTATCTTGATGCTACAATAAAGAAAGCATTACAGAAACTTACAGAGCACAGGTCATTGGAACAGAAACTATGACCTGATGCTGCTAGATCAGCTTAGTTTTCTTAGTGTTTTCTGTTTTTGTTACAGACCAGTCAACTTGCCCCAACCCTTTAGTAGATATTAATTTGTTGATCCATCATAGCAACCCTGCTTTACAAACATTTTCATTAGGGTGATGACCAAACCCTTCCGCTATGAGCTGTTGTATAAGAAAAAGAACTTGTCCCCACCATTGCAGTCACTATTTATTTGAACATATCAAGTTCATCATGTAATGCTGATCGAGGTTGGTGGAAGGGACTGTCAGGTAGGTAAAAACAATGACTGCAGATGCTGGAAACCAGATTCTGGATTAGTGGTGGTGGAAAAGCACAGCAGTTCAGACAGCATCCGAGGAACAGTAAAATTGACGTTTTGGGCAAAAGCCCTTCATCAGGAAGACAGGTTGTATTCCTGATGAAGGGCTTTTGCCCGAAACGTCGATTTTACTGCTCCTCAGCTGCTGTCTGAACTGCTATGCTTTTCCAGCACCACTAATCCAGAACAGAGAAGAGACTGTCACCCTAGTCTCACTACTTCTGGGTCACAACATAAAATAATAAGTACTTTTTCTAGTTATTAAGATGACCAATTAGATACTTTATCGAGAATTAGGTTTTAAATGGCATGATTTATCATCCATGTTTCTTAGGAAGAATTACTGCTTCATGATCAACATAAGCCTTATGCAATAAAGATGCAATAATTCGTTAACCTACAAAGTTAGTAATACAGATGAATAAACGTAACACACACTTGGCATGCCTGCTCAAGTCATTTATCATGCTGGTCGTCTCTTCAGTCTTGTAAGTACAGGTTGCTCAGGAGAAATAATCTTTATATGTTAATTCAATCACTCTTTCAAAAGAACAAATAGGTTTCAAAGTGAACTCAACGAGAAGGTTGTATTTTCATAAACTGCTGGTTCTTTGCCAGTTTTCCTCCACATGAACCAGATAAAACAAAAACCTCTCCAAGCCAGTCAAAAGAGCCCCAGCAGAGTCTAAGCAAAATAAGAAGTTATCACCAGTCAGATGGCATCTCGGAAACTTGGTTTAAAAAAATACCTCCAACCTCTGCAGTGGACTTTCAATTACTTCTTTTAAAGAAACCACTCCAGGTATGTCCGTGAAACATGAAATCAACTCAATTTTTCACAATACTAAATATAAATTGTTTTGTAACAATATTTAGAGAGACATAGTCCTACATAAATCTGTGACTAGGAAATGCTTGCTGTACCATGATGAAAATCAGAAAAAGTTCCATCTACAACTATAGATGACATGAAATATTTTACTCTTACTGTGCACCTTGAATGGTATGATGGTTCAGCCAAGAGGTTTAACATACAACCAGAAATTCAATTATGTGCAGGATAAATACATATTATTTCTTGGAAATTGTAAAATTGTCAATTGCTATTGTGGCAATGTGCAAAGGATTCAATGTATATGGTTCTTTATGTAAGATATACAATAGCGTTTCTGTTTTGGATATTTGTAAAATTAATTTGATATAAACAAAGATACATAAATGCAATTCTATACTTCAAAAGAGATGGTACTTAAATATACAGTCAATAAAAATTCAATTCAGGCAACACCAAAACCTTAGATAAAATCCATGATTAATCTTTACAATACAGCTCAGTTGAATACTCTTTTTTCAAAAAAAACTTTGTCAACCTTATTTTTCATAAGAATTTTAATATCAATTGTATCAATTATAGAATATAAAAGCATGATAGTTAAAAATCAAACTTTAGTTTTAATCAAGTCGTTGAAATTAATTACATTAATGTTGTATCAAAGCAGTGTAATTTATTATTGAATACCAAAGGCAAAACTTTCAATGAGTCAATGATATTGAGTGTGGAATAATTTCACCACAAACTCCTCAGCAGGGGAAATACATAAGAAAACAATAGAAGCAGCAGTCTATATGGCTTGTCCCTCTATCTAGCCATGAATGATCTTGAATTTCAACTCTATCTTCCTGCCTGCTCCCCATTTCCCTCAATTCCCAGAGAGACTAAAACAATATCCATCATAGTCTTAAACGTACTTCATAGATTTACAACCTTTTGAGTGAAATAATTTATCTTGATCTCATTGCAAAGTATGACTGTACCCATTTCAAAGATGCCCTGATCAAAGGATATGATTTCTCACTATCTAATATATTAAGTATCTTCAGAATTGTGTCAACAAGATCATCTTTCATTTGTCTAAACTCTAGAGAATATTTCCTATACCACCACTAACGCAAAAATATCCAATAGGTACTTCTATATTTATGAAAATATAAATGTGGAAATTCCAAAGCTGCACACAGCAATTCAGATGGGTCTCAAAATATAATATTATATTAGCAAAGACGTTTTTATTCCTGAATTCAAATCACCTTGTAATAAAAATCAAAAAGTAAGTTGTCTTCCTAATTGTTTGTTGCATCCGCATGTTAACTTTGCGCAATGCTTATATGACCACCCTCCAGGGTCTCTGAATGTTGACAATTATAAAGTTTTCCCCTTTTAAAAAAGTGTTCAGCTTTTCTATTCTTCAGACCAATCTTTTCACACTTGTTTATGTTATAATCCACCTGCATCTTGTTGCCCACTCACTTAACCTGTCTATATGTCTGCAGCAAACTTTGATATGTTACACATCAAATTATTTGTTTGGATTACAAACAGTTGTGGACCCAACATTGATCCTTGCAGCATTCCACTGCCTTCCAACTTGAACATGTTCTGTTTACACCCTCACCTAATTCCTATCTGCTAACCAATCCTCTATCCACATGAATATATTAAACCCAACTGAACCCCCACTAACCTGTTCATTGACATGTTAGTGGATACCTTTTGGAAAGAGTACGACAGGTATACTACATTTACTGGATCCCCTCTATATATTCTACTAGTTATTTCCCCAAATAACTTAAGCAAATTTGTGAAACAAGATTTATTTTTAGCAACACCACATTGACTTATTCTAAGTATGCTATACTTTTCTAAATACATTGTTAAGATTTCCTTAATAGATTCCTACACTTAGAATAAAGGAAAATTTATTCTAAGTGTAGAATAACTGAAAGACTCATGAAGGAATTATTTGGATTTCAGAGTGCAGAAATTATTGAATGCATTGGAAATCTTTACATGGCTGTAGCAGAGCAATGTAATAATGGTTCCAGAAGATAAAATGGTCAATATAATTGTATGGATTATAAAGTGTATAAATGTATCAAGTCCTCATTATAAGCTCAGCAACCTTTGTTTAAGAACTGGTAACCAGAAACTGATTTGCAACAAGAACATAGTCCTGAAACAGCACTGAGATACAGATGGCTTTAAGCTCACATTGTCCACTCACATCCATTTCCTAAAAGTAAAGTCGCAATTTTCAAATTCAACCATTGTGGTCCTGTGTAGTGTTGTCTAAATTTATATAAATTAACCTCACTAACAGAAACATTCAGTAACCTAGGAACAGTTGTATAAACAGTTCCATCTCATTTCAAAAATAATCTGCAATTACAACCAGATGTGTGTAATCTCTTAACTGTAGCTACCAGAAAATCAGACAAGAATTTTCTTTAAATCACCCTCAAGAAATTCTGGCAATTGTTGGCATTCTTAACTCTTAATGTTACTCTTTAATCCTTCAGTGACACACTTTATTGCTGTTATTGCCAGGGAATTTAAGTTTTACTCTTTACCAGAGGAATGGTTAATGGCGCAACAATGCAGAAATCATAACTTTTGTACCTTAATCAAGATCAAAATACTGAATCACCCTTCTGAGATGATTTGTATTGTGCTAAAGAGAAAATATTTTCAATCTACAAAGAAGTATTCAGCATTATGCATTTAGTGCCTTTTTGTAAAGGTTCTTCTGTGTGGTAGATTGAAATAGTCACCCCGTAAGAAATGTTACAAAACTCTTCCTTTAGTGTACAGGAATGATCTCAGAAATCAACAGCAAAGTCCAGTCCAGGTCTCTACTACACTGGGCCTTACTTAAAGTAAGTGTTGAGGTATTGTCCAGTTTGTGGAGAGCTCCGTTAAGGAAGACCTGCTGAATTAAATGCATTGGGACCTTTTTTTGTCATTCATTCTTGGAATGTGGGCATTGCTAACAGGCCAGCTCTTATTGTCATTCCTTAGTTGCCCTTGAGCTGCCTTCGTGAACTGCTGCAGTCCATGCCCCTTTGTATATTGGCCCTGATGGTGTTAGGGAGGGAATTCCAGGATTTTGTTTCAGTGATTAGTTTTGACATGACTGGCCAATGGCACACCTTCCATGGGATGAAGGTCTCAAGGGTGAAAGTGCAGTCCATCCTGAGCTACCAGCCAATTAGCAGCTGAGGCTCTTTGCACTAGAGAGGCCTAGGGTGGATCTCAGCCCAAAAGATAAGTGAATACGTGACATGAGTCATGAGGTGGTGTGGGAGAGGGGTTGGCAAAATGGCACCCATGTGCCCCTCAGCAGGAACCTCCCCGATACCAGATCCCTTTATCAGGCCTGAAAATGAGTGATGAACCCCACCTCAATCTCCAGAGGCCCCCATGCAGACACACAAGGGTCAACTGTCAAGCTTCTGTGTAGCAACTAGCCTGCCTGCTGTCTGGATCATGAGGAGGAAATCTGAGGGACTTCTCACCAGGCCCTCCCCGACACACCACCTACAGCCTACTTCCAGGGTCAAGGAACCTGACTAAATTCCACACTTGCCTTATCTCCCCACACTTCTGCAAAGTGAAAATTGGGACTGGTCCTTGAATTCACCTCTGAATCAGAAGAATGAAATTTCCTTTGAAACCTACTCTCTGTTAACGTTACTTAGCTCATATTCAAAAGAAGTTAATAAAACATGTGTAATCATAAGAAAGCACGCTAGCCATCATGAGTTTCCAATTAAAAACATTGCACGCTTATACATAAACACATTCAGTTCTGTAGAAATGAAGCTTTTAATTCTCTTTGGATATCTATCAGTTGTCATGGAAAATTCATTGTATTATTGCTTTGACCAAAATGTACCTCCACAAGAAGTAAATCTAGATATTCTAAAAATACATCCAACAAGGAATATCTGGAATTCCTTTGACTATTAGTCTCTGACTGAAGTGGCATTTAAACACATATGATTAGGTTCTGAAGTGAAATACTAACCGTTAAGCGATGAATTCTTCAGTCGGCATGAACTTTTGAGTGGTTTCTGTTACAGATTTTTGAACATCATTTTGTTTCTGGGCAGCAAAGCTATCAGCACCTCTTATGACATCATCCTCACTGTTATTGACTGCCACTCAGGTTTTGAAACCACTTGTTTGGAATGAAAAACAATTTCTTTAATGTCTCACAGGGGTATTTATGTCCCAAACTTGTGCATTAAATTGTAAAACTATTTTGTTTTTAGTTTTTGTTAGACATTTCCATTCTTGGTGCCAAAAATAGGTTTAGTGCAGTCATCCTTAAATCTGCAAAGTTTGAAATATATAGACTCATTCAACAAACTTAAGTGATGAAGAGTCACTTTATCACTTAGATGATAAAGTATAAAATAGTGAAAGATTAGGCGTTTTAACTCCATTTTGCAAATTAATTGCATTTTAAGTGCTCACCTCAAGCTGCACACGCTTTCAAGAAGATAATCTTGAGATATCCCAGAACTTGTTATTACTAAATCTATGTAATCCCATTAGACTTATTTGTTGAGGTAAAACTAAAGTTGAACGATACAATAGGTGAAGACTTCAAAATTCTGAAGGAGCTTTGATAAGGAGAACAGGAATGGAATAAATACTTCCCCCAATTGGAAAGTCAGGGATTAAGGAGTCATTGATTTATATTTGTCACCAAGGAAGTGAAGAGAAAGGTCATGTGAAATTGTGTTATGTAGTGAGTGGTTGGAATGTTTTCGAACAGGAAATTTTTGATACATAGACTGATGTGTCTTTTTAGGGAAAAGCAGATTTTAAAAAAATTGAGAAGAGGAAGATATAGGGATAGAGAGCGCAGTAGATTGGTTCTGGAAGAGTTCTTGGTCTTTCCTCTGTGTTAGTACTCATGTGCTTCTTACAGCTTTTGTACTTAAAACTTAAAGATCAAGCAGTCTGATCTATGACAGGATCTTAGTCAATAGATCACATTCTGGCACTAAAATCAGTGAGTGAACACATAGAAACTTTAATAATTGGTCAACTGTGGAGGGTTAGGAAGGAATCTGAAGGAAAAGTGGTGAAAAAATTGAAGATGCAAGCAAATGTGTTAATCCCTGAATGAGTGTTTGGAAAGTGATTGAATTCCTGTAGTGGAACAAGAATTAAGAAAATTGAGGCTAGGAAACTTAGAGTCAAATCCTTTTCAATATTATTTGTTTCTCTTTTCTTTCCATAACTCCTCATTTGTCATCAAGTTCAGAGAGAGCTGGACAACTGTTAATCGCTCTTTCATAAAACATTGGATATGGCCATCAGAGTTGGAAGGGGTGACTGATTTTCTGCTTTTTCCTCTTTTTCTATGGGGAATGGGAAATTCAACCTGTTGGATACCACAGCTCAAGGCCTCTCTCTTGCTTACAGCTCTGATACTTTTTCTCCATCTTGTTTGAAAGGGAGCATCAATTACACTCATGAGTATTAACAGTAGAGACAGCTAATTGCTTTGAAAAACAGATTTATTTATAACAATGTGGACTAAGTATACTTAGTTGTTTGCTTTACTTCTTAACATGCAAATGGATAAGACAACTGTTTAGATTTTACACTCAGAATTATGATGCAATTAAAGCCTTTCTCAACTATTCATTTTTTCTGCTCATGTATATAACAATATTCTGAAATTTGAGAAGGTACGTTTTAGCAAACGGATTTATTATTAATTCATTTAAGCATATACTAATATACAAAATCCTGACATCCATGGAATGAGTTGCATTGAGATCACTGTGTCATAGTTACCTCAAGACACTTCAGTGCAGATTATAAATAGATGCCAATGGCAAAGTTAATGGCAGTGACACACATTAGCAGATAAATGTTGAGCCCTAAAATCATTGTGATTTGATAAAGCCCCAAAAGGTTGCAATATTAGCTTCCTCTGCAATTCTATAATGGCAACTAAAACCTTAGAAATGCTTCCTTTACCCAGGTGATACCATGTACATTGACTTCTCATTCTGTGGCTTGGGGCTGCCAAATTTAGTACAAAAATGAAATGATTCCAGCACTTCTGACTAGTCTTATTAATTACTGAGCAAACCAGAATGATCTTAACAAAACTAGACAAGTCTGTCAAAATGATATACACACTTTTAGTTTCACTGGAAAGTAAAATGCAATGGAGTGCAAAACAAACATCAGATAGGTTGGTTTAAAGACAAAGCTTTCACTTATGCTGGTATTAATTTTTCAGTCTCCATGACCAAACATTGTTCTGCTTTGTTTTGGATTCTTCCTTGTCCAGGCTGTTCTCCTATCCAAATTGCAAATATGAAGAATTGGCGGCTTGTAGGTGCAAGAAAGTGATGGAGCCTACATGCCCACAGTTTTATTCTTGGATGGGATGTGAAGAGGGCCTAGGTCTCTTCATTGTGTAGCCTCTTGGAGACCAAAAATTGTTCATTTGAGGATAGCATGCCAGCATAATTAGGTGTCAGCTTTGGATCAGTGGTAGCATTCTCGCCTCAAAGTCAGAAGGTAGTGAGTTCTACTCCAGAGCTATGTGCACGTTATGAGAACTGGCAAACTGCAAAGTTGTACTGCCAGAGGTGGTGTCTTTTGAAAGGAATTAAAATAAGACACATGTCCTCTCAGGTGAAAAGAAATAAAAAACACCATTAAACAAAGAGAAGGGGAGTTCATATGATTTAGGTATTTACCTTTCAAGTGACATCACCAAGACAGATTGATCAAATTCATTGCTGTCTGTGGAATGTTGCTATCTGCAATTGGCTGCAAAATGTTCCTACAATACAACAGTGATTCCACCTCAAAACTACTTTATTCCTGTTCTCCTTCTGTTTCTAATGGTCTTATCACTAAATTGCTGAAACCTGGTTCACTAACGCACTGTGCACTTTGTCTGAACTTTAACACTTAGGACAATTGTAACATTATCATCATACAAGCTGGAGTCTCTGGATGGTCATGGACCCAAATCACACCTGACAAAGCTCCATAACATCCTTTACAACTGACAGATTAATAGCATATGTCAAATGTCAGTGGTAAAATACCAGTTTGAAGATAACCTAATTGTAGATGAAGGGCCTTAAGCAAGAAGCATTAAGCACAGACGAAGGTACTTACACGATTAAAAAAAAAGATTGTGAGTCACAGGAATTTCTTAGCAGCTAGTATGTTAGATCCAATTAGCAGCAAATATTGTGTATCCAATATTTATTCTGACAGGAGAACAAAGGACTTGTAATGTAGCATAGCTGCCTTAAAAAAAACCCCGATAACTTTTAATTTCAGGAATGTAAGGAAATAAGCTGTGCAGAGGGCAGCGCCAGTGTGAACACAGACCATTGTTGTTGTAACCGAAACTGATCCTGGAAGAGGGTTCCAGGTTCCATCTGATCAGTTGGTGATTTGCTCCTGAAAGAAAAAATGCTTCTCAGCTTCAGAGAGACAAGGGGGTTGATTTTCTTGAGTATAGCGCAGACGAATTTTTAAATTCAATGGAAGTTTAGCACGAGAAAATTACTTGGGTAGCACTGCTTATTGGACTATTGAACACTGCTTCATTCAGTATTGACAAAACCTAAGAGAAATCATGAGCAGCTTATCTTCTGATTGTTTATAGAACAGCTATTAGCCATTTAATTTATGACTTTATCGAATTAAAAAAAAGCCCAGCCTACCATTCTTCCGTTCAGTAAGAGGTGGCAGTGGCTGCTCGGACTGCCGAGATAAATCTTTCATTTCTGTGGTCACACAGTCATTCTTGGGGTTGCAATGTTCAGTGTTCTGATGGCCTGGGTCCGAATTCTGGTCCACACCCTCATTTTTGGTCACTCCGTTCAACTTGCTCGGAGTAGGATCTGCTTCTTTTGGCTGCTCCACTTTGAATTATTTAGCTCAACAAAATTCACTAAAATTCAGTCAACCTGAAAAATAAAACAAACATGCAAAAATCATCAGGCAACTCCTTGCTGAAAATATACCATCTCTTCCTTGCATGAATCTAAACTTTTTGTGCCATGCTTGAATGATACATTAATCTTCAACATCACCCTAATCCCCTCATCACATTAACCAACTCATAAACAGCTCCAGATTCTAACCCCACATCATGGAGATTGTAAATGTAATATTTAGTATTCCAAATATTATTGAGATAATGGCTAATCAGACTCTCCAATCCACAATTAGGTAGCTGGTAGAATAGAGTCAGTGAGGTGGAATTGTTTCTTGACTGAATTTTTGTTTTATTACAGATGAAAACTCAGAGTTGCTTTATAAGCAGGTATCTCCATCTTCTAGAAGATACATCCACTATGTATTACAAGTCCATCATACCTGGGTTTATATTTGGCCCAGGGGAAGATGGGCAGGTGGATGGGGTTTTATCTTGTCACAATTTTGTCGGTGCAGTGGGTTTTCTGGTAGTCATACATCGTGACGTTCATTTTCCATTTTTAAATCTCAAGAGTAACTGCTTAAAGACTAGAATGTTTTAGTGCTTCAGAAACAGGTGGATGGCAAGTGAAATACAGCTGCAAACCTCTTCTCCGAAACCTGTATCAGGTTTGCTGTCATGCTTTAACCATGTTCAAAGATGGAGTCAAAAGTTACGGTGCATTCTATAATGCTTACACCTTGAATAACCACGTGCTGTTCACAGCATTTTCACATCCCTTGGAATTTCTTCCCCCCCCCCATCCCCACTGATTGACATAATTACCGAATTTCATTTTCGTTGAGATAGTAAATCGAAAGCATGTTCTGCATGCCTGAAGCTACTCCAACAAGAATTAAAAATTAATATTTTACAACTGTGTTTCTTCTTGTCACTCATGGAACTGTTCTGCACATTTTCTTTGGGCTGCAGAGTTAAACGAAAGCCCTAACATCAACTTCAAGTCCACTGACTTTGTTTGCAGGCTCAGTTATTGTGCACAGAGTCAATTTACAATTTCCACATAGCTTGATTACATTTTATTTGAAATGCCTGAACACATTTAAGAGGAGAGGAACGTGCCTCACTTCAAGATTTGTTGCCAGCAAATTAATTTACAGACTGTTCCAAGAGCAGGTCTTGTGCAGTCTCCAGCTACCCATAAATATTAACGACACTACATTCTCTATTTCTGTACACATTAAGGGATCCAACATCAGTTTACAAAACATATCATGAGCTGTTTATTTCACTTATCTATGGCTTTCTGTAGATTAATTTATTCCAATGTTTTTGTTAAACCTTTACCAGTTCCCTCTGCTTTCCTCTTTAGACTTACCTCCTGTTGAAACAGCTGCCTGCACAGATTTTAAAAATGACTTCCGTGTCTTATATTACAACAACAGAACTTGCTTGAAAAACTCAGTAGGTCTGGCAGCATCTGTGAAGAGAAACCAGAGATAACATTTCAGGTCCTGTGACCCGTCTTTAGCACAGTTCTGAAGAAGGATCACTCAACCCGAAACAGTAACACTGATTTCTCTCCACAGATGCTGCCAGGCCTGCTGAGATTTTCCAGCAATCTCTGTTTTTGTTTCATATTTGCAGCAACCGCAGTAGTTTTGGGTTTTTTGTTTCGTGTTTTATGTGTCAGTTTATCGCAAGGTTAAAAAAAACCTTGTAAATTGCTGGTGGCATAGCAAAATTAAATGTGCAAGCAATTATTGCAATCCACTCTTATTCAAAACAGGAATCATAGCGGGTATGGGCTAATGTTGCACCTCTTTGGGGCAAAGGGTTTCCCACAGATGGACAATCTGAAAAAAGAAAGATTGATACTTTCTTTATCATCAGCTAATATACACAAGCATAAACTCATTAGAGGAGGGTGAGCAGAAGGTTGTTTAGCAACAAACATATAGAAACTCAGCATCTGAGAAGAGGCAAACAGAACGATCGTTTTAAGTCTGGTTTGACTCTTCTTCAGAAGAGTTCAACAGTATCCTCAGTGTTTCAACAACCTCTGCAGAAAAAAAAGATGGCTGTCGGTGATCCAAGATGACAGCAGCAGAGTATGCAGACTCTGGGCGCTTGAGTCTGGGTCTCATCCATTCTGTCAGCTTTTTGTTTTTTTTTCCCTCTTGTTTAGTTTTCCGCTGCCGGCTGGTGAGCAAAGCAGCAGTTGATGATGAAGTGGCCAGTGAGCAGAGGCAGGATATGACTCAGCACGGGAGAGTGAGCCCTTGTGGGCAAAGCCCAGTGTGGAGTGAATGCAGACATTTGGCTTAAAAAAGGACTGTAACATTTAACTTCCAACTTCATTTCTTTATTCTTTATTTTATACTAAAAAGTATTTGACAATGAACATTTTAACATGTTTCTTTATTTATTAACGTTCTTTCTTTATTTTCGTACCTTAAATTTTGTGCCGAGGTACTTTTGTACTTAAGATGATGCTGGGAATGGTGGCAAGTACATTTGTACTCCTGAATTTCATTATACATGACAATAATACCGAAATCTAAAGAATAGTATTCGCACCAATGTCAAATAAGAAATCCCAAAGAAGAGCCGCCTATCGCTCGCAAGATGACAGTTGGTCACACATTTCCAATCATTACACAAGCTTCTAAGTCCAGCATTTAATTCCAAATGAGTCTAACATTCAAATATCTATAATGATACACAATTCATTTTTGTCTTACAGTTAGTCATGAATCCTACCCACCTGAAATAACTGCACAGAAGCTGGTATTCTGACACTAAGTCACCCTTTATTTACTTGTGTACAGTCCACTGATTGTAGCCAGCCACAATCCATTCAACTGAGGAGATTCCAATCTCCTGGTTATATTGGTCAGCCAGGGCTTTCCCGATTAACAACTCCAATCAACAACCTAGTAGTCAACAAGGTCAACCTGCTTCTAATCACTACAACACCAATGATAATGAGAATGAATTGATCCCAAAACAATTATATTTTGAAAGGTCAACCACTGGCACTAAGTTTTCCCTCTTTGTAATCTGTGCTTTAATGCCACAAGTATCCCGGTCTTCCATGATGGAGGAAACCAGCACATCGACGCAAAAGATAAGGCTGAAGTATTTGCAAAGATCTTCAGCAGGATATTACGATGGAGATCCATCTGGGCCTCCTCCAGTGGTCCCAACATCACAGATGCTAGTCTTCAGCCAATTTGATTCTCTTTCATGATATTAAAAAAAATGGCTAGAGACGCTAATAGTACAAAGGCTAGATTGTCTATCAACATTCCAGCAAAGATACAGAAGAGTTGTGCTGCTGAACTTGCTGAATCCCGAAACAAGCCTTACCAGCACAGGCAGCTACTCAATTAATGTGGAAAATTGATCCTGTACACAAATAGAAGTATAAATCGAGTGCAGCCAGTTATCATCCATACGTTGACAGTCATTCATCATTAAAGTGGTCAAAGGTGTCATCAACAGTATTAGTGAACTGTCTTCCTGAGCTCTTTGCAACCAAGTTTCAAACATGGACAAAACAGCTGAACTCCAGAGAGAGATGAGAGTGACCACCTTCACATTCAAAATGACAGTTGACTAGTGTAGTATCAAGAATCCTAGTGAGATTACAGCCAATGGGAATTAGGGGGAAACTCTCTACTGATTGCAGTTATACCTGGCACAGAGGGAAATGGTTATGCATGTTGGAGGTCAGTCATCACAGTTTGGGGACATTTTTGCAGGTGTTCCTCAGGATAGTGTCCTAGGCTTGCTCCATTGTGTTCCTGCTATTATTAGGTCAGAAATTGGAATGATTGCACTATATTCAGCACCATTTATGACTCCTCAGATACTGAAGCAATCTATGTCCAAATGCAAAAGGAACTACATGATAGCAGGCTTACATTGCCAAATAGCAATTAATATTTGCATCACATAGGTGCCAAGCATCTCCAACAACAGACAATCTAATAACCACGCTTTAACATTCAGTGGCATTACCATTGCTGAATTCCCCACTGTCAACACTCTGAAGGCCACCACTGACCAGAAACTGAATATTGTAGTAAATATTGTGGTAACAAGAGCAGGACAGAGGTTGGAAATACTGCAGCAAATAACTCATGTCTTCACTCCAAAAAACCTGTCCACCATCTACAAGGAGCAAGTCAGGAGTGTGATGGAATACTCCTCACTAGTCTGAATGGGTGCAGCTCTAGTAACATTCAAGAAACTTGACACCATCCGGGACAAAGCAACTCGCTTGGTAGGCATCACATTGACAAAGATTCACTCCCTCCACCATTGTTGCACAGTAATGGCAGTCAGAACCATCTACAAAATGCACTGGAGAAATTCACCAATGCTCTTTAGACAGCTAAGAGACTCCTTCCAAAGCTGCTACTGTCTAGAAGGATAAGGACAACAGATATATTGGAACAACACCACTTGCAAGGTCCCTTTCAAGCCACAACCATCCTAACTTGGAAATATATCCTTGTTTCTTCAGTGTTGTTGAGGTAAAATGTTGGAATTCCTCCCTAACAGCACCGTGCAGTGTACTGACAGCACATGGACTGCAGCAATTCAAGAAGGCAGGTCATGACCACCTTCTCAAAGCCAAATGACAATGGGCAACTAATGCTGGCCCAGTCAGCACAGCCTATATCCCATGAATGAATAAAATAAAATAACCTTTTTATTATGCATCCGATTTAAGACTAAGCTCTTGTACATTTGGCCAGCACAGGTACAATAAATCAATCTGTGATAAGATGAGATCATGCTTTATCGTTTAAAATGCTGTAACTTGACACTGACAATTAGTTCTCAAGAGCCAACTATTTTCACGAGTGATGCTAAAAAAAAAGGCATTGCATAGCTACACAGTGAGAAAACTAGTCCTGGTTGAAGATTATTACAAATCTTGCTAATCCACAAATTTATTTTAATCTAATGTCTGGTTTGATCACTCAAAATAAATGTCAGTCTTGTTATTTATTTATTAGATTCTCGACGGTGTGGAAACAGCCCTTCGGCCCAACAAGTCCACACCGACCCTCCAAAGAGTAACCCACCCAGACCCATTTCCCTCTGACTAATGCACCTCGCACTTCAGGCAATTTAGCGTGGCCAATTCACCTGACCTGCACATCTTTGGACTGTGGGAGGAAACCGGAGCACCCGGAGGAAACCCACGCAGACACAGGGAGAATATGCAAACTTTTCTTTTTAAAAGTTGCTTCTCATCTCTCCTTTAAACTTACCCCTTTTACCGAAACCTTTTTACCATAGTAATCAGCATTACTGTTTACGGTTTCATCCCACTACTTAATTGCAGCTTGAAAAAGGCAAGCCCCAAATTCAAACTGTGACACAACAGAATATACAGTAGCAAACATGTCTTTCCACCATTTAGATATACCTTTTGTTTGTTCAACACTGATTACAAATGTCCCAATTACTTGTGAGCTATTGTCTCAAACAGTTCTTGCCTGTACTTGAATCATTTTGGGATTGCTTGTTCGATCACACTTTTACTGATTGTAAAGCTATAGCTGAAATGTCAGTGAGGAATGGATTGGAGGAGAGACATGTTCAAGGGTGTTGCAGTGAAAGCAAATTATAAAAGTTCTGATTGAAACTATTTAATGCCCATCTCTTCAGTGACCGAGTAATACAGTAGGTCTAACACATTTTTTCATATTTCTGAGCAAGGTTCAAATTTGCCTCTGTTCATTGGATGAATGCTTTCTCTTCTGGTGGAGTGAGTTTGAGAAGTGGAACACCATGAGGATAAGTGCTGAGGCCTCACTTCTTTATCAGTTAGATTAGTGACTTGGAGGCGAAGTTAAAGAGTAACATGTCCATGCTTGATGATAGTACAAAACAAAGTGAAAAGGTTAATGGTGGGGAGGACATAGAGTGGCTGCAGAGACACACAGATTAAGTGATTGGACAACAAAAACAGATTAAGTGATTGGACAACAAAATAGCAAACAGAGCATAATGTAAGGAAATGTAAAGTTATTTATTTTGGTTACAGAAAAGCAGAATATTATTGAAAAGGTGAGAAACATATAAAGCTTAGTGTTCAAAGAGACTGGGGTGTGCTTACATAAGGAACACAGAAAATTAGCAAGGAAATACAGTAATAATTACGATGACAAATAGTACATAGGCCTTTATTTCCATGAGATTGGAGTACAGGAGTTTTTAAAAATTCTTTCATGTGTTCTGGGTGTTTGCTGAAAGGCCACCCTTTATTGCCGATCCCCAATCTGCTATGAATTGTGTGTCATTTTAGAAGGCAGTGAAGAATCAACTAAGGACATTGTTAGGAGCAAGTGAAGGCTGCAGATGCTGGAGATCGGAGTTGAAAAGTATGGTGCTGGAAAAGCACAGCTGGTCAGGCAGCATCTGAGGGGCAGGAGAAGCGACATTTCAGGCATAAGCCCTTCACCAGGAACATTCGTGATGAAGGGCTTATGCCCGAAATGTCGACTCTCCTGCTCTATGAATGCTGCCTGACCTGCTGTGATTTTCCAGCACCGCACTTTTAGACTGAGAAAATTCCTGTGGGTCTGGAGCCTGTGACCAAGTGAGGATGGCAAATTTCCTTCTGTAATCGACATTAGTAAGCCAGATTGATTTTTACAACAGTCAATAACTCCATGTCACCACTGCAAAGACAACTTTTGATTTTAAAATATGTTAACAATCTAAATTGCACAAGTGTCCTTGACTGGTCTTGAACCCAAACCATTAACGTGAGAGTGATTTCCTAGGAAAATGGGTAACATTAATTGGATCTGTGTTCTTAAATCTTCTCTTTCAAACATATGAGCGTCTAAAGTAGCTTAACAGGATAGATGCTGGGGGATTAAAATTGCCGGTCAGTAAATCTATAATACCTGGACATTCTCCATCATTTAGGATGGAGATGAGGAGAAGTTACTTCACTCAAAGTGTTGTGAGTCGTTGGAATATTCAACCCCATTGGATAATAGATGCTACATCATTAATACATTTAATTCTGGGACAGAAAGATTTTTAGACTCTCAGCAAGTTTGTGGATATGGGGATATGCGGGAAAGTGAAACCCAAGATCAGATTAAACATTGGAGCAGATTTGAAGACTATATAGTTCACTCTTGATCTTATTTCTTTCGTTCTAGCTTCAATTTATAGACACAGATGCATAACAAAGTTTGCCTTGATTGGGCATTAAAAATTGGCTGACTTTGTTCAGAAAGATCACATGATGATTGCAGTTATTGGAAAAATATCACCCTGTATCAACCTGGAGGTACTGCCAAGGCTGTGGAAGGCCTTGGTAGAACTGCATTTGGAACACTGTGAGCAGTTTTGGGCCCTGTACCTAAGGCAGTATGTGCTAACATTGGAACAGGTCCAGAGGTTGTTTACAAGAATTATCCCAGGATGAAGGGCTTGTCATATAAGGAGCGATTGAGGATTCTGAGTCTGTACTTGATAGAGGTTAGAAGGATGAGGGGGAGTCTGATTGAAACCTACAAAATACTAGGAAGCCTGGACAGAGTGGATATGGTCAAGATGTTTCCACAAGTAGGAGAGATTTGGACCCAAGGGCCTAGCCTTAGGTGAAGAGATGACCCTTTAGGATAAGGAGGAATTTCTTCAACCAGAGAATAGTTAATGTGTGGAGCTCCTTACTGCAGAGAGCTGTTCAGGTCAAGTGATTGAATGTATTTAAGACAAGTATAGATAAGTTCTTGATTGGTAAGGGGATGCAGGGCAATGGGGAGAAGACAGGAGAATAGAATTAAGAAACATATCAGCCCTGATCAAATAGCAGAATAGTCTCAATGGGCCAAATGGCCTAATTCTGCTCCTATGTCTTATGGTCTAACTTTATGTCTTTTTGATGCACGCTTCCTACAAATCCTTTCATAGTATGAAAACATATCTTTATGTGCTTAAGGCTGATACATGTTTCAAGAGTAGGAGAATTGTCGAATACAGACTGAAACATCACGTATTGGACTTGAAAGTGCTTGACATTGACAGAGGGCTGAAATAGGAAGTATTCCATTCCCCAGAGGTATCGACCCCAAGAATGGCACATTTGAAACACAGAAACAACATTTTAACCGTGGTAAAAACAATGACTGCAGATGCTGAAAATCAAATACTGGATTAGTGGTGCTGGAAGAGCACAGCAGTTCAAGCAGCATCCAACGAGCAACCGTGGTGTCTAGATATGACTTTCAACCCACAGCAATGTGGTTGACTTCTTAACTGCCTTCAGAGTGCCCTAGCAAGCCATCCAATTCAAAGGCAACTAGGGACAGGCAACAAATGTTGGCCTTGCCATTGACACATACATCATATCAGGGAATAAAACTAAATTCCAAGGTTTTAAATATTTCAAGCTTGTGAAAGACACAGAAATAGGTGGGAAAGCAAGCAATGAGGATAATGCAATAGGATTGCAGATTAAGTGAGTGAGAAAAACATGGCAGATCGAATATGATATGGGAAAATATAAACTAACGCACTTTTGCAGGAAGCATAGAGAGGCTGAATATTATTTAAATGGAGGAAGACTACAGAAAGTTACAGGTCAGCATTATTTGAGAATCCTTATGCATAAGTCACACACAAAAAAACTAACATGCAATTTTAGCAGGTATTACAGAATGCAAATGGAACACTGGCTTTTATTTCAAAGGTAGTGGTGTTTTAAAATAAAGAGGTCTTGCTAAAACTACACAAGGCGCTAGTCAGACCACAAGTGTCATACTGTGATAAAAACAAAAACTGCAGACTCTGGAAATTGAAACTGAAAACAGAAATTGCTGGAGAAACCCAGCAGGACTGGCAGCATTTGTGGAGAGAAAGGAGAGTCAACGTTTCAGATCCCATGGCAGATCTGCTGAGTTTCTCTAGCAATTTCGGTTCTTGTTGTGGTTCTGTTTGCCGAGCTGGGAATTTGTGTTGCAGACGTTTCGTCCCCTGTCTAGGTGACATCCTCAGTGCTTGGGAGCCTTCTGTGAAGCGCTTCTGTGATCTTTCCTCCGGCATTTGTAGTGGCTTCAATCTGCTCCTTCCGGTTGTCAGTTCCAGCTGTCCGTTGCAGTGGTCGGTATATTGGGTCCAGGTCGATGTGTTTGTTGATTGAATCTGTGGATGAGTGCCATGCCTCTAGGAATTCCCTGGCTGTTCTCTGTTTGGCTTGTCCCAGGAACAACACTACTATTATAGGACAAGCCAAACAGAGAGCAGCCAGGGAATTCCTAGAGGCATGGCACTCATCCACAGGTTCAATCAATAAGCACATCGACCTGGACCCAATATACCGACCACTGCAGCGGACAGCTGGAACTGACAATGGGAAGCGGCAGAGACAAACCACTATAAATGCCAGAGGAAACAGCACAGAAGCGCTTCACAGGAGGCTCCCAAGCACTGAGGATGTCACTTAGCCAGGGGACGAAACGTCTGCAACACAAATTCCCAGCTCGGCGAACAGAACCACAATAACAAGCACCCGAGCTACAAATCTTCTCACAAACTTTGATTTCGGTTCTTGTTATACTGAGAACTGATTTGGTTCCCTTATCTAATGAAGGATATACTGACAATGGTGGCAGTTCAGAGAATGTTCACTTGGTTGATTCAAGCTATGGAGGGATTATTTTATCAGTAGGTTAAAGAGGGTGGGCCTGTACTCATCACAATTTAGAAGAACAGTGTACACGTATAGAAACATAAGATTCTTAGGGGCCTTGAGAGGGTGGATGGGGAAAGGTTGCTTCTCCCTGTAAGAGAGTCTAGGACTAGAAGGCATAATCTCAGAGTAAGGGATTGCCCTTTTAAGACAAAGGTGGGGAGGAATTTCTTCTAGGGTGTAGGTTTGCTCACTGACCTGTAGGTTTGATATCCAGACGTTTCATTACCTGGCTAGGTAACATCATCAGTGGCAACCTCCAAGTGAAGTGAAGCTGTTGTCTCCTGCTTTCTATTTATATCTTTCTCATGGATGGGGTTCCTGGTGTTTGTGGTGATGTCATTTCCTGTTCGTTTTCTGAGGGGTTGATAGATGGCATCTAGATCCATGTGTTTGTTTATGGCGTTGTGGTTGGAGTGCCAGGCCTCTAGGAATTCTCTGGCATGTCTTTGCTTAGCTTGTCCCAGGATAGATGTGTTGTCCCAGTCGAAATGGTGGGCTTTTTCATCCGTGTGTAGGGGCTACGAGGGAGAGGAATTTCTTCTCTCAGTGGATAATGGATCTGCAGAGTTCTTTCTCACAGAGAGTTGTAGAAGTTGTGCAAATAAGTACATTGAAGACTGAGACAATCAGATTTTTAATCACTAAGAGAATCAATATGTGTAGGCAAAAGGCAGGAAAATGGAGTTGAGGATGATCAGATCAGTCATGATCTCCTTGAATGGCAGAACAGACTTGATGGGCTGAATGGCTTAACTCTGCTCCCACATCTTACTAATGAACAGAAAAACAAAGAATGTATTGTCATCAAAGACTCAGCTGTGGCTGGACAAGTGCTGAGCCTAGTCGGTTTGTAGTTGTAGAGAATTCAAAATGGTTTGGCACTACACCAGTCAACTATCAGAAAGAACATCACCAGAACTGGTGGACAATAGCATGCATTCATAGTGATCAAAATATTCTTAAACCTTTTAATTTGGTCTTATGTTAGCCACTTTATTCCAAGTGGTTATGCAAATCTCATTTCAAGAGGATATTGTCATTACCACAGATTTAATCAATCCAAAGCCTTTCTTTCCAGATTATTATTTCAGTGAAGGCATGTGTTGGAATAAAAAATACAGAAATTCACTGCTGACAGATGAAAATCCCCAAACATTGCCATTAATTTTGAACTGTTCAAAGAGTATCAGCAAGGATTTGTTAAGAGTAAGTCACGTCCACCTGGTGTTCCGAGGAAAGAGTCACCAGACCCGAAATGTTAACTCTAATTTTTCTTCACAGATGCTGCCAGACCTGCTGAGCTTTTCCAGCAATTTCTGTTTTTGTTCATGTGCACTTGGTTTAGGTTTTTTTTGAGGTGGTCACTGGTGATAGGTGAACATCTCAGAATGCTGTCAATATTGACTTCCATATGGCACTTACTTTTGTTTTTTGAACAAAATATCATTCACAAAAGTGAACCTCTACTAAAATGGCATAACCTTGCAACATGGATTATAACTTAGGTGGGAGGTAAGAGAGAGAACACAGGGATGAAGAAACCATGCTTTAGATTGTTAGAATGTGACAAGTGATGCTCTGCAGAGATCTGCCCAATATTCTCAGGTTGTCATTGGATATTATCAGTGACTTGGATGAGAGGGGTACATTCAAGTTTGCAGCTGACATTAGAAAGAAGATTTTACTCGAGGAGGTGGAAGGTTGAGCCAGGAATGAAGTCAGATTTGCTGCCTTTGCAGGCAAGTGCGAGGTGAGAACAGAGATAAGTGGTGGGCCAGGTTGGCAGACTGGAATGCCTGTTTACTGAGACTGTAGTGCAGTTTTAATAATGTATGGAAGGCCCTAAAATCCTCACCACTACACCCATCCTATAAGTCCTCCACTTACATCAATTCCCTTGTATAACCCGTACCCTAATCCTCCTTCATGCTTCCAACGTTCCTCATATTCACAGAATATTCACCATTGGCAAACTTCACAATGCTCTTGAAATGAATACGAAAAGAAAATCTCATTCAAACTAAATGGAAACAACTTCTTCAAAATTTATACAGCCCTGTGGGCGGCACGGTGGCACAGTGGTTAGCACTGCTGCCTCACAGCGCCAGAGACCCGGGTTCAATTCCCGCCTCAGGCGACTGACTGTGTGGAGTTTGCACGTTCTCCCTGTGTCTGCGTGGGTTTCCCCCGGGTGCTCCGGTTTCCTCCCACAGTCCAAAGATGTGCAGGTCAGGTGAATTGGCCATGGGAAATTGCCCGTAGTGTTAGGTAAGGGGTAGATGTAGATGTAGATGTAGATATAGATCTAGGGATATGGGTGGTTACGCTTCGGCGGGGCAGTGTGGACTTGTTGGGCCGAAGGGCCTGTTTCCACACTGTAAGTAATCTAATCTAATCTAAACCTGTTCTTTACAGACAGAAAAAAAGGTATGTATAGTACATCTGTTTCAACTTAATAGGACAGATGACAGCGATTCGCTGGCTTATTTGTCAAGGTAATTCATGGACCAATTAGGATCAATCTGCTTGGTTGAACATTTAATGAAGCTTGGCTGTCAACTGTCAATCATCATGAATGGGTATATTCTGTAAGGCAATCACACCACCAATCACAGTTCACTTGTCGACCAGTCAGCACTCTCCTCTTATGCTGTATAAATATTGGTTTTCCCCTTGAATTTGTAAACATTTTTCTAATCAGCTTGTTTAGGGATGTTATTACATACCTCTGAAGCAGGTGGGACTTGAAACCAGATCGCTTGGCTTAGAGGTAGTGACACTACCATTGTGCCACACAGCTCCTAATCTTATAAGATGTTCTGATGAGTGTGAGAAGAAAGTATTTCTACAAAATGCGTATTTTCTCAGTAATACTTAAGTTATTAAGTAGCCTCAGGATTATACTTTTATTTGTTTCTTTACAAATCTGCAGAAAGTATAACTTGTCTTTGCCAAAGTAATTCAAACAGAAATTTATTATAATATAGTTAGGCTATCAATTTTTGCATCTGCATGACACCTCAAGAGTACTTCAGATAATTTAACACTTGAAAAAAGTCAATCACTGTTATTATATAGTTATGTACATTAACCAATCTGCACACAGCTAGATCTAACAGCTTTCAATGTTATGAATGGCCAGTTAATGTATTTTGATGGAGTCAGTTGAAGAATTAATGTTGGTCAGCACATTGGGAACATCATCTGCTCTTCAAAGAGAGGTTGGAGGATTTGTAAGTTTGATGGGGGCATCAGTTTGAAATTTTATTGAAAAGACAGTACCTCACCAATTCATGTTTCCCTCACTGCTGCACTTAAGTATCAGTCAAGATTACAATAACCAGCCTGCCATGGTATTTGAACCCACAACATCATGATTAAATGAGAGTGTGATCCAGAAATCGAGTTCACACTTCAACCAATGAATTCCAACTTCATTGGAACTAAATGGTGGCTGTAGAATGATACATAATCAGATTAAAACTAAGTGCAAACAAGTGGATACAAGATCTGGATTTTGAAAAAAATGCTTTATGTAACAGGTTAAGTGAGTCTAGACAGGTGATTTCCCCTTGACTGAAACAATAAAATATTATAAGGGGTTTCCAAGTTTATTTCATAATTGTGCAGATAAGAACTACCATCATACTGATATCCTTCAAAACCATGCATTTGTTATCCTCCAGACATGTGCAAATTGCTTGGGATGTAAAATTGTCTAGACAAACTTCACCTGACTAATTCATTGAAGAATTCCAAAGAATGTTTTTAGCCCGCATCCCACAGGCCAGCTTGCAGCACCTGTTGTATATCAAGAAGACAACATTTCAATCCCAAATCCTCTTAATTCAATGCCAAGCTCTGCATGAACCGACTTAGTGCAGGACATCCAGGGCAACATGTTTTAAATTGCACAGCTGACCAATCAAAGAGGTTTCCAAGATAAGGTCATTTAATACATGACTCGGAATTGAGACACACTACATCAAATCAATTTTTTTTTAGCTTGAATGTGTAGTTCTGATATTCCATTTTTGTTTGACAAAGATGACAATTCTCCCAAAACGTTTTTGGGCAGACATCATCAACTCCTCCATCTCACTCCCAGGAAAAAGAAGAGTTTATTGAAGTTGTATAATGTTGGCATAAACACCTCAGTTCCAAAGTTTGCTTTGCTTGCACTGAGTCTGCATGAGGTCCACATTTGCATTATAGAAGTGACGCAGGTTAACAATATAAAACATTTCCCCCAGTGCACTGACATTTATTATGACAGGAGACAGTTTGCAATACAACATTCACAACTCACTGGTAATAGTGGTCGGGAGGATCTGGAAAATTGCAAGTAACCTTTAAAGTAAATTCTTGTAACACTTTATTGTAGCAATTCATTATTTTCTGAGTTTCCATTGACTTGAATAAGTGCTGACAGCATGGAAATGTTGACTACAATAGGAAAAAACACTGCAGGCACGAGAGTTAAGTGATAGGTGAATTCTTTCCACCATGCCCATCATTTTTGTTAATACTTTATCAAGGTACAGATACCAAACATTATTTTATTGAAGGCATCAGCAGTTCAGTATTGGTCATAAATTCACAACATAATTTTCCTAGGATTCAGGGGGTTCTTTTAATACACTATATTCTGCCATTCATTTTTTTCTTTCCACATTGTATTCTTCCTTGTTTTTACTTTGCTCTGTCCATTTTCCTAGTTCATAACTCAAATCAAAGCAATATTCAAGGTCACAGGCTAAAGTAGACCCCATTAATACTGGTCTTTTCTTTTATTAGTACTTTTCAATTCAGTAACATTAACAGTCAAAATGTGGCAAATTGCTTTTTTTTTGTTGCCGATGACTGAGTCAAGAGTATAATCAGGTGGATGCAGTTATTTTCAGCTCTAAAAAGCTTAAAACTCCAAGATTCACAAGCTGTGAAGAAAGACAGCTAAGTAAGACAGAAGTACAAGCTTCATGAGATTGTTACAATTCCCAGGGCCACATCTCCCAGTAAGCGATGGAAGTGAATATTCAGCACTGAACTGCTGGAATTGAACAAATGTCCGCTAAAGAAACTTACAGCAATTGGATTCAATGCACACATTGCCATTTATGTTCCCAGCATAGCCACTAGGCAATGTTTGGCTGGGGTAGACATGATGCCTTTGCAAAGTGATGTTTTCTCCTCGTGTTCAAATTGAGAATTATTTCACAAGTTCTGCCTGGAGTTTCCATTTTTTGCAGCAGTATTCAAAGCTGAATAAATTTAAAGGTTCTGAATATTCTTTTGGCTAATTGGTTTCATACTAACATTCATTATTAGTGATTATACTTTCCAAGAAGCTTAGAAAGAACAAAATCATTCACCCAAATTTACAGTATATTTGCTGCTTGACCTCCTGAGCACTTCTAGCATTGTCTGTTTTTACCTCCAATTTCCAGGGTCCACAGTATTTTGCTTTTGAGTAAGCAGCCACCTTCCTTTCCTGATATCCTGCTCAGTAGATAACGTTAACAGTTCTCTCTCTTCAGGTACTGTCCTCATTACCTTCAAATCGCCCACTCCTCAAAAAGAAACTCTTGAATTCTATCTTCTGTGCAAACCATTGGCCTAGCTCCGGACGTTTCCTCTTCAATGTTCTTGAATGTGCTGTTGTCTCCCAAATCAGTCTCAATCCTTCCCAGGTCTGTAGTTTTGAATCGATCCCTGCAATTGGCTTTCCACCCAGCCACTGTACTGACCTTAATAAAGTCAAAAGCAATATTCTGTAAAATTGTGACAAAAATAAACCTTCTTACTTCTCCTCCAGCCTTTAAACCTTCTGAGATCTCTGTGTTTCTCCAAACAGTTCTGTTGTACATTCCTTATATTAATCGCATTTCATTAGTATCTGTGCGTTCACCTGAAAAGGCTTTAAGCTTTGGAATTCCTTCCCCAAGCCACTTTGCTTTTCTCCTTTGAAGTGTTTTGTCAAACGTTGTTCTTTCAACTGCCCTAAGCATCTTCTTTAACTTAGCTTAAAATGAAATTTTATTTGCTAATGCTCCCATCAATCTTCTGGAGACATTTTCCAGTGCAATGTCAATACAAATTGGTTTTGTTACTGTGGTGAGGAATGGAAAATAATGACTATTTCATCAGTAATTTCTTCCCCCATTTATTTTAATGACGTGTCAAAATCATAATGACTCATGGATTTGATTGCCTTAAGTCCCATTATTTTCTGCATACTAATTTTTATTCTTATTATGCACATTAAGCTTTCCTTGATCTGTTCTGAGTACCCTTATAAGATGGCATTTATCCTCTTTTCTAATGTGAAAACAGATACAAGGTAGAAATTTAACTCATCTGTCATTTCCTTATTATCCATTAGAGCCTTACTAGCATCTGTCTTTAATGAAACCACATTCCTATTTGCACCTTCTTTGTCTGAACATGTTAAGAAAAAATCTTTGATGGCAGCTATTTACTTCTGGACTTTCAGAGCAGTACATGGTCTGGTAATGATCAAATTCCTGAACCAATTTTAGAAAATATCCAAAATGGTGCTCTGCCCTCATGGTGAGATGCACAAGATATTATTCTATCCTCTGCTGGTGGGTAACTGCATTCTGAGAAGAATTATTCTGGACTCCTGAGGACAATGCTCTCATAATCTACATCATCATATTGCTCACTTTGGCAGTTGTAGGGAACTCAGCCAATTCAACTTGTAAACAAAATCCATCTGTGTCTGTCTTGACTTCATGTAGCTGAAATGTTACCCTGACCAATATAAAATTGTATCAACATTTTTTTTATCTCATAGCCTGCTTGCCAGAAATGCAGGAGCATATAAAATACTTTTCTGTCTTCCATGGGATGTGGGTATCACTGGCTGGGTCAACATTCATTACTCATCCCTGATTGTCCTGGAAACAGAGTGACTTGCTGGGCCAGTTCAGTAAAGGCAGCTCCTGTGGGTTTGGAGTCACGTGTACGTCTGACTGGATAAGGAAGGCAAGTATCCTTCTCTCGCGATATTAGTGAATGAGATAAGTTTTATGAAAATCAATGATCATTTTATGGTCACTGTGAATGAGATGACTTGAAATTGCAAAGCTTGCTTATTAATGCAATTTAAATTCCACCAGATTCTGTGGTGAGATCTGAGCCCATGACCCAGAATATTAGCCACAGCCTCAAAACTGCTGATCCTGTGATGTTGTTACCATACACTCAGGTTGTTGATCTGGATACATGATAGTGAAAATCATCTTTGGGTAATTAGTTTATAAAGATCTGTTTTTCTCTGGATTGAACTCAATAGGATGGATAAATGACAAACCTTCGGCTTCTCCGTCCTGCTTAAAGTGACAGAGTAGGACTTTCACTAGTTATATCACTCTGTCAGAAGTTTTCTGCTTTTTGTATGGGGAAACCTGTGTGGGACAGATTTGAAACAATTTTATCATTTCTAATAACAATACCCATCACTGGGAGAATGGCAAATGCTAAGACACTGCAAAGTATAAAATGTTGAAAAAGGTCAGTGCTCTGTGAGATTTGTAAGTACATAATAGGAACATGAAAGCCAGGAAAGAGTCTAAAGGAACCCAACCTGCAGTGTTGGGGACTGAAGGAGGGGGTGGGTGATGAAGGTGATGAATAGAGAAATGATCTTGTTAAAACATGCTAATACGCTGAGGGGATTTGACATGGTGGATGCTGAATGGATTTTACCCCTTCTAGGGGAGTCTAGATTAGGGGGACATATTTTAAAAATTAGCAGTGTCCCATCTAAGACTGAGATGATGAGAAACTCTTTCTCTCGGAAGGTTGTTAGGCTGTGGAATTCTTTTCTGAGGGAGCAGTAGAGACTGGGTCGCTGAATACTCGTTCGGCTGAGTTAGAATTTTGATTGACAATGGAATTAAACGTCATGAGAGGCAGAAAGGAAAGCAGAGCTGAGGCCATAACCAGACCAGCCATGATCTTATCAAATGATGGAGCAGATTCAAGGGGATGAAAGGTTGGCTCCTCCTGATTGTTTAGTTATTGTGTTCTCTCACAATACCAGAAAGGAGCTGCAGGTTTTGCTGACTTGCCAAAGGACATTAGGCCAATACCTCCGAAGGATAACCAATCCAGCAAGAGAGTGTTATGGATATTATAGTGAAAGGCAGTGGAGGCAGTTATTTCGATCTACATCACTCTAAGCATTGTCACACGGTGCCAAAAAAGGCTTAGTGAACCCTGGAACTGGAACAAAGTAAGTGAAGCTACAAGGGCTTATGCACATGATCCAACTCTGATACATATGAAAAACACCCTGCCCCGATACAGGAAATAAATTATCAAACGTTAGCATTCAAAAGAAACCTCTGGAACCATTCCTACACCTCCTTTTTACCATATCACTGCAAATTCTCTGAGTCTGACACAAGAACAGACTGAGTCTGATTTTAACTGTGTGTAAACCATTGGCTTTTCATTGAGTTGAAATAGGCCCCACAGCATGAGACGAACTTGATTCTTTTCACAATGTTTTCTTCATGTCAGAAAGGGAGATGCCCAAGTAAGTCTACAGTGAAGAAGAACAGACATAACAATATTATCGTACGCACAGGATGAGAGAGTAACAAAAACCATCAGGAGAGACACAGGAGGGCCGGTCAGAGTTAGAACAACTGTAAGGTGAGCTGCCCAAAGGTTGGTAAAGTAAGGGATTGGTAAAGTGAGTCAAAGCAGTATCGACAGTTTCGAGGCTGAGAACTGGACATTCTTGATCTGCATCATCTGCATAGTGACATGCAAACATCAGCAACTTGAAAATTAATGCTTTGTTTCACATTCCTAGGCAATCCTCGAACAGGAATATGTACCTGATTCAAAAGGAATAGCCTGTTCACCAAACCTTAGCCCAAGCCTCTCCGATTCTATTATACCATTTCATGTACTAAACATCAGACCCGATAGATCCATTTGGGTATATGTAGCTATGAGTTAGACGGAATATGAGGGTGAAACACTAATCACAACAAACAGCAGAACTGAATTAATAGGTAATGGAAAAAAATGGCCTTAACTGAAGAGCCCAGGCACCCAGACTGCAGGAGACAAATCTTTTAAGAAACACAGGCAGAGGGTATAGCAGGCCAAGAGTTACTTGAAGGAACAACTCATCAGGAGGATGTTTTAAAGTCAGCCATGATAACCAGACTGGCAGTTGGGATTGATACCTTGATAGCACCATGTCACAGGGATTATAGAATTTCAGTGGCGATGTTCAGTCGATGTCATGCCAATTATCTGACCCACTAGATCTATGCCCAGCTGTAGTGACCTGAACAACATGGCAACGCAGAGCTTTGTGTTGCTCCATAACAAATTAACATCCTTCCCTCATGCCACATCATGAATGATCTTGACCCCCAAACCTGGCATTCTTTATAATCAGAGAAGAAAAGGAAGCAGAAGCAAATCCTTTGAGCATATGTGCATTTCTAAGATAGCTGTCACCTTGGTCCTTGATGGTTCAGACAGAAATATCTCAAACCATTTTCTCTCAGTGAACAACATGTAGAAGCATGAGGTTAGAAGTGGTAAGACATTGACACATTAGTGAAGTGCTGTGTTATAATCTTATTTATAGAATAAAGACAAACAGCTGATGTACTACCACTTAACCTGCTGTATTGAGTTTATTGATTGGATAGAAATTGCTGCTTCCTGTCTTGGATTACAGGCAATGTCATCTTGAAGTACTTTTTCTCCTGTCTGTAATCAGCCATTATCTGTTAACAGGATAATCAGTAATCTTTCTCCCTTCTCAATCATTCTTTGCTTCAGGAAGAAGCTGTCCTTTCCACAGGCTGGGGCTGTGCTACATGTTGCATGCTCCATTAATCTGGGAGCCTCTTGCTGGACTGGCACATAGACCAGAAGCAGACACCCGAAACAAGGGTTCCATATTCCAAAGGCTCGTTTGATTAAAATTTACGCAGCTCTATGTAACTCATTACATGTATGGTCCCCCGAATGTGAATGTATTTCCTGAATTGTTAGCCATGATTAACTGATTGGTTAATTCATGTGATACTGTGAAAAGTGTTGTTTTGCGTGATCTACAGGCGGATCATATCATACAATGTGCATCAGGGTAGTAGACAAGAGTGCAGAATACAATGTTGCAGCCTCACAGAAGGTGTGGAAAGAGAGATCTGAATTAACATTTGAGTGGCCCATTCAAATGTTGGATAGCGGCGGGGAAGAAGCTGTTCTTGAATCTATTCGTACCTGTATTCAGACCTTTTTATGGGATTATAGGAAATATCCCTGGTGACCAGACAACAATTTTGCTATATGATTTTCCGTCATCAAAATTGGTTCCCTAGATTGGCAAATATGGGAGTACTCAAGACAGCTCCCAAAGGTAATGGACCTATAAGACCGCATTACTAGTACACATATTAGGTGAACATTTATTGAATGAAAGATGTTTCAATTCAAGAAGTCCAGAGCTTTTTTACAGGTAGATTTCAAAGTCGCATGCACATTGTCAAAGGAATCACTACATTTCGGGAACCCAGCTCATCTGTAAAGCTGGAATACCTAATATTTTTGTTTTACATACTGTAGAGAGAATTCATGACTGAGGAAAGATTCAGTGACTTTGTTTAATGTAGTGGAGTACTGCTGCCCACCAAATGTTCCACCGACCACTTGCATTTATATAGCATCTTAAATGGTCTGGATTTTGAGGAAGACCTCTCTGAAAGATTACCAGTCTCTTTTATCTCTCTCAATGTGCAATCGACCATAACATTGTCGATTGCATTCCAGGAAATGCACAGCTACAAAGTTTCATTGATTTGTTTAAGTAGACAATCACCATAAAGAGTTCTTATAGGCAGAGTCGAAAAGTGTGGTGCTGGAAAAGCAAAGCAGGTCAGGCAGCATCTGAGGAGCAGGAGAATCGACATTTCGGATATAAGCCCTTCATCAGCAATTCTCATAGACTGGATTAGTGGTGCTGGAAGAGCACAGCAGTTCAGGCAGCATCCAACGAGCAGCGAAATCAACGTTTCGGGCAAAAGCCCTTCATCAAGGGCTTTTGCCCGAAACGTTGATTTCGCTGCTCGTTGGATGCTGCCTGAACTGCTGTGCTCTTCCAGCACCACTAATCCAGTATTTGATTTTCAGCATCTGCAGTCATTGTTTTTACCTTATTCTCATAGACTGTCAACCAGAAAATGAAAAACAGTAAAATCAAATAATTGAAAAAAACTCAGAGAGCAAATTAAAGGTTGACACATACACAAGAAGTGATGTTGGAAGTTGAAATAACAAAACAAGATTTAAACTTTTATGATTTATGATTTTAAAAATGAATCTAGCAAATCATAATAGAAACATTTACCAACATTTTACATATTTTTTCAGGCCAAATCAGTTGTTTTGTAGTACAGGTACAAATCTGGCTATCTGAAAATCAGAAATGTCTAAAACCAGATACTGTTCTCTTGGGCTTTATTTCCAGAACATAAAAAGTGGGTGAATTGAGTGACCTTTCTTGGGCTGATGCCAGACAAAAGAATTGTGCATGATTTGCCTTCCACCACTACTCTATCCTCTACCCTGGCACTCTCTCCTTCTTGAAAGAGAAAGCTGCCCTTTTCACCAGTGAGAACACTTCGATTGCAACATCCTCAGCTGTTTTATGTGGAAGGATAGAAATCAGGCATTTCTCTCTGTCCCCACAAGGCCTGTTTGAAAGAGACGGTTGGTAATCTAAATTCCAGGAAAAATCTGAAATCTGGCCCGGGCTCAGTCCCGATGGTGCTGGCTTTGGGACACCACACTTGTAGTTATTACTAAGATTGGCATTGAAAATGCAGTTATAACACAATGAACATATTTTAACATTTTATGGTGTTTTTAACAGTGATATTAGAGTTGATAATTGGAAGTTCTTGCATAACAGAATTATTTTATTAGTTGTTGGATTGAAATGGGAAGAGATGGGGGCAGGGCGGAAGATGTTTCACAATGCAGCCCACGCAGGAACAGTGAATGACATTTCAGACTTTCAGCAATAATTTATATTTGCCCTAAATCCTGGAGCTGGGAGCAGTGGTATAATCGTGGCTGACACCAGAGGTTCACTATCAAAAACAATGTAAATTCCAATGTGAAACAAAGTAGAGTTCCAGATCAAAATCTGTCACTGTGATGGTTGACAGTGACCTGAACATTGTCAGAATGTGTTACAGCAGATGACCAAAATCTCGGGTCTCAGGAATGAAGTAAAGAAAGAAAGAAAATAGATGGGCCAAGATTTAGGAAGGGAGTAACAGAGTCTAGGGTTTCAGCAGGTGATGTTAATGCAGCAATTAAATGTACAAGAGGCCAGACTGCTAAGTTTTCTCTTCATTTGTTCTGCTATAGGATGTGAGTGTTACTGACAAGGCCAGCATTATTGCTCATTCCTAATTTGTTATACGGGATTTCCTGATACTGCAGTGAGGTCACAGAGCTGCACATCAAGGACCATAAATAGCACAATGTAGGTGGATTTATAACACATTGATTGTTCTGGAAGGAGACTACCAGATTTCAATGTTTTCACTCTATAAGACACAAATGTGACAGCACACGGGTATGAAAGAAAAGTGATCAGTCTTGACCACTCTGTAACTTTTAGATGAGTACTTGTTATAGCTATGATTACCAACACAACAAATTCATTGATATCAAACTTTGCAACCGAGAAATTCAAGATATTGGATCTATTTGTTAGATAGCAAAATTGGCAAACACTGAAAGCACAATTCTTCAGATTTCAAACAGCTTCAGAATTAAATATTATATCAAATGCAGAACAGTTTAGCACTCTCTTTACTACATGGGAACATTAAATCAAGAAGTGCATAGACAACTGATCACTGAAAAACAAATTATTTTTAATGATCTCAAAACCGCTTTAGATCAAAATTTCACTCCAAAAAACATGAAGACATTGGTGAGATCACATTTCAGTAGCAGATGCCAACTTTGAAGAGAGTCTGTGGACAGTTTCATGAACAACCTCTTGTACTATATGATCCATACAGCTATGGGAATCTGCAATGAGTTCATTCGTGATTGAACTGTTTTAGACACCCTGAATAAATCAATTCAGTATTTTTTTTTCAATTCAAACTGTATCTACCTCTAGAACCAATAGGCTAAAGAGTAGTAAATACAGAATGTGGTTATGCCAGTATTGGACTCAGATAGACAAAGTCAGAAGTCACATAACACCAGGCTATATCCACCACGTTTATTTAAATTCACAAGCTTTTGGCCTCTCTCCACTTTACCTGCTGAAGGAGCAGTGCTCCAAAACCTTGTGATTTTAAATCAACCTGTTGGACTATAATTTGGTGTCACGTGCAGGAAATATTATACAGTGAAATATCCATTTAATGCAGAACAATCTGCAGTCTGTTCGCTATTTAAAGCACAATAAGCCACTTGAGCAGAGGAGACAGATCTTGAAGCTAAATATTATACCATGTGATAACTTCAACGCAAAACCCTAAGCAAACAAATACTACCATATCTTATCACAGACATGGGTTCAAAACTCCACACCTAGTAAAGAAAACATTGTTTAACATTCCAGAAATAATACATTGCACCAGATGGGTTCTTGAAGATGTGCTACAGTCTGAGGAACCTACCAAGAACACATCAAATTATTTCTAGTTCCCAAGATGTACATTTGTATCTTGAAACAGTCTTGAAGAACATGTCAATACTGCATGGGAACAAGCTTCTTTACATGAAGCACAACATACTGAGGGCTAGAACATAGAACATTACAGTGCAGTAAAGCCCTTCAGCCCTTGATGTTGCGCCGACCTGTGGAACCAATCTGAAACCCATCTAATCTACACTATTCCATTTTCATCCATGTGCCTATCCAATGACCATTTAGATGCTCTTAAAGTTGGCGAGTCTACTACTGTTGCAGGCACTGCGTTCCATGCCCTACTACTCTGAGTAAAGAAACTAGCTCTAACATCTGTACTCTATCTCTCACCCCTCAATTTAGAGCTATGTCCCCTCGTGCTAGCCATTGCCATCAGAGGAAAAAGGCTCTCACTGTCCACCCGATCTACCCCTCTGATTATCTTATATGTCTTAATTAAGTCACCTCTCAGATTTTTTCTCTCTAACAAAAACAGCCTCAAGTCCCTCAGCCTTTTCTTGTAAGGGTGGCACGGTGGCTCAGTGGTTAGCACTACTGCCTCACAGCACCAGCGACCCAGGTTCAATTCCCACCTCAGGCAACTGTCTGTGTGGAGTTTGCACATTCTCCCAGTGTCTGTGTGGGCTTCCTCCAGGTGCTCTAGTTTCCTCCCACAGTCCAAAGATATGCAGGTTAGATGAATTGGCCATGCTAAATTGCCCGTAGTGTTAGGTGCATTAATCAGGGATAAATGTAGGGGAACGAGTCTGGGTGGGTTGCTCTTCGGAGGTTGGGTGTGGACTTGTTGGGCTGAAGGGCCTGTTTCCACACTGTAGGGAATCTAATCTAATCTAACCTAATATAAAAACCTTCCCTCCATACCAGGCAACATCCTAGTAAATCTCCTCTGAACTCTTTTCAAAACTTCCACATCCTTCCTATAATGCGGTGACAAGAATTGTATGTCATACTCCAAGTGTTCTGTACAGCTGCAGCATGACCTCATGGTTCCAAAACTCTACCAATCAAAGCTAACCTAGTGAAGAAAACATTGTTCAACCTTTCAGAAATAATACATTGCACCAGATGGGTTTTTGAAGATGTGCGAGGAACATACCAAGAACATATCAAATTATTTCTAGTTCCCAACATGTACATTTGTGTATTCTTAACAACCCTGTCAACCTGGGCGACAACTTTCAAGCATCTATGTACATAGATACTGAGATCTCCCTGCTCATCTACACTACCAAGAATCTTACCATTAGCCTAGTACTCTTTATTCCTGTTACTCTTTCCAAAGTGAACCACCTTACACTTTTCTGCATTAAACTCCGTTTGCCATCTCTCAGCCCAGCTCTGCAGCTACTTGCCTTCTAAATGGGGCTAATGATGGGATCTAATGTTTGTAATGGTGCAGAAAGATTATCACCTCTAATTTTCTTACACTCTTGCAGTTACATCAACGTAAGTTCTTTCAGCCAGATCAACTGAATCTCTGATATAACAGAAGAGAGCAGGGATAATGTAAAGTTGCCAAATTAACCTCTCCGGTTTCTATGTCTTGTCACAATCTTTCCTGATTATCTATTGAAACAGATCATTACAATCAAAGAATTGGAGAAGAGTGGGAACATTATGGAAAAGATAATCGCAGCAAATAGAGCTGTAAAACAAATTAATCTGAATGACTCATTTGAGATTTTATGTAACTGTTAATTATTATCATTGCAATAGTTTCAGGACCCTGAAGCAACCTTGCAATGTCACAGAACTGCACACCACCGAGTATAAATTGAAAAGTCTGGGCTGAGTTAGAACGCACAGTCCATTTTGCAAGACTGTTACTCCAGAAGGAGAGAAAGTCGTGAGAGCACATGAATATGAACACAAAGCAAATAGCTTAATTCTTTACCTAATGTGATAATAAGACAGTTTTGAATTTCTATGATCACCAAGTACGGCAGTATTTAGTGTTAATGTAAAGTAAACATATTACTTTGAGGTCTCCGTTTGCCTTCTCCCTGACCAATCTGTAAAGAAACCAAATACAGTGTGGCATCAATCCATATGATAACAGAGAACTGAGTGGTGTGCTAGACCTTCAGACAGATAAGTTAGGAGTCAGCCACATCACTGCGGTTCTGGAGATACTTGTAGGCCAGACCAGATAAAAATGGAAGATTTCTTTCCTTCAAGGGCATTCGTGAACCAGATGGATTCAAAACTTGATAATAGTCTGTCTCATGGTCACCATTACTGAGACCAGCATTTATATTTTGGATTTATTAAATTAAATTAAATTTTATCAGCTTCCATGACAGGATTTGAACCTGTGTCCCCAGAGCATTAAGAGTGGGCCTCGAGATTAATAATGCAATGACATTATGCTACCATCACTCCCTCGATATCTTGAAAGGTTACAGGATTGGCAGATGACAAAGATAGGGAGGTATCAGAGCAGAGGAAGTTTTGAAAACAAGGATGAGCATTATAAAACTGTGGTGTTATTTAACCGAGAACAAACGTAAGTTGAAAAGAACAGGGTGCAAATGATTTGGTGTGACTCAGGATATGGGCAGCTAAGTTTTAGATAAGTTTAGGCTTATAAAAATCAAAACATGGGAGGTTAGTCAAGAGTGCAATGGAGTGGTGAAATCTTAAGGCAATAATGGCATCAATAGAGGTTTTAACAGCGCAGGATCTGAAGCAGGGGTGAAGTTGGGAGATATTTGAGGTGGGGAGAAAGTCGAGGAATAGCAGGGACATATTGTTGATTTTGTGTTTTCCATGTAACTAGCAAGAGAACCATATATTAGAGAGTTGTAATATTTTTAGTCAACCTGTTCAGACGCACCTTTGGAGCAGGTGGGACTTGAACCCAGGGCCTCCTGGCTCACAGAAAGGACACTACCACATTGCCACAACAGGCCTTTCAGGGAGCTGTAGTCTACACGAGGTGGGACTTTAATAAATATGGCATCCTCTTAGTTGTACCAGCTCTTAATGCCAATGATGGAAGGTGTTTCTGACAGTTGCCTGAAATGGGTGCAAAGATGGCAGAATGATTGTGCCACCTCCCCAAAGCTGGCATCGAGAGGGGGCCAACAACCTTTGGACTCAGGCCTCCTTTGAGTGTAGTTAGTGAAGTGCAGGCACTAAATGCGCAAAACTCACCTATTCTGAGGGGATGGGTAATCAGCCAGCTCCCATGTTGATTTGACCAGCCAGTTAGGCCTGGAATCAGAGGTGAAAATATGAAGATTCATCGGCAGTAGTGAGCAACTGTGGCTCACCACACACATTTTCAGGAACTCGCTTCAAAAAGTTAGGAAGTCATGCATTTTATACGACGTTTTTCATAAACTCAAGAGGTTTGAAAGCACTGTGGAAGTACCGTCACTGTTATATGTAAGGAAGCAGCAAACCAATGGCATAGAAAAAGCTCCAACCAATAATGACCAGGATATTGGCCAAGATGCTAGAGAAAACTGCCTGTTAGTGTCGAATAGGTTTGAATGGTGAATGGCAAATACCTGATAGATGAATATAATCAGATAAGAAAGTGTTGGATGTTGATTAGTTAATTATATTGAGATTTATATTTAAAAAGAGCAAGCCAGCACAAAGGGCAGTTGGCTTAGAGTGGACATGTAAATTCTGTGGCAAGCAACAAAGTCACCAACAATATATTTAAATGGGGTGGTACATTGCCTGACTGGATCAACTTTCAGGTCAGGTACGTCAGATACGTCAGGTACAGGAAGGTCCACGATCAGATTTGCTGCCACACAGTTAATTAAGGCCCTAAACTGTCCAATTAACAACTACTTAAAGGCTTTATCCTACCACAGTTGGCATTAAGCCAGGGACAGTTTGAACATCCAGGCTGCATGTGGTGGACACAACAAAATAAAACTGTATGGCCTGCTTATCATCAGCCAGACTTGGGACAGGGGGTGCAATCCTCATTCAAAGGCATTTTGTGCCTGATAGAGAAACGCACCATAGAGTCGTACAGTAAGGAAATAGGCCCTTCCACCCAACTCATCCAAGCCAACCAGGTTTCCTAACCTGAATTAGTCCCACCTGCCTGCATTTGCCTGTATCGCTCTAAACCTTTCTTATTCATGTACTTGTCCAAATGTCTTTTGTATGTTGCAATTGTACCCACTCTTTACCACTTCATCTGGCAGCTCATTCCATACATACAGCACCCTCGCTGTGAAAAGGTTTCCCCTCAGGTTCCTTTTAAATCTTTCCCCTCTCACCTAAAACCTATGGCCTCTAGTTTTGGACTCCCCTGCTCTGGGGAAAAAGCCTTGTCTACTTACCCTATCCATGCCCGGAATGATTTTATAAACCTCTACAAGGTCACCCCCGAGCTTCTGACGCTCCAGGGAAAACAGACCCAGCCTACTCAGCCTCTCCATATAACTCAAACCTTCCAGTTTTGGCAACGTCCTTGCAAATTTCTTTTGCACTCTTTCCAGTTTAATACCATCCTCCCTACAGTTGGGCGACCAGAACTATATACGGTACTCCAAATGTGGCTTTATCAACTGCAGGGAAGGTGGCCTACTGAGAGTTATCTCACTACCATTGCTGTCAATCCTTCCTCCCTACGATGCTCTCTGTGCGAAACCTCTAAGACCATTCCCTCCTTATGCCTAGGTTGCTACTCAGTCCTGGACGTCCAGCAGATATCATTCTGACTGCAGAGATGGACTCTCCATTGGTGCTCCCATTCAAAAGACCATAAGACCATAAGACCATAAGACATAGGAGTGGAAGTAAGGCCATTCGGCCCATCGAGTCCACTCCGCCATTCAATCATGGCTGATGCGCATTTCAGCTCCACTTGCCAGCGTTCTCCCCGTAGCCCTTAATTCCTCTAGACAACAAGAACCTATCAACTAACAAACATCATTAGCCTTACCTGAGGCAAAGTGTGCAAAGTGTGCAGAACCAACTTCAGACTGATTCATCACCTCAGGCCCCAATTTGTACTTGGCAAAAGCTTCACAAGGACCAATGGAGATACTATGTTTCCTCAGGGAGATCTTCAGACCTTCTGTAAAGACTGCTTTCTATGTTTTTAGACTATGGACTGAAATTGGAAGGAAGAAACTGCTTTAAAACCGCGTGACAGTATTTCAAACACTAAATAAGAACAAAGAACTGCAGATACCTCTTTGTGGCCAGCAGCCCTTGGTCATAAGGGATCTCCATCCATGGGATCAAGGATCCCAGGCAAGAATACACAATAAACAATAAATAATGATCTGTACAATACAATCAGATCCAAAAGTGAAACTGATATGTGAATTGCAAAACAACAGGACCCTGCTGAACATGGCCAATAAAATTCAATGTGAAATTATTTCATTTATAAACACTTTGAAGGCTTCAGGTTACATTGGTGGAGCTACACATTGTATCAATCTGTTGCGTAAGATAAAGTGCAGACAGCAAGAGAGGTTAGAATTTGAATGTTTCCAATTGCTTTGAAATTTAGATTCTTGTTCACAGTTGCATCATAATGCGCAATGCAGAAATGTTGGACAGAGGAGCCTTATTGAATGTTAAGCTATCAGTTTCTGAAGTAAAATTGGCTAGGATTTCGCATTTTTCTTGTAACTTCACACACTCCGGCACACACATAACTAAACTAGTTCCACCTGTTGGGATCCTGAACACATCAAGGACTGGTTTTTGGGTCAGGACACTTTCGAGCTCCAAGAACTCAGTCCGTGAAAGCAAGGCCCGGAAGGTGGGATTTTTGTTCTGGGGTGATAGGTTCACCAGGATGTCTGGTCAGACAATGGTGTAACAAGAGTGGAGGACGATGTGCATGAAGATGGGCTTGGTGGAAGGCCTGCTTATATGTTTTAGAGTTTTCTTCTTCTTGGACAGTTCCTTTGGACCGAGTATAATTTTGTTCCACTCCAGTGTTGTGGGGCCTGAGGTGATGAATCAGTCTGAAGTTGGTTCTGCACACTTTGCCTCAGGTAAGGCTAATGATGTTTGTTAGTTGAGAAAGTTCCTTCCTCTGTTTGTGCTTGGCGTCCACCTGGGCCTGATGGAGATATGTGTGTATCTGTGGATTCATCTTCTCCAATTTGTACTTGGCAAAAGCTTCACAAGGACCAATGGAGATACTATGTTTCCTCAGGGAGATCTTCAGACCTTCTGTAAAGACTGCTTTCTATGTTTTTAGACTATGGACTGAAATTGGAAGGAAGAAACTGCTTTAAAACCGTGTGACAGTGTTTCAAACACTAAATAAGAACAAAGAACTGCAGATACTTAGGAGAAGGGTCACTGGACCCAAAATACTGACGCTGCTTTCTTTTCACAGATGCTGCCAGACCTGCTGAGTTTCTTCAGCAATTTCTGTTTCTGTTTGCACAGATAAAACGAGTTACTGGAGCACACCGTATGTTGTGTATACAGTGTTGCCTTATTAAAGAGAAGTGAAAGGCAAACCCCAAAAGACTGTCATATGGGCAATTCTGTCCAGAGACAATCTTGTGGTTGGTTCTTTAACTGGCACCAGCTACTGTGGGATCAGGAGTGGTCAGCAGAGTGACAACCTCATGATAGGTTCCTGGGCAGGTGGCTACAGCCTTGGACAATACAGTAGAAACGAGAGTGTAGGGCTGGAAAAGCACAGCAGATCAGGCAAAATCCAAAGAGCAGGAAAATCGATGTTTCGGGCAAAAGCCCTTCATATCAGGAATGAGGCTCATTCCTGATGAAGGGCTTTTGCCCAAAACGTCGATTTTCCTGCTCTTTGGATGCTGCCTGACCTGCTGTGCTTTTTCAGCACCACACTCTTGAATCTAATCTCCAGCATTTGCAGTGCTCACTTTCTCCTAACACAGGATAAACACCCAGCTTGCAAGGAGAAAACACCTATCCCTCTCTCTCTCTCTTCTGCATGGAGAAGTAAAAGCGAATCCCTAATAGCTAGCTACTGTTCCTCAGAGGCAGTGAGGACTGCAGATGCTGGAGAGTCAGAGTTGGTAAAATGTGGCACTGGAAAAGGTCAGGCAACATCTGAGGAGCAAGGGAGTTGACATTTCAGGCAGGACCTTTCTTCAGAATGCAGGATCCTGCCTAACCTGCTGTGCCTTTTCCGGTGCCACACTTCACCAGCTACTGTTCCTTACTGTCTTGTGTCAGGCATGCAGATGATGTGCCCCAGCTAATATAGCTGATTGACAATAACCAGTACCTCAATGGTGGTAATATTGATCTGAGAAATGTGACTTTGGAGCACCTTATTTAGCCACTGGACTTGTAGGATTTTGTGCAGGCATCACTGATTTCAGATACCTAGTGCTTTTTTTTTTGTCATTCGTTCACAAGAAGGAGGCATCACTGGCTAGGCCAACATTTATTGCTTATCCCAAATTGCCCAGTTCTACATGTGATTTGACAGCACTACCTGACACTTTTTGGCAGTTCCCTTTGACAGCTCCTTTTAGCAAAGAGAAAGTGAGGACTGCAGATGCTGGAGATCAGAGTCGAGAGTGTGGTGCTGGAAAAGCACAGCAGGTGCTTTTGTCTGAAACGTCGATTTTCCTGCTCCTCGGATGCTGCCTGACCTGCCATGCTTTTCCAGCACCACACTCTCTACTCCGAGCTCCTTTTAACAGTTGATTTTGACATTCTGTGGACTGTTCTTTTGAATTAGTTCATGCACGTTTTATGTTGTTCATGCCTCCCTTTAAAAATACCAAAAGCTACATAAGGAGATATTTAGACAGGTGACCAAATATTAGCCAGAGGCTCGGCTTTAGAAGCATTAAAAAGAGTGAGAGAGGTTTTGGGAGATAATTCTAAACCTTAGGAATAATGTAGTTGTATATTTTCCAAGAGTTTTGGAGGTAAAAGACTTGAGAAAACATTTATTTTTATCGTCACTGCGAAAAACCCTTATATTCACAATATATTCCCTGGACAGGTACTCTAATTGTTCAATATGATACTAATCAGAACATGCTGATTTCCAACTAGAAGTCAGAGTTTTGCATGTCTCAGTCCATTGCTGCTTCAATTAGATTTTAAGATTAATGCTGTGAATGACAAAGGCACAAGTTCGGAGTGATAAAGTTTATTACCCTTCACCAACTTCCTCACAGAATTTTAAGGAGTCTGACCACAAATAAGGGGAAGATGTCCAATATGGGAGTTTGTGACTTGATGTATAATTCTTCATGGTCAGAATGAAGGACTTGCATCAAAGGGCAAAACTGGAGATGAAATATTTCAATCACTTACATTTGCCAACTCACGGGCTTGAGTTGTTCTGCAATCAGAATAATTTTTAAGTCTTATCCAATTTCTGGTATGAACACAGCTGAGAATTCATCAGTTTAAAAAGACTTGGCTTACATTATAAACTCAGAAATAAGTAGACTGAACAGGAATCATATCATATCATTCACTTACTTTTATGTATTCGAGCTTTGGGACACTTAAGTAAATCAGATATGAGAACTTCCCACATGCGCTCAATATTATTTCTTGCAATTGCAAATTGAAATAAACTAGTGGAAATTAACTGGCTATTGTTATTTCTCACCTGTAGTTCACTGGACGTTTAGTTAACACCTCAGGCATGATGTTCAGGAAGAGGATCCAACAAAATGGAACAAGGAACAAAGGCCAAGTCATTCTTTGTAAGGTACTTAGACAAATCAAGCAGTACAGAAACAACATACCAACAGCACAATAGAGCTGAGGAGCAAAGCATCTGCATAAGCAAGATCAAGGAAATAAGCTGAAACATGACAAAGATATCGTGTGGGACCTTAATCAGGCAAATTTGAATAAAAAAAAAATCCATTATTCCAGGGCGGCACAGTGGCTAGCACTGCTGCCCCACTTTGCCAGGAACCTGAGTTCGATTCCACCCTCGGGTGACAGTCTATGCAGAGCTTGCACATTCTGTGTGTGTTTCCTCCGGTTTTCTCTCACAATCCAAAGATGTGCAAGTTAGGTGGACTGGCCATCATAAGTTGCCCATAGCCCTCTAGGGATGTGCATGCTAGCAGGATTAGCCTCCAAGGATGTGCAAGCTAGGAAGGAAATGCAGGGTTTATAGAATAGGATCCGCAGTTAGTTTTGGTCGGGATGCTCGTCAGAGATTTGGCGTGGACTTAACTAGTTGAATGGCCTGCTTCCATGCCGTAGGAATTCTATGTTTCTATGTGATTGCTCATACAACCAGCATTTGTTGACCATGACTAATTGCAATTGGTAGACAGTCACGAGTTAAACACATTATTTTGCAATCACAGCTGGGAAAGGCTTTGAACCCATGTTCCCACAGCATTACCTTGGACTTCAAGGTTATTAATCCTGTTATGCACCAAACCCCCTCAAAATATTCAGAAGATAGCCTCGACCCTAATGTTTTCTTATTTTAAAGGTAAGTGTAAGGTGTTGCATTCCAGATGCAACTTGATTGGTTAAACTACCGGATTTAAAGCAAAAAAATGCTTTATTCATCCACTATAGTTAAAATACAACCAAAGAAAGAAGGAATTGGAATAACATAACTCTATTAGAAAACATAACAGAAGAATAGATACATTAACTGTTACTGAGTAACTATTCCAATACACTAATATCCTACAAACACATCCCTGGCAGAAGGCAAATTTAGAACACCGATTGTCTTACACGCAACTCCTGTAGCAGGAAGGGAACCCCTGGCATTTGGTTGTAACCATGAGAGGGAAAAAGTAGTTTTCACTTCTTCAAGATCCCAACAGCAACTGCTGAAAGCTAAACTAAAACCTTGGTTCTGTGGGAGCTCAACCACACCTATTGAGGCTCTTTCTGTTCTTCGTACTTGTAAACAAAAACTCCAAAGCCTCACAAGCCCATTTACTTTCTTACAGACTTCTCGGTACGTCTCATTCAATCTCTCTCTTGAGAGAAACCAGAACAAAATAACCTCCTGAAGCCACAGCACTGTCACATTCCAGAGACATTATGCTATATCACTGTCATCTGCTAAATGTCAGTACTCAGAATTAACAGACAATTCTGAAGAACAGTTAGATCAGACTTGAAACATTAACTCTGTTTCTCTCTCCACAGATGCTACTGGGCCTGCTGAGTTTCTCCAGCAGTTTCTACGGTTGTTTCAGATTTCCAGCATCCCCACAGTGTTTCATTTTCTTTTTCATTTAATAGCCTTGTTCTATTATTCTTCAACGTTTCACCAATTTCTTTTCAAAGAAGCATTATATCTCAATAGTTTCTGTAAACTATGTTTCTGTAAAGCGATGTGAATGAGCTATCTTTCTCTCACATAATCACTGCCATCAGATGAACTTGAAGCATCACCAGTTCATTTGCTGTTGTCTTCATTCCTTGCTCCACAGCTTCTAGACAATTAAGAATTTGCTTTACAACATTGCAAAAGTGAGTTTTCAAATCCCTTCCTCGAGGTTTCAATCAACAATTGATTTTTCTTTCAAAAGCTGGAAACAATAAAACTGTTGTTTCTGTGTGAACTTTATTACCTTCCTTCTCTGCTTTTGGTTCAGATTCAAATTTAATGTTTTCCATTCTCATTGTCAAGTGTAGCTAAGCTCCAATGTTTCCTCTGGCATGTGCAGCACTGCAGTACTCAGTGCGTTAATAAGTCTAATGTCTGTTCATTCTAATGAAACAGCATGTATTGGTGTTCCAGCCAGCCTGTGGGTATGTAAATCTTCTTTATTAATTAGATGCAGCAGTTTCCAGTAAATGGTCTTTCTGAAGTCATTTCAAATCATTTCTTGCAAATAAATTATGAGATTTTGCATTTCCTCAATTTGTTTTCATCTATTTCCAATATAGGATAAAGCGGCAACTGCTTAACACTTACTGAGTCACCATTATTTCTATGTTTTAGCTATAACTCATAAGCTCAACCCATTGACATTGTGGTTAAATCAACTGTTGAGTTTGGTGCGAAGTATAAATACAATACAGGTCCTGCCTCACTACAATGGGTTTGGTGATTTCCTATCGTAATAAGTGAAATTGGCACAACTGCCCCATAAAGTCCCAGATGGAAAAATAGACCAGTCAATTAGTCTGGATCTCTGTTTAGGTTCACTATCCAATAATTTATCAAACTGTTATTCTGTGAGCACTCATTAACTTTCAATCATTAGAGGAGATTCCTCAGTCTATTATAGGGAGTTCTTGGATAACGCACATTTTGGCAGCATGATTTGCCTATAACGTTGCTGAAGAACTGGGGAATTGTATTTTGGAGAACGCTTACCTCTGTTCGCAATAGTGTGATTCCAGCATAGATTGGTTCACGCGCATTGTTCTGTGTATGCGGGCTGACATCCATGCCATAATCTCCAAATTATTCGGCACATGCGTCAATGTCGGCACCAGTCTCTATGCCGTTCTGCACATGCACCAATGTCAGCGCCAGTCTCCATGCAGTTCTGTGCATGCGCCAATGTCAGCTGCCAACAGAGCAGTTTTCTGTGAGAGGTATTGTACAGGGAGCAGCTTTCTTACATTTAAATGTACTGTGCTAAATTTACTTTTGTTTCATTAATAATACAATTTCAACCTTCATTCAGGCTGTGCTATGCTTTGTGTTGGACATTTGGGTGATTTTCGAGTGATCAGCTACTTGTAGCTGGTCTGCCCTAACGCCACTTTTCCCAACGACCTCATCATTTGTATTAAGCGCTTTTCTATTAAGTGAGGTTTTGCCCGAACATAACTATGGCATCGTAGGAAAACCACCTACACATACTGTTGCTCCACTTAACTGTTTCAAGTGACAAGAATAGGTAATGCTGAGCCAGGAGAGAAAATGATCGACGTGAATTTGACAACTGGTTGCTTTACTAACGTAAGAAACAAATACTTGCACTTGCATACTGACTTTTGCAGGTCATATCCAATTAGATTCTTGATAATTACATTAATTTAGTTACCTGACCCTTCAAATATTATTAGTAATTTCTTACTCAGGTCACTGAAATTCTTATCTTTCTTATTGTTGCTCATTGATACTAAGCCCATAAATCACAGCGATCATTGCAGGTAGATTTACTGAGAGATTCAAGGGTTACATTGTGCTACAAAGCTCTTTTATACTTAAGCAGTCTGCAGACACTCAGTAATAAATGCAGGAAGTGCAAGAGAAACTCAGCTAGTCTGGCAGTACCTTTAGAGACAGAAATGTGGTTTTGAGTCTGATAATGTTAATGTTGAAGCTCATACATGAGGAATGTCCACATGGGTGAGATACCAAAGGACTGCCAGTGCATCTGTAACTGTACACCAGCATCATTCGCTGCCTTCAGACTTCCAAGTGTTTCCAGTTTGCAGTGTTGATTCTGGCAGAAAGAGTGAGAAATCACCTTATGTTTTCCCCAGCATTTTCGATCATGCTAGCATTGAGATTACTGTCTGATATGGGCTATTATTTATAACATGTACCCTTTCAAACTCCTCTCTGTGTCATCCTCCTTTAGGTCTTTCATTTTGCTGGCAGAGTCCATGCAGGGTCCTCATTGTGTGACGTATTTCGAAGAACAGGATTAATGATGAGGACGTCATTACTAGAAGTTTATCTAGAATAATATGCAGTTGGTGACTGGCAAATAGTGCAGAATTTATTACATGTCATAAATGCAATGCTTTATGACACCACACATTAGCCCATCTGTCTACAGACCTTCTACATTTACAGATACATTTCTGCAGTATCTGGGTTTTTAACCCCCTGACTTCTTACATGAAGAAGGTTGGCACTTCTAATGCACTTATTGTGTTGTACTTCTGCCATTGCAAACAATTGGAATATGAAAGGGCACTGTGCTTCCACGCTGCTCTGCAATTATTATTCTCTTGTGTACTCCCATTTGAACTAAACTGCTGGCAAAGTGCATACATGTTGGATTCATTTTACAGGCAATAAAGCTGTATTAGAAAACATAGAGCGATTTCTAATAAATTTAAAAAATGCTTCTGGAAGCAGGAGAGTTGAGGAGATTGTTACAACAGAAGAGGGAGCAGATGGGGAGAAGCGGGTTCTCAGTGTCTAGTTATGGTCAATCTGATCAGAAGTTTAAGAATTTAGTTCACCATCACTGACCCATGTTTCATCTACATTTGTTTTGGTATGGGCACAAGATGATGGAAAAATAAAGGACTGTTTCAGAATCTGCATAGAAAAATGAGCAAATAACAAATATTTAACTGCCGTGCACCATTAAAGTTGATCACTGTTTAGTGGTGTCTGTTGTTTTGTCTTGTAGAATTTAATCTGCTATGATAGAGGCAGTCATTCCAGAAGTTCAAGTTCGTGGTAGGCCGGAGGATCTTGGCTGCAGTATGCTATTTGCTGACTTTGTAGCAGTAAAGGGAAGAAGGGAATATAAAAAGGAGAAAAGTGAAAAAGTGTTCACTCAGTCAACTTGAACTGATGCCAAACTTTGGAGATTAAATCAAAGGATTATAATCCATGATAAAACAGATTGTGCATTACATCAGAGAGAGATAGCACCTGAGGGGCCTGTGTATGTGCCACGCTTTGCAATTTTGCTCAAATCCTTCTGCATCTCTGAGAGATTTGTTTTTTCTGCAGGCAAAAATTGGACAACAGCCTACTGGCATTATCACTAGAGTATTAATCTGGAGACCTAAGTAATGTCCTGAGGAGCCAAGTTCGAATCCTGCCACAACAAATGATCTGATTGGAATTTAATTTTAAAAAAAACCTGGAATTAAGTGTGTCTATTGAGGACCATAATTCACTGCCAACTGTTGGGAAAATCCTATCTCGTTCACTGATGCCCTTTCAGGAGGGAAACTGCCATCCTTACTTGGTCTGTGACCCCAGACCCATAGCAATGTGGTTGACTCTTAAACTGTCCTCTGGGCACCTAGCAATGACCAATAAGTACTGGCTTAGCCAGTGATGCCCTCATTGTGTGGATAGATAATAAAAAAGCCAACTCAGGTACAAAAATCCCCAACACATACGCAGGTCCATGGGCACAAAATGGAATCTGATTTCTACCTTTGGGGGTTCAGAAATGTCAGCATAACCCAGTTAAGTTGGATTTGACATCCCAAGACCCTGATATTTGGGGGAAAGCAGCCAAAGTTAAGGTGGCACAATCTGGGAAAGGTCAAGGGCTACGCTGGCACATTCAGACCTTTGCACCCTCCTTAGACTTCTGTGGAACTCACAACAGCTCAGAGTTGGCATAAGACCCCTTCAGAATCTTTGGAAGACCCCAAACTTTATTGTAGGGAAAGGAAGCAATAAAAATGCCAGTTCCCTCACTTAGCAGAAAATCATGACATGGAGAAGGTTTCTTTCAAAGTCGAGATAAAATTGCACCTTTGTTTTTTGAATCACTTGGTGTTGCTCCAACATTCTAGACAAAAAGTCAGTGTGCCTAGAAACATGTGGCCCTTTCCCAGCTATACAAATTGGGCTATGGCCTGTGGCTTGGAGCAATGGGTGGCAAGAGGTTCCACACCATCATATTTGTACTGCTGGTGGAGATTGCCAGTAATTCATGGGTGACAGGGAACTATCAAAAGCATTTCTGGCGACGTGCTGAATGCTGTATGATTATAAAATTACAGGATGGGATTCCCAGGAAGCATAACGATTAATATCAAATCTGTTACAAATCAGCAAATTATATTTTTATATTTCAAAATATACTTTATTCATAAACGTATCGCTACATACCTACATAGTCATGAGTACAGTTTACTTCATAAGAAAAACCATATGAAGAAACAAATAAACATTGGAGTTTGATTCTATCCAGCAAACGAACCCAAGGCATTTCTTACTAGTACAAGATTTTATTTACACATATTCGAGGCACAAGGAAGCTTCGATAACTGAATGGATGAAGTTTTTACCCACAATGGAGAGGGATTGGTGTAACCCAATACCCAGTTTCTTGCTCCTCCAAAGAGTTTTTCTATGTCCAGACCCCTCCAAAACATTTTCCCAGCACCTTCAGGTAACCTGCACTGATGGCGAAGGGGATAAAGGATTGGTCGACCCAGTTCTTAAAGAACATGGCCTTGCTCTTGCCTCGATTCACCTTGTATTTGCTGACCCTCAGGATGACAGACTGAGATGACATTACCAAGCTATCTTCTTCCTGAATTCTCCCTGAGTATCTTCTGGAAGAAGAAATGCGAGCATGTCCCATTCCTGTTCTATGGTGTGGATCCTGGACCAGAAGATTACATTGGAGACCTCCGAGGCAAAGAGCGAGGCTTGTTCCTGGAGATCCTCCATGACATCAATCCTCATCGTCTGGGGCAGGTGTAGATTCTGCATACTTTGCTGGAATTTGGCCAATTTTCCCCATCCCTCTCTCTCTCTTTCGCCTTCTGAACACCTTTGAGGATAAAAAAAAACTCTTGATGTTCCTCTTGACCATTTCCCTCCAGTCTGCTGGAGACTCAAAGAGGGTCTTCAAAGTTCTCCAATCTGTGTATTCCTTTTTGAGTACCTCGGTGTTTTCTGGGGTCAACAGTTTTGCATTCAGCTTCCACGTTCCTTTGATGGCTTGTTTGGTCGTCCAAATTATAAAAAACAGTTTGATATTCAGTACTTGTGGAAAAAAAAGTGTCTTCCACTTAATATGGAATCAAGTCAGAATCTTTAGCGACCATTTGCAGGGAATAGCAACAGCAAGCTTTCTATTTCTAACTTAGTCATTCTAATTCGGGTCATACTTAAAACTGCTGCCTGATGCTTTGGAACTGACAAAGTATTTTGGAACCAATAATTCAAGCTACTCATGGAAAACTTATAAATCCTAAGCAATTTCAACTTTCTTTTTAAATTGGACACATTCAGAAATGTAATGGAACTTTTGTTCAAGACTGGTACAGTTTTATGGACTGCGTTTTGCCCATTGCCAGCAGTTTGATTATCTCTGAAAGTAAGTACCCTGCACTGTAATAATAAACAGGTGAATGCATCTATCCTTATACAGTTATCTGTTCACAATCATTATGCAGTAGTTAAGATACACAAGCGTATTTGACAAGTCTCCTCATGATCTGTAAAAATAAACACAATACCGTCTGAAAACAATCTAATCAGTCTTCCAATAAAAGTATTGAAAATAGGGAACGAATTCACCCACAAGACTGCCCTATTCGTGGTCCACTAGTTCTCTTTATTTAGCCTTCAACGTCCCACTCTAGAACTTGCTGTTTTAAGTGTGTATCATGTATCAAGGTTTTGAAGTGACTAGGATAGGATGTATGTAAAATGCAATACTTTCATCCAGTCCCACATTCAGTAATGATGCAGGAGCCTTCTCCACCCAGCCAGGGAAGCAGATTTTGCCTTTCATCCATAAACTGAAACCAACTATGGAGGAAACGTCAATGATCCAGTTTCACAAAGCAAGTGAACGGATGTATGTTGAACTAGTGTAATGGACCCTCCTTTTCAAAAAGGAGTTAGACATAGTCCTTGGTGCTGAAGTGTCAGAATGTCTGAAGAGCAAGTGGGACCAGGATACAGAGTTGGATAGTCAGCAGCGATCATACTGAATTGTGGTGCAGGCTCGATGCGTCAAATGGCCTTCTCCTGCTCCTATTTTCTATGTTTCTGTGCTTCCTATGATCTTCACTGATGACTGTGATCCAAAGATGATGGCTGCAGGTAGAATGAGTCAGGAATGGGGACATAGTGAAGCTGTTCAGACAGGATAATAAAATAAGTTATTTATGGAGAATAAATAACATCTACTGCTAGTTAATATTGAGCCTAATATTCTGCCCTTATTGTTTCTGTAGCCCACAACAGGACTCTTAAAAAACCTTGATGATAGAACTAGTTTGCGATCGGTGTCTGAGCATGGGTGTGTTTGGCAGGTAGAAGTCCAGGAAGCTTTTCAGCAATACAGAAACACTAATGTTTTAGAAAGCTGCTTCTATCTTTGCTGTTCTTGCAAGTTGGGACTTTTCTCGTCTGGAAAAACAGGGCAGTCCTTCATGGCTCTCCTTGTGGTAGGTTCAGAGGTAGGGAAGGCATGTAATCAGATTGGATGGTAGAGAGTGGAGAACCCCCAATGTCTTCTCATCTCCACCATGACTAAGTCTAATTATGAAGATCCATGGATGACTTGCCCACCCCAGTGAAGTGCTGAAGTGGACAGTTACTGTCCACTGAGTGGCCTTATGTCACAGCAGTAGTAACAACCCAGCTGTACGCCGACCTATGAACAAGGTAAGAAAGAGTTCCTTGTAGTCTGTCAAGGGTGTTGTGTGTGTGTGTGTGTGTGTGTGTGTGTGTGTGTGTGTGTGAAATACAGAGTGTGAGACAATGCACTCATTGCCTGATCAAAGGAACCATCTCAAGAAATGGGGTGGGAGTCTTGCCTCCTGCTGAGAGCAAGCCCCTTAAATTTGCTCCTAACCAACTCATCCTTCCCCCCAACACAGCCCTCACCTATGACCCCTACTGTGTGAAACTCCTTTTGCCATTGTTTACCCCTGGCCTGGGCCAGTCTAGCACCTGCACTACCTGGAGCAGCCTCTGCCTGCTGGCTGATGTGACTCAGCAACGGAGCTGTCAGCCTCTGATTGGCCAACAGCTCTTGGCAGGTGAAATTTCCCACACTCAGGGCATGGGATTCCTTGGATCCTGTAATTTGGTGGGCCTTCTCCAAGGGACACAACAATGGTCTCTCGCCAGCTTGAAAAACAGTGGCTGAGATTCCCATTGCCCCCACTACATGGTAACATGCAGCCTTACTTCTGGACTGCTCCAACTGACAAAAAAAAAGTCAGTATCATTTCCTTTTACATTGTGTGGATGAGTGTGGCTGCAATAAGAACTTGACACCATCCAGGACAAAGCAGATTTGAGTGGCATTCCATTTCCATCTTCAACATTCACTTCTACCATCTGAAACGCTCAGTAGCAGCACTATCTAGCATGTCTACACTCCAGTAGCTCAACAAGGCTCCTTCAACACCACCTTTCAAATGTACGAACCTGGCATCAAGAAGGGAAAAGGCAGCAGAGACAAGGGAACACCAGCACCTGCAGCTTCTCCCCCAAGTCACAATCATCCTGATTTAGAATTATATCGCTGTTCCTTCACTATCATTAGGTTACAATTCTGGAGCTCTCTTCCCAACTGTATTGTGAGGATAATTATCCACCATAGAATGCAGCGGTTTGTGAAAATAACTCGCCATGACCTTCTCCAGGGCAATTATAGATGGGCAATAAGGAAACACATAAGAAATGAATCAAAAAACAATTAGACTCACCATTCTTTGCTGTTAGTTACTTGTGTTCAGAAGCACGCAACATTACAAGCACCAGCAGTTCATGGAATGGTCATTGTTTCATTACAAAGTTAACGGTAACTCTGAATTTCAGGTGCACTTAGAAGATGCTGTCATGTATAAGGAGTAAGTTCAATGTAACAACTGCTTTTGGAAAGTGAAGTGATTGTAGGAGATTCAGAAAATCCTTTTATCTGTTAGACACTCATTTCCAGCTGCAATGTTAGTTGATGTCGCAGAACTGTTGCTTGGAAAAAATGATTCAAGTTGTTAGTTGTGGCACGTTTACAAATTATCTCCCTCTAGGGGTTGGTATTAAAATATGTATATGTTACAACAACCATTTGGAAGGCAGGCGTCTCTTCACATGTGGTATTTAGTTTTCTCAGAGTGTATACAATTGGTTGGAACTGGTTTTGCACGGTGACCACATGGTGTTTGGTGCTTTCCAACCACATGTGAGAAGATTTAGTATTTTGATGTTTTCACTAAACAGATTCAAAACAAAATACATTGCACCACTTCGGCATGTTACAGCTTTCTATTGGCTTCTATTGATGGTGGCTGAGTGCACCGCAGAATCTCAACATCACTTGAATTGATTGGGTTATCCTCATTCACATTCCTGATGAAGGGCTTTTGGCCGAAATGTCGATTTTCCTGCTTTTCGGATGCTGCCTGACCTGCTGTGCTTTTCCAGCACCACACTCTATCCTCACTCACACTCAACTGCTCTCTCATTGAAAGGGTGAAGAACCTGACACCAAGGTAGCTTTCATCATTATTTTAAACAAGTGCAAATAAATGTCCCTTGATTCTGCTTCTCAATCTCCTGTTTCCATTTGACTCCCTTTCTCTAACCTATGCAATCAACACAATCAGATAGGAAGGTTTGTGTTGTGAAGGGAAAAGCAGCTAACCCCTGGAATGAAAAAGAATGGTGCCTGTTAAAAAAAAAGGCACAAGTGCCTGTGGGAGAAAGACACAGTCTGCACAAAGCCAGGCTACAATGTCCAAAACAGTTCTGTAGGCTTCTGGACTTCATCATATCGTTATTATCCTATAGATATTAATCATTTCTTGGACATTGGAAGAAAATGTTTATTTCAATCCAACATATCTCGAGGTTCCCAGAAACTCAAACTAATCATACTTTTAGATTCAATTGTTGGAGCTTCGTCAGAAGTATTTCTTAAACCACACCATGTGTTGCAGACTGATATACTGTTCAGTCCACAGGCTGGGATGCACAAGGTGTAATTCTGTAAACCTTTCTGTAAACCTCGGAAACTTAGACAATAGGTAAAGATAAGTGGAAGAAAATAAACATGTTTGAAATGCGGCTGATAAAATACATTAAAAATTCCACATTTTAATTCCAGATCATAAGACAAATAATGAACTATTTGAAACTGCAAGGGTACAATGAACTGTTAAAAAGTGACACCTAGAAAAATGAACCTCACTACTTCAGCCAGACCAGAGCTGAAAAGGGAGACGAGATCTCCTCGGGAAAGTAAAGGACAGTCAAAACAGCAAGTGACCGAAGTGTAGTTGGGTGACAGATGTCATAAAGCAGTTGCAGATGATTTACAGTGGATGTGTAAGGATGGTATAAGACAGACGAGTGTGACAAAGTGGCTGAAGATCTCCTTGTAACAGTAGCTACAAACAGCATAGTGCAGTAGTGAGTGATGTGGCATCCTGACCACTTATATAAATATACATGAAAATATAGTTTCATAATCATTTCTAACTAAGAACTAAATAATATCATACTTATCTTGAAAAAAAAACCCATTACTTCTATATTTCAATATCGCTATTTCAATCATTTTTGTTAATAGGTCTAAATTGAAGCAGGTTAGCGTTCTGACATTTATAGATGTTATTAAATGATCTGTTCCGACACACTTCTGGAGAAGGTAAAACCTAACCTTGGCCTACAGGAGCGCCTGCTTTAAAACTTATATAATGACACACATTAAGAGTCTTCTATCACTTTTTTTTCATCAATGCAGTGTACACAGTACAGATGGGAAAACTTTGTGTCCCTATTGAGTTATAACATCTTGCTGCAGTTGGTCTATAGTCGGCTGCCACTTTCCCTTTCGCTCTGCATTGTGATTCTGAGGCTTGTGTCTCTTTTCTAACCTATGTGCCTGTCTTCCACTAATTTTCAGCTTCCTGCTGCACCTACCCTGTTTATACAAATGTACAAAATGGGAGTCAAAGTAGATCAATTGTCTTCTCAAGCTTGCTCCATTATTTAATAAGATCTTGGCTGACCTACTTATGCTTCAAATTCCACATTCCCATCCACCACCAATAACATTTGATCCCTAGACCTAACTAGAACCTATTCATGACTGCCTGGAAAATATTTAATGACCTTGCTTGTTGGCTTGAGACAGGCCAAAATCACAGAACCCTCTGACAGAAAAGCAAAATCTCCTCACAGGGCAACCCCTAATTTTTAAACAGTGCAGCCTAATTCTGGATTCACTCATATTGACCTAAACGGTTGCTGATCTTATCACTTTGATCAAGTCATCTCTCATTTTTTAAAAAAATCCAGGTGGAATCAGATCGGACCTGGCCATAATTTCATCATCGACATTCCATTCACTTCAAGTATCAATCGGTAACCTCCTCTCAATCATCTCTGATGCATTTACATCTTTCCTTAAATAAAGAGATCAAAACTATACTTCTAAAAAAAATTCATTGACAGGATGAAGGCATTGCTGGCCAGACCAGCGTTCATTACCCATCCCTAATTGCCCAAAGGGTGGTTAAGAGTCAATCGCATTGCTTTGGGTTAGGAGTCACATGTAGGCCAGATGAGGTAATGATGGCAGTTTCCTTGCCTAAAAGGATATTAGTGAACCAGATGGGTTTTTCTTGATAATTGACAGTAGATGCATAGTTATCATTAGTCCTTTATTTCCAGAATTTTCTGCTATTGAATTCAAACCCCCCCCCTCCCCCCACCTGCCAAGATGGGATTTGAACCCAGATCCCCGGAACATTACTTGGCCTCTGGTTTAACAATAATACCACTAGGTCATCACCTCATATCTGAGATATGATTTTACCAAGGCTTTGTATAACTCAACTGTAATATCCATACATTTATGTTCGGTTCCTCTTTTAATGAGAGATGATATCTTATCAACCTTTTTGATTAAATGTTGTACCTGCATACTAGCTTGTTGTGACACATGCACCAGAATACTCGAGTAACCTCTGCATCTCAGCATTCTGCATTCATTCTCCATTTAAGCAATACTTTACCTTTTCATTCTTCCAGCCAAAGTGAACAACTTCATACTTTCCCACATTCTACTTACTCCACCTGCTAGGTTTTAGCCCATTCACTCAACTTATTTATATCTGTCTGCAACTCCTTCATAGCCTTTTCATAACATATTTTCCTACCTATCTTGGTGTTGTCTGTGAATGTCGCTCATATGCCATTGGTCTTCTCATCCATTTCAATGATGTAAATTATAAAAAGTTGAGTCCTCAGCACAGATCCATGTGGGACTCCATTTGCCTCTTCATGCCAATCAAGTAAAAACCCATTCATGCATGCTGTCTATTTTCTGCCAGTCAATCTTCTTTCTATGCTCATGTTCACTTTTATACCATCAGCTGCTAATCTTTGCAATCACCTTTGATGTCCTTCAAGGCACCTTATAGAATGCCTTCTGGAAATCCAAGTAAAATATCTACAGGCCCTCCTTTACCCAGAGTGTATGCCAATCCTGCAAAGAACCCAATAAGTTGGTTAAACAGGGGTTTCCCTTGATGAAACCATGCTGATTCTTCCTGATTACTTTGGGCCTTTTCCTATACATGCAGCTATAGTCTCTTAATGATTGAATCAAACAGTTGCCCGGTGACAGTCGTCAAGCTCACTTACCTATTGTTTACTATTTTGTTTTCAGTCCCTTCTTGAGCCTGTACCTGTGAGGTGCTGTTCTTTGTTCTTTTTCTTTAATATAAGCATTATGTTTGCTACTTTGTAGTCAGAGACCGTTCCGAAACAAGGGAATTTTGGAACTTTAACCATAGTGCATCTTCCCTCTCTTAGCCACCTCTATAAAGACCGTAAGATGAAGTCTATCTGAACCTGGAGGCTTGTCAGCTCACAGCTCTACCAGTTTGCTCAGTATCACTTCCTTTGTGATTGGAATTTTACTAAGTCCCTTTCTCCCTTCCATCTCCTGATTTTGAACTATTACTGGAATGGTTTTGGATCCTTGATAGTGAAGATAGAAGAAAAATAATTGTTCATTACATTTATTAATTTCTTTATCACCAACTTAACTCTCCAGTCCTGCTTTCTAAAGGATCAACACTCCCTTCACTTATTTTTTAAATGCCAGTCACTGTCCATTTTTACATTTCCAGCTACCTTTTCATATCCTAATTTCTTCTTTCTGGTTAACCTTTTAGACATATATTACATTCTTTAAATTCTGACCAATCAATTAGCCTGTCATTCAAACTTGCAAAGTTATATGTTTTGTCTTTAAGTCTGATGCTTTCCCTAATTTCTTAAATGAAACATGGCTGGGGGAGTTGGTGGCTGGGGGGGGGGGGGTTCCCTTTAAGAACTTTTCTTTGTGGTAGTAATATACTTATATACTTACCTGCAATTTCTGAAATATTCCATACATATTTCTGACTGTGTCGCTTTTGATCTATCCCTAATATAGTTTGCCCTTCACTTCAGCTAGCTCAGCTTCCAAACGCACATAATTCCCTGTATTTAGGTTTAAAATACTAGTCTTAAACCTGAACTTCTTCCTTCTCTAATCGGATGTAAAATTCATCATATTGTGCTTGGTTTCTTGCATTTCATATTTCTTCTTTCAAATGCTATAGCATTTCTTGCAACTTGTTACTGATCTCCAGTAAAGATTCTCTGACTGTGAATTGGTGCTATCTGCAGTTTACTAATTTACTGTCAGAGCCAAGTGCTGTTTTTTGTTCTTTTTCAAGTTTTTCCATTTAAAGAACGTGCTGTTGAAATTTTGATTCTCTGCTAATGGTACAGCATGCATTTTCCCTTTCATTCACTCCTTTTGTTATGTCTCTACTCAGTTTTCTATCTTTCCAGCTATGTAATTTTATACTTTCTTGAACTTCAGTTCCACTGTAGACAATCTGCTTGACATTGCTCAGTTTTGGAATATTTTTCTTTGGGTATCCATTTGTTTTCAAGATTTCAGGAAAGATGTCCAATATTGTCTGACAAGGGTGATGTTACTCTACATTTTGGTATGCAAATACAGCTTCAGGTTAATGGTTGTCAGCTTCAGGAGTTTGTATTGAACAAGCCCCAGTCCTTGAGTCAGAGATATACAGCATGGAAACAGACCCTTTGGTCCAATTCATCCACGCCAATTAGATATCCTAAATTAATCTAGTCCCACTTATTAGCATTTGGCCCATGTCCCTCTGAAACCTTCCTATTCATATACCCAACCAAATGTCTTTTAAATGTTGTAATTGTACCAGCCTCCACCACTTCGTCTCGCAGCTCATTCCACACACGTACCACCATCTATGTGAAAATGTTGCCCCTTATTATGCCAAACATAATCCCAATCTAAACTAGTCCCACTTGGCCTATGTCCCTTCAAACATTTCCTATTCATGTACTTATTGAAGTGTCTTTTAAGCATTGTAACTGTGCCCGCATTGACCACTTCCTCAGGAATTCTATTCCACACATGAACCCCCCACTATGTAAAAAATCTGCCTGTGTCTTTTTTTACATCTCTCTCTTCCCATCTTAAAAATATGCCCTTAGTTTTGTAATCCCCTATCCTACCATTAACCCGATCTATAACCCTCATGATTTTATAAATCTCTGTAAGGTCACCTCTCAACCTCCTATGCTGCAGTGAAAAAATTCCCAGACCATCCAGCTTTTCTTTATAACGCAAATCTTTCATACCCTGCAACATCTTGGTATATCTCTTCTGAACCCTCTCCAGCTTAATAATATAGTTTCATAGAAATGTAGAATCCCTACAGTATGTAAACAGGGCATTTGGCCCATTGAGTCCACACTGACTCTCCGAGGAGCATCCCACCCAGACCCACCCCTTTATCCTTGCATTCCCCATGGCTAACCCACCTAGCCTGCCGATTGCGCCAATTTAGCATGGCCCATCAGCCTAACCTGCACATCTTTTGGACTGTAGGATGAAACCGGAGCACCTAGAGGAAACCCATGCAGACATGGGGAGAACGTGCAACTTCAAAAAAAGTCGCCCAAGGCTGGAATCAAAACCTGGTCTCTGGAGCTGTCAGGCAGCAGTGCTCATCACTGAGTGACCACGCCACCCTATCAACAGCAATATCCTTCCAGTCAATGGCAACTTTCATGGTATGGATGTTTTGATTTCTTTTTCAATAGTCCTGCTGTTCTCCATCTTGGATAGCTTATTTACCATCTTCTTTTCCGTTCTGTAAATTTATTTGTAGTGATCAGGTTTTCCACGTGTTCTTCAATTCGATCCACATGCCAACCATTTTTATCGGTCTGCGATCTCATCAGATCATCCACAAATCCTGTTATCGCTCTCACTGTTTGGTGAGCGCTCTTTTGTTGCAACTCTACTGAAACAACCCTGTTGCTATTCCTCCGACTTAACCAAAGGCTAGCTGCTTGAGTTGTTTGCATATTTATCTGACTGTTTGTGGTTTGATGTGTTTTGGAAGTAAATACAGCCTTTGGTATTGTGAGTTTGTCTTTTCCAATCAAAGCTTTATTGTATGTAAGAGCACACAGTATTGTAAATGAACTGATCTCCAGTTCTTCATCTGATTCTTTGAATTTAAACTTGTTGACTTCATTTATCAATTTTAAGCACGCATCAAAAGGCTCATCTGTATCCGGTCTCACACCTTGATATTCCTTTCAGTGGATCCAACGTTTGACTTTGGCTGAAGATGTGTGCTATATTTCTCAAACATTTGTTGCCCTCACTCATCTCCCAGCTATTAAAGAAACCTTAGTCTTCCTCTCCTGTCCACCATAGGGGAGACCTGTCCTTTTTCTCTTCACTTGTGCCTTCTAGAAAGTTACTAAGTGCTCATCAGCACCCTTGTTTAAACTTCTTAAATGCCATTAGGACATTAACAGCCTCCCAATTCTTCCACGGGTAGCATTCTACAGTTATTGCCATGACAACCACCACTCCATTTTTACATGATTTATTCAGCTCCTTTTTAACTCTCACTCTGGCGTTAATTTATGTTGCTTTTTCTCAAACATTTACTTCATTTATAATGTTTAAGTTTTACTCATACCCAACTACTGCCACCATGTCACATTTTGTGGTTCCTAGAAGTTGAAAATAACTACAATTTCAGACCAGTTGAATGTACTTCTCAGATTACAATATGTGCAATGAACTGACATATTATTAGTTTGATACAGAGACTGTATTGTAACAGTGGTGATGTTCATTGTGAATACCTATGTACATAAACAAATGAACATATAGTTCCTCAATCATGTGGTATAATATAACACTATTAGAGAATTCAAAATGTCTGTTCACCTTTGAAAAGAATAACTGAAGATCTCTTCTTGGAGCAAGCCTACCACATTCCTTAGTTTGATCCAATAAACATGGCAAATAAGAAATTTCCATCTTTTGTTTTGAAAGCATCAAATCATGATGATCGAGAGACTGCCACAATTTTACATTGAGTAAGCATGAAGCTTCTCTGGTTTCTGAGTTGTTTGAAATGATTATTTTATTATTAGGTGTTATTGAAATTTTCCTCCTATCTATTCATCCCCTCAAGGACTTTTGCTTGGCTCCATGATTCTTTAAGTGAAGGAATTAGGAAAAGCCTTTAGAGTCCATGCTGCCTGACTTGAGTAGCTGACGCAATATTGCGCTCAATGTCCTCAAAAAGACAGTCAATTGCTCCTAGCGAGGCTAAAACACTGAATGTCATAAATCAGGCTGAATGGGCTGAGAAAAGACAAAATTAAATTTCCACATGGCTGGTCTCATTCAAGATAGACATTCGGAAACTATAATCAAAGCAAGGAAAAGAAAATATCTTAACCACTGCCTAAGACTGAAGTATTCCTGAATATATGGAACCAGAGATACCATCCTAACTGAAATTTCTATGCAACACTATTAACTAAGAGACACAGCACAGAGGATCCTCAATTATCCGAACAACATAGTGGGGAGCATTTTGTTTGGATAACCAAATGTTCAGATAATTGAATGCCGGATAACACAGTTTAGCCAAACGTTGGGACCTTGCGATCTTGTCCAGATAATCTGAAATTTGGATAATCAAATGCTGGATAATTGAGGTTCCTCTGTAAATATTTAAATGGTGAGAATTAGAGTATACTGTAAAAAATGTATTTAAATACTGTTGTAAAACCATGATTTCACATTTTTCTTTTGGCCCTGGAGCATTTAATTTATCATGAAAAATGGATAAATATTTTTATTACAAGTTATTAGTAAATAGAACAACTCATCAACAGTGCCAGCACACAAAAAAGACAAACAAATGTACAATCGCTGTTGTAATTCTGTACTGATCTGGAAACTCCATCCAGTGTACCTTCAAATAATACTTTTAAATAATTGTAGGGAAGATCACAGATATGCTCTAGAAGAGGCTATTTGGCCCATTGTAACTGCACCAGAGATGGTGACACTTTTATTAGTATCACTGGACTGGCAAGCCATGAGAGGAAATGAATGCAATGGGAACACAGGTCAGAATTCCAGCCAGCCAGCTAGTGGAATGCAAATTTAATTCCAGAAATCTGAATTATAAAACTAGTTTTAGACCATGACAACTACCATGGATTGTTGTAAAAACCTATCAGCGTCACAAAAGACATTCAAGGAAGTAAGTCTGCCTTAACTGATAAACCTGCATGTGACTCCACTCCAGAGAAATGCCATTGAATCTGAACTGTCCTCTGAAGTGGCCTCGCAAAATCACGCAGTGAAGGCTGGGTAACAAATGTCCACTTTGCCAGCAATGCCCACATCCCACGAAAGAATAAAGTAAAATATCCATTTCTTGAAGGGGTAAAAGGAATAATTTCAGATGCATAAAATATTAAAGAGCGAGTGGAACAATTGACAAGTATGAAGTCATTTGTCGGGTTTAATTAAGCAGGGTTTCTTAAAGTGCATACACTTTCTTCCTTTACCAGCGGACAGAATTACTCTGCATCATTCAGTGCCACAAGGACGAGAACAACCATCATGTTAAATCCTTAATGCACAGCCAACACAAGAGCAAATTCTTTGAAACGCAAGTATGTTCAGGACTTTGTCTTTTGCGTCATAAGCGAAAGCAGATGTGAGAAATGGTCATGACAGAACAGTAGAAACTGTGCTACCTCACCAGTAGTGATAACTTCCCTAGGGTAGTAGCAGCTGAACATTAAACAGCAGCTGACTACACTGGAGGAATTCAGTGCTACTGAAAAAAGTCTTTCAAGATCAAAGCATACTTGCCAACTTTGCTGATTTAGGTAGCAGATTACCAATACTTCTTTTTATCTTGCATATATCATTCTTAGTCTCTATTCTGCTGCTTGCAATTCCTCCTGTCAATGCTCATTAACTGCCATGAATAATGAGAGCAGACAGTTTTCAACCTTGAAGAACCATATTACTAGATCTCTAATGAGCAAAAATCTCTTTCTCATAGGAATCCCAGGAGTTATGGAAAAATACCACCTTTCATCTTGCCTTGAAATAGTTATTTCTCAAAGTGTCAAACCTTGTTTGTCTCCTCACATGTTCAGAAACAAAAGGACAGCTGGACAGACAGCCACGCCCCTTACAACTAGTAAGAGAGACATATTTCTACAGTGGTGTAGTGTCTGTCAATAAAAAGACCTATGACAATCTTACAATTGGCATTGCTTGTTAATATAAATAATCCAACATCTGGAATCTTCATGCCACCGAATGGAAAGCAAATTAGGAGCAGTACAGGAAGATGGGCGGCACGGTGACACAGTGGTTAGCACTGCTGCCTCACAGCGCCAGAGACCCGGGTTCAATTCCCGCCTCAGGCGACTAACTGTGTGGAGTTTACACGTCCTCCCCGCATCTGCGTTGGTTTCCTCCGGGTGCTCCGGTTTCCTCCCACAGTCCAAAGATGTGCAGGTCAGGTGAATTGGCCATGCTAAAATTGCCCATAGTGTTAGGTAAGCGGTAGATGTAGGGGTATGGGTGGGTTGCGCTTCGGCGGGACGGTATGGACTTGTTGGGCTGAAGGGCCTGTTTCCACACTGTAAGTAATCTAATCTAATCACAGGGGTCTCCACTTCATATCACTCTATTAAGAATTTATTTGAAATTGTGCTTAAAAGATCTACATCAACTTGACACTTGTACCTTTTACCACCCTTTTACTGTTTGAAAAGCATTAGTTCCTTCTTTTGAAACAAGCCAGAAACAAACCATTTGATGTTTCATTTGAAAATAATTAGATTGATACAGTGCAGAAGAAAGCCATTCATTCCACTGTGCTCTGCCAGTGCCTCACTCGAAATGCCGATAGAAACTTACTCCCATTCCCTTTCCTCATTCTCCTATATTTCTTTCCCCCCACTCTTTAAGTATTCGTCCCAAATATTTTATGGATGTTACTCCTGAATCTGCTTTCACCATCCTGTCAGACAGTGAAATCCAGATCATAACAGGTCACCCTGACGATACTCTTTAACCTGTATCTAAAAAAAAGGCAAACTAAACCAAAGTTTGGGTGCTGGCAGGTGGGACTAGGTTGGGTTGGGATATCTGGTCGCATGGACAGGTTGGACTGAAGGGTCTGTTTCCGTGCTGTACATCTCTATGACTCTAGGGAAATACCATCTGGAGGGAACAGTATGAAGGTGGCTACATAACCCAGAGGCTTAGAATAACGACCTGATGACGTGAGTTCAAATCTCAAACAGGCAGGTAGAGAAGTTAAACTCTGTTAGTTAAATAAATGTGGAACAGAGCTTGTCTCAGTAATGGTAACCTTACAAATACAAGACTGTTGTAAATTATGAGAGAAAGTGAGGACTGCACATGCTGGAGAGTCAGAGTTGAAAAGTGTGGCACTGGAAAAGCACAGCTGGTCAGGCAGCATCCGAGGAGGAGAGTCAACAGTTCAAGCATTAGCCTGTCATCAGGACTGTGGGAGGGGGAAAAGGGGCTGAGAGACAAATAGGAAGCTGGGGGTAGGGCAGGGAGGGAGATAGCTGGGAAGGTGATATGTGAATGAGGGAAATAGTGATAGGTTGATGGGGAGAGTGGAGAAGATAGGTGGAAGGAAGGTGGACAGGTTGAACAGGTCAAGAGGGTGGTGCTGAGTTGGAGCGTTGGATCTGGGATGAGGTGGGGGGAAGAGAGATTTGGAAGTGAGTGAAGTCGACGTTGATACTGTGTGGTTGTAGGGTCCTGAGGCAGAAGATGAGGTGTTCTTCCTCCAGGTGGCAGGTGGCTTGGATTTGGCGGTCGAGGACCCCCAGGACTTGCATATCCTTGGAGTTCAAATGTTGGCCACAGGTCAGGGTTGGTCAGTGGGGAGCATGGACCTAACGAGGGAATCACAGATGGAATGGTCTCTGCAGAAGGCAGATTGGAAGGGGGAAGGAAACATATCTTTGGTGTAGGGGTCTGACTGTAGGTAGAAGATAATGTGCTGTATCTAGTTATTAGTGGCGTGGAAGGTGAGGATCACGGGGTTCTATCCTTGATTGGAAGGGTGGAGGTGCGACGTTGAGGAGATGCGCTGGAGGGAATTATTGATCACATGGGATGGGAAATTATGGTCCTGGAAATGGAGGCTATCTGGGTTGTCCTGGAGTGGAATTGCTCTTCCTGGGAGCAGGAACAGCAGAGGCGTATCCACAACTGGCACCTTCCCTTGCTGCCACAAGAGGTGTAAAAACCTGTGCCCACACCTCCCCCCCTCACCTCCCTCCAAAGCCCCAAAGGATCTTTTGACATCGGCAGAGATTTTACTACATATCCAACCACTTCATCTACTGTGTCTTTTGCTCTCGATGTGTTCTCAATATCGGGGAGAATGCCAACTTGTGGAACATTTCAGGGAACATCTCTGGAACATATGCACCAAACAACCCCACCACCCTGTGGCTGACCATTTCAACTCACCCTCCCACTCTGCCAAGGACATGCAAATCCTGGGGGTCCTCTACTGCCAAATCCAAGCCACCCACAAACTGGAGGAAGAATGCCTCACCTTCCACTTTGGGTCCCTACAACCACATTGCATCAATGTCGACTTTACTAGTTTCCAAATCTCCCCTCCCCCCACCACATCCCAAATCCATACATCCAACTCAGCACTGTCCTCATGATCTGTCTTACCTGTCCATCTTCCTTCCCGCCTGTCGGTTCCACCCTCCCCTCTGACCTATCACAATTACCCCCTACTTGCATCCACCTATCATCATCCCACCTACCTTCCACCCACTCTCACCCCCCTTATTTGTCGCTCAGCTCTCTTCTCCCTCCAGATTCCTGATGAAGGGCTTATGCCTAAAACGTCGTCTCTCTTGCTCCTCAGATCCTGGTCAGGCAGCACCTGAGGAGCAGGACAGTCAACGTTTCGAGCTGCCCTTCAGATGCTGCCTGTCCTGTTGTGTTTTTTCAGCGCCATACTTTTCAACTCTGATCTCCAGCATCTGCAAGTCCGCACTTTCTCCTGCTCCTTGGATGTTGCCTGACCTGCTGTGCTTTTCCAGCACCACACTTTTTGATTCTATTGTAAAATTATGACCTATCTCACTAATATTAACAGAACAAAAATCATAGAATGATCATATTGGTATGGAAGCTGGTACTGGCTCTCTAAGCATTTTAACTGCGTCATTATCCTTCCTTTTCCCCATATATCTTGCACAGTGTTTGGATTTGAATAAAGATCTAAAGCCCCTTGAATGCCTCAGTTTTACTTGCCTCCACTGCACTTCCTGGTAGCACATTCCAGACCCTAACTATTCACTGAGTGAGGAAGTTACTTCTTTTGCAAAACACTTTCAAATGCCGTCTGCATTTCACTCCAATCATGAGCGGGATAAATTTCTCCCTATCTACTTTGACAAGACTCTATCTAATTTTGAAAACTTCTATCTTTTTAGCCTTTATTTCTCCACAGAAAACAGTTCCAACTTCTCCATTTTTTTGCTCATAACTGAAGTGCCTCATTCCTGAAATCTTTTTTACAAACCTCTTCTGCACTCTCTTTAATACATTCAAATCCTTCTTCTAATGCGGCATCTGGAACTGTTCACTGTATCGTAGCTGACATCTAGCCAGTGTGTTATATAAATTCATCAGAACCTCCTTGCTCTTTTACCATATGCCCCTGTTTATGAAGCCTAGAATGCTGCATGGTTTATAAACAGCTTTCCCTACCTGTCCTGCCACCTGGATCCCAGGTCTCCCTGCTCCTGAACATGCTCAGAGTACTACCCTTTATACTGTCTCTCCATATTCTTTGCACTAAAGTACCTTTCACTTCTCCACATTGAACTTTATTTGTCACCTGTTTACCCACGCCATCAACATGTTAATGCCTTTCTGAAGTTATACACTCTCCTCCTCACACAATTCTCCTAAGTTTTGTGTGGTCTGCAAATTTTGCAATTATTATCTGTACACTGAAATCTCCATTATTTATATTTGTCAGGAAAAGCAAGGATCCCAATACTAATCCCTAGGCAACTCTATTTCAAACATATTTCCAGCCCTAAAAGTATCTATTAACCATCACTCTCTGTTTTCTATTCTTTAGCTAATTTTGCATCTGCATTGATATTGTCCTTTTTTATGACAGGGCCTATAGATTTCCTCAGTCTGTTGTGTAGCTCTATATCGAATGCCTTTTGGAAGTCCATTACAGCCTTCAGTTCATCAACCTTCACTTTTGCCTCTTCACAACAACTTCAGCAAGTTAGTTAGACATGAATTTTCCTTAACAAATCATTATATGGTCTATGCAGAAAAATGCACTGATTTTTGAGCTCCACTACTCCCAGGTCACCACAAAAGTTAATGATCTAATCAAAAGTATGTAAAACTCCCTGATTTATACTCATAATTGATCAAAATTAGGACCATTAATGAAAAGGTGCTAATGGTGTACAATAAGCAGGATCGTAAAGTGGAACTGTATTTCCAAAATGTTGGCTATCGGCAATGACCAGTTGGTAATGACACTGGAAACGACCAAGCATGTGCTCAAACTGTGCCCAAACTGAAGGTTCAATAGCTCAGTTCTGTTAGATTAATGTACAGTAATTCATTTTCCAGTCTGATTTTCATCACATCACATTATAAAGGCTGACTGCAATTTAAATCACCGCACTAATACAAGAATGATCAAGTTTATATTTTCACTGAATTAATGTAACCATGTTGTAAACTGACTTTTTAACCCAAGGTTTTGGCAAGACTTGGGATTTTGCCATCCTTCAATAAATAGTGGCATAGCAATATAAAAATATTTACTTAATGCATTGAAGTGACTTATGGCAAGAGTAGCTACAAAACAAAATGTCATGAGTGTTATGGCGTCAGGTGCCACAGACAGTATAAATATTCACTGTACACTTGTTTATAGGAAAACCCCATCTGCACTTTGCTTAAATAGCAGACACGCTTATGACTTGACTTTCTGGAAAATAAAACTGGAATGAAAGCAGCAGTCCAACATGCTCACATAATCACCAAGTGACAGATGAAAGACAATTGGCTATTATCAAATGGCTGCAGACATATCAATGTGGAGGGTTGAACACTAAACGATGGTCACTGTTTATAATTGGCTTTCCAGGATTTGGCAGAGTCAAGAGTCCAGTGCTTTTCTTACTTGTTTAGACATTTTTCTTAAAATAAATAATTTTTCTTCAGGGCGGAGTTTTGACTGTGAAATGAAGCGTTATCTTAAAACAATGGTTTAATTATTAAACTGTAACAGCAGCTTGCTCGTATTATGCAATAACTTCAGTATGGATATTTAACAAAAATCAGTCACGGTATTTGTTTCTGTGCATAACGTTGAACAAGGAAAGCGGATCCAGCTACATTCCATGCGTATTGTGTGTTTTCCAGAAAGTAGGAAAGCGCAATAAACTGAAACTGAAAATTAACACATCCTTTTAGGACTTGGATTTCTGACAAATTTAACAAAGAAATGGGCAAAGTAAAGTGCTGTGAATATATCTCAATTCAGGAATTTGCCACTAACGTATTTCCGATCAGGTTTCCTTTGAAAAATGCGATTTTACTGTTTTTTCTATAGTGTATTATAAAGATTTTTCATAACGTTTCTTGTACACATTATTTTTAAGCCTATACCTTTTTAACCACTTTCTCAACCTGCCCTGCCACATTTAATGAGTTGTGCACAAATACTATGTTTCTATTAAAAGATATTTATATGTTTAAAGCGGTGTAAAATGATTACAGCACAAAAGGAGGTCATTCATTCCATCCTGTCCTTGCAAGCTCTCTGCAAGAGCAGCTCCGTTCATCCCTTCCTCACTCGGTAACTCTGAATTTGTCTTTTTCCTCCAGGTGGTTATCCAATTCCCTTTTGAAAGCCACATTCGAATCTGCCTCCATGACATTCTTAGGCAGTGCATATCAAATCTTAAACCCCCACTACATGATAAAAACATCCTTGTGTGTTACCTTAAATTTGAATCCTCATTCTCAATCTCTCAGTCAATGTGAACATTGACCTCACACAATTTTGCCCAGGCCCATCATGATTTTTCTGCAAGTATTTGCAGAATTACCTTTTACGTTGCTCAAAAACTGCAAGAATCCATGCAAGGTTCTGCAAATCCCTTTTTTAGATTACAATCAGTCTGAACACTGGGGCACAGACAGGCTCACACAGGGCACCTCACACCTTCAATGCATTATCTGGGCCGACATGGGCTCACTTGAGGATGTAACTTTTAAAATGTTCTGGTGTTTACATATGAAAAAACTGAAACCAACATGGTCATTCTAAAAGATGAGAGACTTAACAAACAATCCAGGCTTTTTTCAATTTATCATTTCAGTTGCATCAGACTGTAAACTTTTGCTATAAATTCAGTGTCTAACGATCTTATACTCCACAACCACATGATGAAGGAGCAGCGCTCTGAAAGCTAGTGCTTCCAAATAAACCTGTTGGACTGTAACCTGTTGTTGTGTGATTTTTAAATTTGTCCACCCCAGTCCAACACTGGCTCCTCCAAATCATGTTTCCCAAGGAGGTCAACCTCAGGTTTTCAGTCAGTGTAATTGAAATCCTTCATTCTTGGAACCATTCTTCAAACTGTGTTTTCACTTCCTCTCTAGCCTTCACATGCTTCCTAAAGGTGGTGCCCATCATTGGAAATCATTGGAGGCTGAAATAGTGTATTATAAAGATTTTTCATAACGTTTCTTGCACACATTATTTTTAAGCCTATACCTTTTTAACCACTTTCTCAACCTGCCCAGCCACATTTAATGAGTTGTGCACAAATACTATGTTTCTACGTTCCTGCCCCCCTCCTTGTTAGAATTATACCATTCATTTCATGTTGTCTCTTCTCTTTATTTAAACAACATTCATCACTTCACACAGCCCTGCACCGCATTGAAACAGAGTTCATTCTCCTTTGTACCTCCAATTGATCTGTCACAGGTAAAAATGGAAATTGCGCTCACTACACCCACGTCAAGGGCATTAATACAAATTACGAAAAGCAGTGGTCCTCACAGCAGCCCCCTGTGTAAACTTTCACCAAGACTGAAGACCCATTCACCGATGCTCTCTGAGTTTCTGGCACACAGCCAACATTGTATCCAATGTTGCTAATGCCCCTTTTATCCAAGGGCTTCAACTTTGCTGGCAAGCCTATTATGTGGCACTTGATCAAACATCTTTTGGAATTTTCCCAATTAAAACACAAAGAGGACGTTAACCCAATTTTTTTATACCAGCTTGGTTTTTAAAGAGGTGCTGATGACAAGCCTTCTCCCTTCAATTGCTCCCAAAATGCGTACATACTTAATTATTAGTCATCATAGTTAAACCCTGTTGTTAATCACAGTCCAATTCAAATATGACCAAATTGGGGTAGAGTTTGGTTTTTGCTGCCTGGGTCATAATCTGGCAGAATAAACTGCCCACCCTTTAGAAATTCTGACTAACTTTTATTCAGTTCATTTCAATGGAAAGAAAACAGAGTGGATTCATGAAAAACGTAGCAGTCCTTTTTCTCTGCGTCACTTGATGGTACACATTGTCCAACATTCTAATACATTCAGAGAACAGAATAACTGTGCAAGTTTCCGTCAATCACTTTGATGGTCTGAATGCAAAACGAATATTAGATGCTAAGAAATATGAACAGTAGCAGGCTATACGGTCCCTCCAGCCTGCTCTCATCATTGCAGGAAATTATGGTTGAGCTTCAAATTCAACTCCATTTTCCAGTCCGTCCACTCTGAGTGCCACAAGTGAAGTACATGGAGGCCACACACAAGTGGTGGAAGGACCACATTTGGAAACCAGGATACCCCACCTTCTCAAACACAAACCATCTGCGGCAGAGTCTGTGGTTCCAGAATTAGCTCTGAAGAAGTCATCCAGACTCAAAACATTAGCTTGCTCTCTCTCCACGGATGCTGCCTGACCTGTTGTGATTACCAGCATTTTTTGCATTCAGAAGAGAATGGAAGTTCACTTTGTGGAATGTCCTTTCTTTTAAGAGGGTTATTGACCTCTATAAGAATTGTAACAGTTTCTCCAGTTCCACAACAGGTGCTAACAGTTCCAAATTAGGTGCTAGCTGTCCTCTGAAAAGGTCAAGGAAGCTAAAGTTTGAATTAATCTGGGACAAGTCCAACAAGATCTTCATTTCACAAAGTGCATTGGTTCAAGTACGGAAGATCCATCATCAGTTCAACAGCAGTCAATGTCCTATAACTAGAGAATGACTTTATATGTAAAAGTAGTGTGAGTGTTTGCATAGTTTGTATTCTACAATTAAGGCAACAATATCCAGAGCAAATATATCACTAGATACTTAAAATTAATTGGTTTTTTAGATGTTTGATCTGCAACAGGTTTAAAACTTTGGGTCAGACTTTCAGATCACTACAATTCAGTGAAATGAAAGTTCTGATGTGAAGTCCGAGGCAAGTTGAAACTGCGAGTCAGGTCTGGTTTCGAGTGGAAGACCCGGATTTCAATTTGATGTTTTTGTCTTTAAAATATTGATGCATATAGCTCATTGCTGTTTTACTGTCAGTATTGCTGTTAATAGTGCAGAAGCAGATGTGATGGGGATCCACATTACACGATCACAGCCCAGGGCCAATGTACATGAAACTCCAGTGAGGGTCATGTGATGCAAGGACAGTATCTCTCCCTCTGAGTCAGAAGATTCATGTTCAAGCCCATCTGCCCCAGAGGTATGTCACAGAATGTCTGAACTGATTAAAATAACTATAAAGGGTGGATCAAAACACAGAAGTTGGAGATGCTTGCAATTGGAAGGAAGAGAGGATAAGACCAGAAGATATAAGAGCAGAAGTAGACTATTCGGCCCATTGAATTCACTCTGCCATTCAATTACATCATGCTGTAGGAGTGAATTGGGCTGTAAGAATTAAATAGCCAAAAAGTGAAATCAGATTTGATCAGATAATCCTCAAATCTACTTTCCTTCCTATTCCCCAAAGCCCTTGATTCCCCTAATGAATAACAATCTGTCGATCTGATCCTAGAATATAATTAATGGCCAGATTTAACTGCCCCTACAGGTAAAGAATTCCACAATTTCACCACCTTCTGAATAAATAGAGTTTGGGGGCCCAAATGCTGTAAGTAAAGTCTCCCCTTGTATGCTGCTGAGGCCATGAGGGGTCAGAGAGAGATATTCATCTGTAGCAATGGAGAAAGTAGCCAGCTGCTACAGTGAAACTATGTGGCTTCAGAAGAATTCGATCATAATTCCTAGATTCAGAGCAGGAAACACTTTTGTGAAGTAACTAAAAAATGAAATGTGTGTCTAGGATTCATCTAGGTCCAACCGTGAACTTCACCCCTCATTCTCATCCCTACTCCTTCCTATCTCTTGTCACACCCAGTTGCTTTGGAGAAATTGGCACCTTCTCTCTCTCTCTCTCTCTCTCTCTCTTTCTCTGCCATTTCCTCACATCTCTCTCTTTCCATCCACCACTGCCATTTCATTCTTATTCTTTTGCAATTCTTTCCAATGGTCACTCTTGCCGACTGCACTGGAACTACTGGCTACTCATCAGTCCATTCTCTCCCATGTTATAGGGAATAAAGCACAGCACGCCAGTATGAAGATAAGAATCAGAGTTTGTCCCGAACATTTTACACAGTTACCAACTGCAGTTTTGAGACTAGTAATTCTTTAGATATCTCTGGTTGTCAAGAATGGGATGTTAGGGCCTCCCACTTTTCACGTTGTTAATGTTATCTTGATTATATGATGAAGGTTAAATAGGTGATGCGTGTTGATTTTGTTAATTGCCTTTGAGCTCAGATAAAAAGGGACTGGCTTTAGTAAGGGAGTACATGCTGTGCACTAGTAGCTTTAGGTCTGCTGCCACCAATGAGCACCTCAGGGTCTACAGAGTATCATCATTCCACAAAATGCAAATGTTATCTGATTTGCTAAGTTTCTATTGGGTTTTACCTTGTGTTCGAGCAGTCCTTTAAGGGACTCTGTAGCTTAATTTGTTTCATGAGTTAGCACAGCATAGAAAGGAAACAGTTACCATGCATAAGCTCAGACATATACAGTTTGTTCAAGCCAGTCAGACAGAGTTGGGTTTCACTGTACAACATACGCTTCAAAAGTGAGCAATAGCAGATGATGATGATGGGGTCAGCTCTGGAAATCTTATACAGGAAGGTGGAGGCTTATCCCAGCACCTCTGAGCACATCGAGAGCAAGGGACACACCTCATCTATTGTGTCTGTCGCTCTTGGTGTGGTCTCCTTGACATTGAGGAGACAGGACGCCAACTTGTGGAAAGTTACAGAGAACATCTCTGGGACACACGCACTAAACAATCCCCCCACCCTGTGGCCGAATACATCAACTCCCTTTCCCACTCCTCCAAGTCCTGCAAGTCCTGGGCCTCCTTCACTGCCAGATTCAAGCCACCCAACACCAGGAGGAAGAACGCCTCTTTTCCACCTCCAACCTCTCAGCATCAATGTCGATTTCACCAGTTTCCTGATCTCCCCTTCCCCGACCTTATTCCATATCCAACCCTCCAACTCGGCACTGCCCTCTTGAACAGTCCTACCTTCCATCTTCCGTCCCACCTATCTGTTCCACCCTCCACTCCAACCTAACACCATCCCCCACCACCTTCGTGTACCTATCGCATTCCCTGCTACCTTTCCCCCAGCCCCACCCCCTTCCCATTCATCTCTCAGCTCCCTTGGCCCCCTCTCCACCCCAATTCCTGAAGAAGAGCTTATGTTCAAAACATCAACTCTCCTGCTCCTCGGATGCTGCCTGACCTGCTGTGCTTTTCCAGCACCACACTTTTTGACTCTGATCTCCAGCATCTGCAGTCTTCGCTTTCTCCCACTTCTGAGCTGCACCCAAATGCTGTGCCATTTATGAAGAGAAGAATCATTGAGAAGCAGAGCTTCCATTAGTCCCCATCTTGCTTTCAATAGTTTCAGAAAGCCTAGGAAACACACCTTTACCAACTACTTGAGAGAACTAGATTAAGGCTCTACTAAATGTAGAAATCAGTGGTTTGGAACTGGCCTTTCAAAATGTTTGTATTTATGTTGGATTTAAACTCTACTCACAGCCAAACCCCTGAGCTCCTTCCATTGAAACTTCCTCCCAAATCACTGCTTTGAAATAGTGTCTCATTACCTATTAATGTCAAATGCAGATTTGTGAAATGACACTCTACAGCATTAATGAACATAAATCATATTGAGGGGAAATTTGAAAAATATTCAAATTTGAGTGTCAACCTTGAACTTTCTTGTGCCAAAAGGAATTTGCATAAACCTGCAAGAAGGGCACACAACTGAATCATTCCCATCCTATTAACCTGCTAAATTGTTAAAGCAACATTCACAGTGCATTGTGCAACAATGATTGGTAATAATGTTTTAGAATATACAGAAAGCAGAGTATTTAAACAATATAGCTCCATAAACTGCTTCAGCACTACTCTATAGATCATTCCGGTTCCATTCCAGACTGTTAAATATTTATCAAACATCTAGATAATGTCATTTTTCATCAGCTTTTCAGCTGGAGGAAATAAAGTTGAAGCTACACTCTCAAATATCATAACAATACACAGACTCAGACTCAATTTAACCCTTTAACCTTTCCATTAAAAATGTCATTAAATCTCTGAATACAGACTTAAATAACTGGGCCAACTGGACAGGAACAACAAAACAGATTTTGTTAACTTCAGTGGAACAAATTCTAATACTATAACAGTGCAGGACAAGCATTCATTTATAACTTTTATGGGGTGTCCCAGACTATAGTTATTCAGAAAAAATGACAAGGTAAATGAAAGATCAAACAAACAGTATCCTTTCTGCTGGCTTTGGATGGATTAAAATGGCTAATAATCTGTCATGCATGACATTTTGTAATATATCTGACAGGTTCATTACATTTGAGGTATTCTTGTTCAAAAAGAGAGACAGTTCTCCTATATTATTATCACTTGCTCCCAGCCAACATCAGGCATGGCACTTGGTCCAATGTGACAGAAGCAGGATCTCTATATTGGCACTGCGATGCTGTAGGCTTGGAAGCATTCAAACCATCCCAGTCAAAACACAGTCTGAAATGAAGGCCCTCTGTGCTGATTTCCTGGCAGATAGATTGTATTGCGATCACTCTCCATTTTTTCAATTCCTCCTCCTGACAGCTGACCAGTACATAGCTCAAGTGGATGTTGTTTGCTGGCAAACCCGTTCGAGTTTAAAATAGGGAGTGGTGAAAATGAGGGAACAGCCCTGTCCTTACTGGTCACCCATCCAGATTCTGGGCAGGGGGCTGGGGGTCTGGCGTTAAAGACAGGAACTCTGGCCGGTATTACCCTTCCACAGCTTGTTGGGTTCGGAGGTCACCTGCAGCGTTCCACAGCCCAGTATCACTCAACTTCATCACCATTCAGAAAACATGGAAAGAAACAGCAGACTATTCTGATATTACCTTCCCCATATTACAGGTTTACCTTTGAAGGAAAGATTAAAGACATAATCATTGAAAATGCATTGGATGTGTTCAAGCAATTTACAAAATGGCAAGGAGCACAATGAAGCAGAAAGAGCAATGAATTGAAATGATTCGTTATGAGAGAATACACGTTTCCATTGACGATTCACATGGGCTCACAACTATAAACTTCAAAATGAAGAGCACTGAATTGCAACTGCAAAGACCGTGTTTTGTTTCTCAATCTACGTGAAGATTTGAACTCAGCACGTCTTCATGCAAAAGCTTCTCTTGGTCTCTAGTTAATTTATTTTTTATTTATTCAGGGGATGTGGATGTCACTGGTTAGACAGGCATTTATTGCCCAGAGGGCAGTTAAGAGACAATCATGTTGCTTTGGATCTGAAGTCATATGTAGACCAGATGAGATAAGCATGGCAGCTTCCTTCCCTGAAAGATGTCCATGAACCAGATGGGTTTTTGCAGCAATCACTAATGGTCTTATGATTAAAATTCAACCCTTAAATCCAGATTTTTAAAAATATTGAATTCCAATTCTACTATTCTACAGCAAGCTTTGAACTTGGCTGCCTGGGACAATACATGGGTCATGGGATTAATAGTCTCGTGATAATATCACTAGGCCATCACCACTCCATTGATAATTAGTTTCAGGATGCTCTATTTTTACAGTAAGAGGAGAACACAAAGATTCTTTGTAATGTGTCTGATATGAGGTGATAATTTTCACCTGTTTCTCCTGACACTCTGAAAACCAAATTCTTTGTCCAGTCTTCTCATTGCTTCTCTCCTTAGTTAGCTCCATGTCAACTTATGACTTGCAAAGAATCTTTGGCCACTCTACAATACTAAAGGCATATTGTAAATGTGAGGTGATCATTTTTAATGCTCAAAACAGTTGAGAAAAACTGCTTCTCAGAAAGTGGCAACAGACAGAGGAGAGACTCAAAGCAGCAAAGTAGGAATTTTGTAAAAGGAGAAAGTCAACAATTTGCCCACAAATTCAGCCATGCTGTTAATACTTAGTTCTTCCTGCTCACACTCTCTTGCATAAAAACTGTCTAGCACCTCATTCAGGCAGAATACATCTCCCCGTAAAGAGAATTAGGTTCACTTTAAGTAACAAGCTTGCTTTAAGCAGTGTTAAGATTGCAGAAAACTGGACCACTGCTGGGGCTTGCAGCCACTCACAGCACAGTCAGCATACTCAGTGATCACATAAACTAACAGCCAACATGAAGATGGCATACTGCTTTTGTGACAGCAAAGATGCATCATGGTTCCAACGATCACTTTCAAAGGCAATTGAAAATTGACCCCAGATGGTCAAAACCTGGAAAGGTCAGTTAGAATATTTCATTCAATACCACATGTTGTAAAGCAAACAAAAAAGAAATGTGGGGAGGAAAGACAAAGACGGAGATAAAAGAGAATGGATAAAAGTAGAAGCATTTTTGTGATATATTAAATAATAATAACTTAAGGAATGAGACTCTATATGGATTAAAACGTAATTTTAAGATTAGTTACCTGATAAGCTAATTAAGTAGAAATTATGACTGTGCACAGTGTTAAAGAATCACTTTTACCTGAAAGGACAAGTCTGAAGGCTTTCTATTTAGTGGATATGTACCATACCTCCACATAATTCCAACTGCTTGAATTCCAAGTCTCTTACTAAGGTATCTGGGTAATCCAAGATGGAGGATGGGAAACATTTCTGGCTGTGAGAGCTGCTCCTTTTTTTGAGGTATTTTAGTGTTAGAGGTGATTTCCTCGAATTCCAGGAGCAGCAATTACTGTTTTATATGCTGTTGCATTGTTTTGGAACTTTGGGAAAAAAAAGTCAAAAAGGGAGAAGAGCAGACAAAGGAAGCACATGGTGAGGACAGTGCAGGAGAGAGAGAGAGAGAGAGAGAGAGAGATACCGCCTTTGCTGCTTGAATTCATGTATCGCTGGACATCGGAGTGCATCTGGGAAAATTAACAAACAGTGAAATTCACAACTAATCTTGGAGGACTTGTTGGGCGAAGTTCACAGCACAGAATCAGATAAGTTAATTGTTGTTTTAAGTCTGTCCAAGAGAAAGTCTGCAGTAGTGAGTATAGTGGTGTCTTTCTTGATTATATGTTTTTGGAGATAAGTCTCTTGATTAAACTTAAAATATAAACCATAGCTATTAATTTAACCTGGGGAAGTGTTTGGAGAAGAATAAGACGGTGTTATTTTCTGGGTCTGGAGATTGTGAAGGAACAAAAATGGCCTTTGCAGTGATATGTACTTCTTGTCAGTTGTGGGAGTTTAAAGAGAGTTTAAGGGTTACTGCGGATTATATCTGCCATAAATGCTGTTGGATGCGAATCTTATCAGATCGAGAGGATCAGTTGGAGAGACAGATAGAAGCGATGAGGAATTTGCAACAGCAACAGTATGTGATGGATGGCAGTTATGGGAAAGGGGGAAAGTCTCAGATACAGTCACATCGATGGGTTAGCTCCAGGAAGGGTGAGAGAGGTCGGCACCTAGGGCAGGAGTCTTTTGTGGATATACCCATTTCAAATAGGTATGCGGTTTTGGAAAATGTAGGGGGTGATGGATTCTCAGGGGAACGTAGCACGAACAGCCAAGTTTCTGGTATTGAGACTGGCTCTAATGCAACAAGGTTTTGTCGGCTTACAAGAGATCAATTGTGTTAGGGGGTTCTGTAGTCCGAGGTACAGACAGACGTTTCTGTGGACAGCAGAGAAAAAGCAGAATGGTGTGTTGTTTCCCTGGTGCCAGGATCAAGGATATCTCAGAGAGGGTGCAGAATGTTCTCACAGGGGAGAGGGGCCAGCAAGAGGTCATTGTCCATATCGGAACCAATGACATTGGAAGGGAAAAGGTTGAGAATCTGAAGGGAGATTAAAGTGAGTTAGGCAGAAATTTAAAAAGGAGGTCTTCAAGGGTAGTAATATCTGGATTACTCCCAGGGTTACGAGCTAGTGAGGGCAGGAATAGGAGGATAGAGCAGAAAAATGCATGGCTGAGGAGCTGGTGTATGGGAGAAGGATTCACATTTTTGGATCATTGGAATCTCTTTTGGGGTAGAAGTGACTTGTACAAGAAGGACGGATTGCACCTAAATTGGAAGGGGACTAATATACTGGCAGGGAAATTTGCTAAAGCTACTCAGGAGGATATAAACTAGTAAGGTGGCGGTGGAGGGTGGGGTGGGTGGGACCCAGGGAGATAGTGAGGAAAGAGATCGATCTGAGACGGGTACAGCTGAGAACAGAAGTGAGTCAAACAGTCAGGGCAGGCAGGGACAAGGTAGGACTAATAAATTAAACTGCATTTATTTCAATGCAAGGGGCCTAACAGGGAAGGCAGATGAACTCAGGGCATGGTTAGGAACATGGGACTGGGATATCATAGCAATTACGGAAACATGGCTCAGGGATGGGCGGGAATGGCAGCTTAATGTTCCAGGATACAAATGCTACAGGAAGGATAGAAAGGGAGGCAAGAGAGGAGGGGGAGTGGCATTTTTGATAAGGGATAGCATTACAGCTGTGCTGAGGGAAGATATTCCCGGAAATATATCCAGGGATGTTATTTGGGTGGAACTGAGAAATAAGAAAGGGATGATCACCTTATTGGGATTGTATTATAGACCCCCTAATAGTCAGAGGGAAATTGAGAAACAAACTTGTAAGGAGAGTTCAGCTATCTGTAAGAGTAATAGGGTAGTTATGGTCGGGGATTTTAACTTTCCAAACATCGACTGGGACTGCCATAGTGTTAAAGATTTAGATGGAGAGGAATTTCTTAAGTGTGTACAAGACAATTTTCTATTCAGTATGTGGATGTACCTACTAGAGAAGGTGCAAAACTTGACCTACTCTTGGGAAATAAGGCAGGGCAGGTGACTGAGGTGTCAGTGGGGGAGCACTTTGGGGCCCGCGACCATAATTCTATTCGTTTTAAAACAGTCATGGAAAAAGATAGACCAGATCTAAAAGTTGAAGTTCTAAATTGGAGAAAGGCCAATTCTGACAGTATTAGGCAAGAACTTTCGAAAGCTGATTGGAGGCAGATGTTCGCAGGTAAAGGGATGGCTGGAAAATGGGAAGCCTTCAGAAATGAATCCAGAGAAAGTATATTCCTGTCAGGATGAAAGGGAAGGCTGGTAGGTATAGGGAATGCTGGATGACTAAAGAAATTGAGGGTTTGGTTAAGAAAAAGAAGGAAGCATATGTCAGGTACAGACAGGATGGATCGAGTGAATCCTTAGAAGAGTATAAAGAAAGTAGGAGTATACTTAAGAGGGAAATCAGGAGGGCAAAATGGGGACATGAGATAGCTTTGGCAAATAGAATTAAGGAGAATCCAAACGGTTTTTACAAATATATTAAGGACAAAAGGGTAACTAGGGAGAGAATAGGGCCCCTCAAAGATTAGCAAGGCAGCCTTTGTGTGGAGCCACAGAAAATGGGGGAGAAACTAAATAAATATTTTGCATCAGCATTTACTGTGGAAAAGGATATGGAAGATATAGACTGTAGGGAAATAGATGGTGACATCTTGCAAAATGTCCAGATTACAGAGGAGGAAGTGCTGGGTATCTTGAAATGGTTAAAAGTGGAAAAATCCCCAGGACCTGATCAGGTGTACCCAAGAACTCTGTGGGAAGCTAGAGAAGTGATTGCTAGGCCTCTTGCTGAGATATTTGTATCATCGATAGTCACAGGTGAGGTGCCGGAAGACTGGAGGTTGGCAAACCTAGTGCCACTGTTTAAGAAGGGCGGTAAAGACAAGCCAGGGAACTATAAACCGGTGAGCCTGACCTCAGTGGTGGGCAAGTTGTTGGAGAGAATCCTGAGGGACAGGATGTACATGTATTTGGAAAGACAAGGACTGATTCGGGATAGTCAACATGGCTTTGTGTGTGGGAGATCATGCCTCACAAACTTGATTGAGTTTTTTGAAGAAATAACAACAAAGATTGATGAGGGCAGAGCAGTAGATGTGATCTATATGGACATCAGTAAGGCATTCGACAAGGTTCCCCATGGGAGACTGATTAGCAAGGTTAGATCTCATGGAATACAGGGAGAACTAGCCATTTGGATACAGAACTGGCTCAAAGGTAGAAGACAGAGGGTGGTGGTGGAGGGTTGTTTTTCAGACTGGAGGCCTGTGACCAGTGGAGTGCCAAAAGGATCAGTGCTGGGCCCTCTACTTTTTGTCATTTACATAAATGATTTGGATGTGAGCATAAGAGGTACAGTTAGTAAGTTTGCAGATGACACCAAAATTGGAGGTGTAGTGGACAGCGAAGAGGGTTACCTCAGATTACAACAGGATCTGGACCAGATGGGCCAATGGGCTGAGAAGTGGCAGATGGAGTTTAATTCAGATAAATGCGAGGTGCTGCATTTTGGGAAATCAAGTCTTAGCAGAACTTATACACTTAATGGTAAGGTCCTAGGGAGTGTTGCTGAAAAAAGAGACCTTGGAGTGCAGGATCATAGCTCCATGAAAGTGGAATCACAGGTAGATAGGATAGTGAAGAAGGTGTTTGGTATGCTTTCCTTTATTGGTCCGAGTATTGAGTACAGGAGTTGGGAGGTCATGTTGTGGCTGTACAGGACATTGGTTAGGCCACTGTTGGAATATTGCGTGCAATTCTGGTCTCCTTCCTATCGGAAAGATGTTGTGAAACTTGAAAGGGTTCAGAAGAGATTTACAAGGATGTTGCCAGGGATGGAGGACCTGAGCTACAGGGAGAGGCTGAACTGGCTGAGGCTGTTTTTTTCTGGAGCGTCGGAGGCTGAGGGGCGACCTCATAGAGGTTTACAAAATTATGAGGGGCATGGATAGGATAAATAGACAAAGTCTTTTTTCTGGGGTCAGGGAGTCCAGAGCTAGAGGGCATAGGTTTAGGGTGAGAGTGGAAAGATATAAAAGGGACCTAAGGGGCAACTTTTTCACGCAGAGGGTGATAAGTGTATGGAATGAGCTGCCAGAGGAAGTGGTGGAGGCTGGTACAATAGCAACATTTAAGAGGCATTTCGATGGGTACATGAATAGGAATGGTTTGGAGGGATATGGGCTGGGTGCTGGCTGGTGGGACTAGATTGGATTGGGATATCTGGTCGGCATGGACGGGTTGGACCGAAGGGTCTGTTACCATGCTGTACATCTCTATGTCTCTATCAGTGCAACAAAATTTGGAGGCATACAGCACAGAACAGGCCCTTTGGTCCAACTTGTCCATGCCAACCAACTTTCCCAACTAAACTAGCCCCATATCCCTCTAAATCTTTTCAATTCATGCACCTGTCCAAATGTCTTTTAAATATTGCAACTGAACCTGCATCCATCACTTCCTCTGGCAGTTCATTCCGCATACGAACCATCCACTGTGTGAAAAGGTTGCCCCTCAGCCCCTTTTAAATCTTTCTCCTCTCACCTTAAAAATATGACCCCTTGCTTTGAACCCCCCCCAACTGTCTGGAAAAGACCTTTACCAGTCACCTTATCTATGCCCCTCATGATTTTATAAACCTTTCTCAAGTCACCCATCAACCGCTACATTCCAGTGAAAACAGTTCCAGCCAACACAGCCTCTCTTCTTAACTCAAACCCTCCAGACATGGCAACATTCCTGTAGAATATTTTCTGCAACATCTCCAATTTAATAAGTGTTCCTATAGCAGGGTGACCAGAACGGTATACAATACTCCTAATGTCCTGTAGAACTTCTTAAAGAACAAGTCAGAACAACAGCAATTTTCTGATTTTCTTACTTAATTTTGCAAAAAAGGCTGCCAGAATGCTGCCAAATTTACTGCCTAATAATAGGAAATGCTGATAGCCTCTCTGTTATTCTCATTATAGTATCTGGACTTAGATTACTTGGAAATTAAGTACATCTAATTGTGCCCCAGTGTAAATCCCTTGCATTGCAGATTAGCAGTGGAATACAATCAGAATATTGCGAAAATGACTACAGAACATGCCTGTTCCAAAAACAATCATTTTTAAATCACTGAAAAATGTCTCCCAGGAAAATAAATACAAATACAAACTATTGCAAAATTTGTTGACACAGAGACATTCTGTACATAGTGAAAAAGTTGGCAGTAGCCCAAGGGATTACTTTAAGAAGTTAATCAATGTGTTCAGAAGGTAGCAAAGCCTGGTTGTTATCACCAGATCCATGTCTTTAAACAGCTCCTTAAGTGGCCAGACAGCCTCTTCAATTCAATGTGTTGCTCAGAGCATTAGAGTCATGAAGAATGTCAATACTTCAATTTTCTCCAGTTGTCCCAAACTTTACTCCTGTGTATAGCACAGCTTGTCTGTCTAAATTACTGTGAAGCCATCATCCTTCACATATTTTGGCCAGTCCAGAATGATTAACACTTTTAATATATCCTCTTGATCCTACAGATTCATGATGTTTCAGTTGAACTAATTACCTTTCCTGCAATGGAGAACTATCACAACAGTCATTGCTACACTCAAACTGTACTGTATAAACAATAACAGTGACAGTATCAGGCTCCTTGCAGCTTTCCAAAGTAGCTCTTTATTGTTCAATATGATTGATTGATGACTATGTGCATTGATCAGTTTAACAACATTCTACAGGAACATCACAAATATTTACAGGTCCCTTACATTTTAGCGAGGAACAAGGATATCAACATTATACTTCCTTGTTTTTAGTTTTTTTTTGCATTTTCACCACGGACAATAAATTCTTGCCTATCTGGCTATGTCCTGAGTTCATAAAAATATCCAACACATACATGTAACAATTGTTATATTTCTGAGAAAGTGTGCATTGTGATGCCAGAATTGTATCTCAGGGTATAGTACTCATGATATACATATTCTGTTCTAAGTGGTTGACCAGTGATAAAATCAATTGGAATCTATTCTTACTAAGATAAGTTTGATTGAACTGGTGCCTGCAGATGATATAATGCACTCTGCAGACAGTTTTCTTTTACAGCAAATAAAAATGGAAAGACGCTGCATGATGAAGTAATTTTCAGTGAAGTACACCAGCAGGTTCCAAAAGACAAACAGTTGTATGACAAATGGCAAATTTGTTACAAAAAGGCCTTCAAGAAACAATTTGACAAGATCCATATGTAGCAATTTGAGTTAGAATTTGCATCCAAGCCTATGAATAACTAAAGTGAGCAAAACCTATAACCTTAAATGATGCCAAAATGAAAGCAGTCCAATTGACACTGAGGATGTACAGTAATTACCTCAAAAGAAATGGCTTGAAACAAACTGCACTGACCTCAGATAAGAGAGGATAAGTGTCTGAAAAGTTCTTGCACAAAACAGTTACGACTGTAAAATAGCTGAAGCACTGTTAATTTTTTCCAAGATTCTTTCTCTCCATGCTCGTACACTTTTCTTCACCAATGCGGAGACAATCAGTGCATTTACCCACTTTTTATCTTCAGCTAGTTCTAGTACTATAGGTACAATGTGTTCCAGACAATAATTTCAGGCATTTCCCCAATATACAGAATAAATTGATGCCTGGAAGTTATTAAAAGGCAGTAATTTAAGCAAAGGGTTCAGTTCCAGGGCATTAGAATCACCAATTGAACCCTCAGATTAGATTTAGGCATTCAAATTATCCCTTGGTATCCTGATACATTTATAACATGCACACGTTTGGTTTTACATAGCGGTTTGCTGGTTTAACATGCTATAGTTTTTATGTGTGGAACATCAGCCATCAGCATATTCCACATTGCTGACATGTGATGCTCACATGAATGGTCTACTGGCTGCTGTATTGTTAATGGAGGAATTCTGACATACATCAAATGCCAGCTGAAAGTCAAAGCTGTGAAGCAATAACTTGTTGTATCATGTGGACGCGCAGGAATGCTCAAAAGCAATGAGCAGTTATAAGGCAAGATACAAGTGCTGATAAATTCAAATTGTAAAAAGTTTGGGAGAAGATTTGTAGCTCGGGTGCTCATTGTTGTGGTTCTGTTCGCTGAGCTGGGAATTTGTGTTGCAGACGTTTTGTCCCCTGTCTAGGTGACATCCTCAGTGCTTGGGAGCCTCCTGTGAAGCGCTTCTGTGATGTTTCCTCCGGCATTTATAGTGATTTGTACCTGCCGCTTCCGGTTGTCAGTTCCAGCTGGTTAATAAGCACATCGACCTGGACCCAATATACTGGCCACTGCGGCAGACAGCTGGAATTGACAACCGGAAGCGACAGATACAAATCACTATAAATGCCGGAGGAAACATCACAGAAGTGCTTCACAGAAGACTCCCACCTAAACAGGGGACGAAACATCTGCAACACAAATTCCCAGCTCAGCGAACAGAATCAAATTGTTAAAACTCTGGGAAATAACCAATTCTTTAAATTTATACATCTTTAAGGAAGCTCTCCGTATAGATAGATGTATAATATCTCTAATATGTTAAAAATATTACACAAATCACATACTCTCTGTGTACATCTACTTCCTATAACATAATGCTGCCTGGATCAAAGGAAAGTAACGATACATTTGCCTTCAGCTCAGAGGAAGGGAATGGGTCAACAAATAGCGAGAAAAGCAACTGAAAAAGTGTCAGTGAGAAAATATGATCTGTAGCCAATCTTCAGAGATCAGTCAGATTAAAGAAAGAAGCTTTATGAAATAAAGTATGAATAATGAAATATTCTGCCCTTTTTAGCAAATATAATTGCTAATGTTCAAAAGAGCATAAGAATACAATTAAAAACAATCAGTTAAGATAGGCATGGTAAAACTGAATTAATTTGTCTTTGGTTTCAATGACATTTTTACTTAATGACCTCACTCGCTCTCAGAATTGAAAAGCACGGCAGGTTAGGCAGCATCTGAGGAGTATGAGAGCTGACATTTTGGGCATAAGCCCTTCATATGGAAGGGCGTTTGCCTGAAACATTGATTCTCCTGCTCCTCGGATGCTGCCTGACCTGCTGTGCTTTTCCAGTACCACACATTTCGACTCTGATCTCCAGCATCTGCAGTCCTCACTTGCCATCAGAAGTCTGGGCATCAAGTTAGGTGTTCAACTAGTTGATTGGTAGTACACAACATGAGCACTTGTGAACAAAGATATATTGTTGCGGCATGAATATGGAAATTTCACATTTGAATTTCAGTGCATTGTGATGCCAGATATGTAGTCTGTACAACTCATAGACTGGTCTACTATATCAAACTCTTTTGGTTGTTCACAACAAACATGGGACTAACTGCACTCAACCAGCCTGTGTTTGTAAATGTTGTAAGACCAATGTCCAACATTGAATGTGATTGTACAATGGGACATTTGCTGGATAATACTGACTGTCCACAGAATTCTTTGTGCAATCAAGTTAAGATTGTCAGTCAGGTTTGCAGTGTGATGTATTAGAAGCTGCATATATTAATACACTGGGACTTGTTCTCAGCACACTGAGAGAACACATATATACACATGGCCATGTCCTACACCAGACCACACTCTAAAATATACCACATCCTACACAAAGCCACTACTGACGGTTGGCCACATCTAAACTGGGCTGTGTTTCTTACAGGATCACATTCTACATTGCTCCTGTTTCAATTTGATACAATAGGTGACAGCCGTTCATTGATTCATTTCTCAGGGCAATGCCTTGATCAAGTAATCAAACTGCCGGGTTAAAAATTTCAACAAAGATTAATAATTGCTTGTTAATCAGTATAAACTGGTTTAATCACTATGGCAAAGCCTCTATCTCTGACTGAGGGACTCTGCATCAGTAAGAGATGATAACCTCCTTCTGCTATCAATTATTGAGGCCTGAGATCCATCAATGATGCTGGGCTAAAGGTGAGTGTTGTACCAGCAGCAGACACCATTTCACCAGGGGTGCTACAGTTCAATAGCACCTCTGCCTCTTGGTTAGCTTGAAGCAGATGGGAATCCCAAAAGTGCCCGTGTTCAAAAAGTATAATTTTTCTTTTTATTATTACATTCGTTTGAATGGGTAGCTTATTCAATATGTTATCCAAAAGATTATGCTTTTTCAGTGCTGCATTGACACATCAAGCCTTTCGTGTCCAAAATCTGGGAGTTGGGCCTTAAACTCGAAAATACTATCTCTGAGCTGAGTCAAACTGACACCCAGATAAAGCACTATCATTGACCTGTTTATAAAGTTATAGCAGATCGGTGAAACACTAATTAGTTGTCACTGTTCTGAAGGAAGATTATTTATTTGTCTGTCGGCATGGAAAACATTTTGTTAGTTTTGGCTTTCTAATCCAGGAAAAAAAGAAATTTGGATAATCTTTTAACACCTTGCATGGAAAAATTTTTTCTGTGGTGGTTTCTTTTGAACAGTTTCAGTGGTAGGAAATTTGATTACTTAAGCATTTCTGATTGGCCCATCCCTTTGTACGCATTTTTCAAAATGTGTTAAATTAATTGAAAATAACATTTTAATGAAGCAATGAACTGATTACTGTTTGAGTTAGGGAGACTGAGAACCATATTTTTATTTTGTGGCTGTGATAGTTATTTATCCACAGAGAAATATTTTTCCAACAATCAATCAAAAATAAATTAATTGTATCTGTCTAAACATCTGACAGAATGAGTAAGAAGAATCTTGACAGACTGAGAACAGTACACACGTCTTGGACTGACTTCAGCTTTTCAGTGTTAAGACTTTTTGAATTGGTTAAAATATTTGGAAATAGTTTTAACAATGGATGAGCTGTAGAAATTTCACTGGAGATCAGGGGAAGTACAGAAGCTAATAATGTTAGGCACAGGAAACTCGGTGACCAGGGAATGTGATTACTCCTTAGTCATCATCTCCTAATATAGATGAAAGGCTGAATCTTACATTTTCCTGGCTAAGTGCAAATTGCCTCAGATTTTTGTGGAGAACATCTTGCCATAGGGTCGAGTGAGATTTCTTGCTGTATCTTACCCAACCCGCCTCAAAACTTACCCAACTTTATCCCCAAATTAGCACGCTTGGTTCCCAGAACAACTCGCCACTCAGTGAATATCTGATGAAAGACTGGCATCCTTGGTGACCATGTGGTGTACCCAGATAGACTTGGCAATCTAGTGTTGTCCTTCGCTGGCACTGTAAGGCACATCAGCCACAAAGCTAAGCTCCCCATATCATATGGACAGTATGGTTGACATGGCCTTGCACATAGAATCCTATTCTTTCACCCCAGTCACTGTTTAACCACCATTCACACAATTTATCAGACTTGAGCTGGATTCCAGCTAAAAACCCTCTCTCAGTCACTGCGATTCCATACCAATGTCCACTAGAGACTCCCAGCTTCTCACTGTCCAATGGTGGAACATCACTGTCATATAAACCAAAGGACTTTGCATGCTGGAAATCTGAAACAAAAACAGAAATTGCTGGAGAAAATCAGGAGGTCTGGCAGCAGCTGTACAGAGAAAGCAGAGTTAATGTTTTGGGTCCAGTGACCCTTCTTCAGAACTAAGGTACAGCACAGGCAGGCAAGCAAGCAGACAATTCCAAACATGAGCTTTTACTTCCAGACAACAAAATTTAACACAGGTAAAACCAATCAAGACTGCTGATCACAACATGATACCAATTCACAAACATCCCATCCTCCAACACCAACGCTCAGTTGCAGCAATGTGTACTATGCATAAGATGCACTGCAGATACTCACCAAAGAATGCCAGACAACACCCTTCAAACCCACCACCACTTCCATATATAAGATCAAGACCCGCAGATACATGGGTACACCACCACCTTCAAGTTTCCCTCCAAGGCATTCACCATCCTGACTCAGAAATATATCACTATTCCTTGTTGATCAGTCAAAATCCTGGAATTCCCTCCCTCAGAGCATTGTGAATCAACCCACAATAAATGGACTGCAATGGTTCAAGAAGCAGCTCACCACCACCTTCTCAAGGGCAAGGAGGGATGGGCAATAAATGCTAGCCAACTAGCAACACCAACACCAAATGAATAAAGGATATAAATGCTGACTATGATAACCAGCGACTATTCGATATTCCATGACGGTCTGTTGCATATGGCTTTCATCGATTTGAAACAATCAGGTCCCACTTGGCTTGAAACATCATCTGCATCTAAACTCTATCATAGGCAGGAAAATTTCCTTCTCCTCAATGTCCTCATCCACTTCCTTGGGAGTCTGCTCCCATTCCCACTGCTCCTCAGCATTGCTTTGCTACCTGCTCTGATCTGTATTGGCGGGACCCCCAGACATTGCTAAGCAGCAAAGCCACTTCCACAGAAGCTATGTCGGCAGCTCCTCACCGTGATCCTGATCACAGCCTGTGAGACTCGAGGAAGCTACGTAGCTGACTGAGTGACCAATATTTCGAATGGAAAAGAGATTACCCACTGCACTCCGAACCCCTCTGCATCCCAAACCCAGCTCAACCACGAGACCCGTTCCTAAATTCAGTGCAGTCCATTGTCATACTCACGTGAAATATGATGCAGCAATGTCCCCCTCATCCCATAGCACGTTTGGAAGTTCCACTTGTGATAGGACACTGTTGGCCAGCATTCATCTCTTTATAAGTGGTTGTCATCTCAGTGACTACAAGCTAACACCAATGCTTGTAGATTTTCTGGCTCCGAAGGCCTGGTACAAATAGACCTTGACCAGTATTTGGCACATCAGCATATTCACTCTACATGCATTGCATATGAGTGAAGAAATGATTGCAAATGAAAGGTAGCTTGGTTCCTACATTTGCCTTTTCAACGTTTGAGCATCCACCAGAAATGAATCTCACACCTCTCATCGATTAGGGTTGGCAGTGGACATTTGCCAACCCATTGTTATGGTACCTCTGCAATCCATTTGCAGGGAAGCACAGATGTGTATTGCAAGGCACACAATGAACTTTGCCTCCAAGTGTCCTCCCTGTCCTTTAAGCATCAGCTTGTGCCTTAATCATCTCTCTCCTGCTCCTCTACACTTCCCATGTCATGGCCAGAGTTATGGTCACTGCCAATACTGAACCCCCTCTTGTATTCCAAGGATCCCCGCCATACACCTTGAGATTCCTCCATTACTGTCCTTCTCGCCACCTCTGCACATGCCTCCTCTTTGCCCGCTCCCCCTTGACGTTGGCAGTGATCTTGCTGCTGCCCCTACAGTCTCCTTTTGCGCCTTCCTTGAACAAGAAATGGACAGGCCCCCTTCCCCCACCTCAGACCTCTGTCCACGTTCGATGAACAACCCTCAGATATGAGAGAGCAGACTCCTGGCTGCTGTGTGAACAGCTTTCTGACTGACATGGTGTGATGACCCAAACTGCTGCAGGACTGACTGGTGACCCCCTCCCCACACTGTAGTCAGGCAGATCACTTGGCCGAGAGTGGCCCAAGCTGATGATTTACTAGGGTCAAGCCTCTGGACTACGTGTGGATTGTACACACAACAGATAGTATCAGGGCCCCCTGACTGACAGCGTCCCAAACTCCCCGGGTTTGACTGGACTGAGAAGGATAGAGTTCAGACGCATTAGGTGTTTCAAGACAGGTGGGACCTGATAGACTTGACTAGCCCCACCCATTTTCCAGTGTGATCATTTGGATGAACGCATATGCAGGATCGTTGCTGTGCAGGACAGGTGGCACTTATTCTAGGTGTTAGATGGGTATCTTGGAGTGCTATTCGTAAAGATGACAACCAGACAGATCCCTGATGACAAGCAGCCTGTCTGTGCCAAAGAGCACGTCAATATGGTAGTATTGACAGCCGTTGGCTAATACGTCAATGTGCTAATACATATGCTGAAGGTGGTTGCCCCTGAATCTAAGGTGTCCTTGCTGCAGAATTTCCATGTGAGCTGCTGGTGTGTCCTGCACTGCAAGGTCGTACTCCCTCAGTGGCTTGCACAATTGGATCAGACAGCTGCCAAGATGGTCATGAAGCTTGGCAAATATCAGGTGCGAACATCTGTGGACGAGGGGTGCAGGCAGTTGGTGTCCATAGATCATGGGCACCTGAGGTGCTGCTTGGTGTCTGGGCAACATGAAGTCCCTTGGACCCAGTGGGTGCTGAATTCACCAGGTACCCCACTCTGTCTTTCACGCTGAGAATTCGTGATGTCTGGCATGTGAGCAGCATTTGCGAAGATGAGAAGCTGAATATTACAGAGATGAGGTGAGCCATTAACAAGGTATTTCACCAGCTAAAATCCACCTTATTTGTGATCTCACCACTGCCTAGCAAGGAACTTGCCTTGCCGCTTGTCAAAGAAAATGCAGTGAATTGTTGTTGTCCCAAGTCACTTCGGCCCCGATAATTTTCTACCCAATGAAATGAAGAGGTAGAAGGAAGTAGGAGGCAGCCTGATCAGGAAGCCATGAATAAAAATGGTTGGTGTGGGAGCTGAATGAAGACGAAAAATAAAGTGGTAGTTGCTCTTACTTGTTTACTCAGGTTATAACATTGACACTGTTTGTGTGTGTCTGAGGTAACTTCATACCCTCTGCCAGAATATTGATTGCTCTAGATTTCAATAATATAAATCTGATGCCAGCATGTTGAATGCAATTGGAAGCTTAGATGAAGACTGAAGAGTAGAAGGGCAATAGTCCAGAGCAGTGGAGGGATACAGGATAGCCAGAAGGGACCTGAAGAAAGGGATTAGGAGAGCTAAGAGAGGGCATGAAAAATCCCTGGCGGATAGGATCAAGGATAACCCCAAGGCATTCTATGCGTATGTGAGAAACCTGAGAATGACGAGAACGAGGGTAGGTCCGATCAAGGACAGTGGTGGGAGACTGTGTATTGAGTCGGAAGAGATAGGAGAGGTCTTGAACAAGTACTTCTCTTCAGTATTTACGAACGAGAGGGACTGTATTGTTGAAGAGGAGAGTGTGAAACGGACTGATAAGCTAGAAGAGATATCTGTTAGGAAGGAAGATGTGTTGGACATTTTGAACAACTTGAGGATAGACAAGTCCCCCGGGCCTGACGGGATATATCCTAGGATTATGTGGGAAGCAAGAGAGGAAATTGCAGTACCGTTGGCAATGATCTTCTCGTCTTCACTGGCAACGGGGGTGGTACCAGGGGACTGGAGAGTAGCGAATGTTGTGCCCCTGTTCAAAAAAGGGAATAGGGATAACCCCGGGAATTACAGGCCAGTTAGTCTTACTTCTGTGGTAGGCAAAGTAATGGAAAGGGTACTGAGGGATAGGATTTACGAGTATCTGGAACGGCACTGCTTGATTAGGGACAGCCAGCACGGATTTGTGAAGGGTAGGTCTTGCCTTACAAGTCTTATTGAATTCTTCGAGGAGGTGACCAAGCATGTGGATGAGGGTAGAGCAGTGGATGTAGTGTACATGGATTTTAGTAAGGCATTTGATAAGGTTCCCCATGGTAGGCTTATGCGGAAAGTCAGGAGGCATGGGATAGAGGGAAATTTGGCCAATTGGATAGAAAACTGGCTAACCGGTCGAAGTCAGAGAGTGGTAGTAGATGGTAAATATTCAGCATGGAGTCCAGTTACAAGTGGAGTTCCGCAGGGATCAGTTCTGGGTCCTCTGCTGTTTGTAATTTTTATTAATGACTTAGATGAGGGAGTCGAAGGGTGGGTCAGTAAATTTGCAGATGATACAAAGATAGGTGGAGTTGTGGACAGTGAGGAGGGCTGTTGTCGGCTGCAGAGGGACTTAGATATGATGCAGAGCTGGGCTGAGGAGTGGCAGATGGAGTTCAACCCTGCCAAGTGTGAAGTTGTCCATTTTGGAAGAACAAATAAGAATGCGGAATACAGGGTTAATGGTAGGGTTCTTGGTCAGGTGGAGGAACAGAGGGATCTTGGGGTCTATGTACATAGATCTTTGAAGGTTGCCACTCAGGTGGATAGAGTTTGTAAGAAGGCCTATGGAGTATTATCGTTCATTAGCAGAGGGATTGAATTCAAGAGTCGTGAGGTGATGTTGCAGCTGTACAGGACTTTGGTTAGGCCACATTTGGAGTACTGTGTGCAGTTCTGGTCGCCTCACTTTAGGAAAGATGTGGAAGCTTTGGAGAGGGTGCAGAGAAGATTTACCAGGATGTTGCCTGGAATGGAGAGTAGGTCATACGAGGATAGGTTGAGAGTTCTCGGCCTTTTCTCGTTGGAACGGCGAAGGATGAGGGGTGACTTGATAGAGGTTTATAAGATGATCAGAGGAATAGATAGAGTAGACAGTCAGAAACTTTTTCCCCGGGTACAACAGAGTGTTACAAGGGGACATAAATTTAAGGTGAAGGGTGGAAGGTATAGGGGAGATGTCAGGGGTGGGTTCTTCACCCAGAGAGTGGTGGGGGCATGGAATGCGCTGCCCGTGGGAGTGGTAGAGTCAGATTCATTGGCGACCTTTAAGCGGCATTTGGATAGGTACATGGATGGGTGCTTAATCTAGGATAGAAGTTCGGCACAACATCGTGGGCCGAAGGGCCTGTTCTGTGCTGTATTGTTCTATGTTCTATGTTCTATGTTCTATGTTCTATGATCTCTATCATAGCATGATCAGAACAATGGAGTGGTAATTTTGGGACAATGGTTCAGAATTAGAAGATTCAGTTATTAAATGCTTGACATAATATTGTTTTACTCAAAAGCATGAGAGGAACTCAAGTAAAACCACTGGTAACACACCATCTAATGGTACTGAACAATGATTCTACATTTAAGTAGGAGACATGTGGGCCTAAGAGAACAAAAAGTCTGAAAGTTTTATTCCTTTGTCTAAATTATAAGTGGTCCACCACACATAACTTCCCAGAGAACACAGGAGCATCAATTCCATTTGTAAGAGGATACTTTAGGCAAAATGGAAATATTACTGAATCTGAAATATTTTCTGCTGTGCAATATTACCAAAGCTCAGTTAGATGGGGCAGCAGTGCTGAATTTGCAAGATATAGATTTTGAGACATGATAAGCTAGATTGAGTAGAAGACCCTGGATTTTTATCACACTTTTATCAGTTATTTTATCTTTGCAAAGACGATAATACATTGAACAAACTGAAGATCTGAAGCGTAAAATGCTTCTTATTTTGATTACTTCTGAGTTAAACATTGCAAATGTGTGGCTTGTCTCAACCATAAAAATCAGTCATGTTCATGTATTTAAGAAGAAGGAATATTCACAATCAAAATATCCCACAAATTAATTCGACAAGGAATACTATGTTATCAGTATCCTGTACAGACTTCAGCACACATGGAATTATCTAAAGTCTTTGTGAATTTCTTAAAAACATTTCTTTTGTTTGAACTGACATCTTTGGCTCACCTTTAGCAATGGTATCTGCATGGGGAAAATGGACAGGCCTTGCAGCCTTTTGGCTTTGATTTAGCAAATAAAGACTTCACATTGTCCTTGAAACAACATGTTATAATGAAATATATTGTGTGAATCTGTGACAATGTGCTTGTGGTGAGTTTGGATGAATTTTCTTAAAAGAAAGGGTAAACATAATTCAAGAAAGAAGATGCAGTATTGCTTGCCCAGCATGGAGAAAACAGAAATGAACATTGTTCAACCTCACGTGGAACTTGGCATTGACATTGAAAGTATCTGATATCACAGTATTTACTACGTGAAATGGAGCTACCAAAATCTTATTGAATAGAATAGTGGCTTGCTTTAACTGCAGTGCTGTTAACTGCACTGTGCAATACACAAATAGCCTGTGATACATTGCTAGTTCTCCAATGAGAGATTCAAATAAACATCGCAAATCCACAAAACAGCACTTCCCACTAGTGAAAGCAGGGAATGTTTTGCAATAAACATGGTAGTTGGGTTAAAAACCTCAAACTTACTGGCATGACAGTTTTATCAAGGACTGTAGACGATCAGCAAAAAAAAACATCATTTGCAGCAAAGCAGCAATTTCAGTTTCTGACGACTTGTTTATGTAATTTTAACCAGATAACCCTGTGAGGGAATTGAACGTTTGCACTGTGCACACTTTCCTGCATTAAACCAACTTCAATGCAGATAGGTTTGAAAATTTATCTAATGCTCTCTTGATGTCTTAGTTTGTGAATAATAAAATAATAAAACAGAAAAGTCACAGGATCACTCCCTGAGTTCTTCAACATCAGTTTGAACAGCAATTTTCTATATATACACACCTACCTGGTAACAGTGATTGATTCCCTCACTGTCACCTTCCTGAATTACATTCCCCACTGACACACAGTTTCAGATGTAACTGTGATCGAGGTGATGGAGAGATGATCATTGGCACAGCAGCAATAATTACACTCCACTTGCAAAAGGTTGGGCTGAGAAAGTACACCCACTGTAAACTGGATTTATTTGACATCAAAGCCTGTGCACTGGAAAAGCACAGCTGGTCAGGCAGCATCCGAGGAGCAGGAGAGTTGACATTTTGAGCATAAGCTTTTCATCAGCAAGATGCTCCTCGGATGCTGTCTGACTGGCTGTACTTTTCCATTGCCACAATTTGTGACTCTGATCTCTCTGATCTGCAGTTCTCACTTTCTCCTAGTGGATTTATTTGGTCTCAACTCTCCCAACAGGATCGTTGACCGTCGTCAGAAACAGTCCAGAGTTGGATTCAGGTCCTAAACCATTATGTGAAATGGAAACTTTGGAACATGCTGCACTGGAACACTGCAATTGATTGATCTTTTTTTTAATCATAAAGAGTTTTTAAATAGGTTTTTTTACATACAGGTTACATTGTGTAGATGCAAGTAAAGTATGTCTCTCACTGTTGCATATAGACCCAATGCTGAATGCCCCTTTTAAAATGGGAAGCCCAATCTCAGCAGGGCCATTCCTGACTGGGTAAAAGGCCAGAGGAAATGGTGCAAGTTGGGAAATTGAGCAGAAAATCCATTCGGTCCAAAGAAACATAAGAGTGGTTATTCATGACGAAAACGTGTCTTCATACCCAAATAAAAATTTGGCCCAAAAATCTGTCATGAATCAGTGCAACCAGGAAGTAATTTGTAGAAACAAAAGTTTACTTTTAAAAACATTCCACGGAGTATTCAAGAGTGATTACTTGGTAAAGTTTAATTGATATTGATATTGCTGCAAAGGGGTGAACGATTAAAAATAATGTTTAATCGTGTGTCATTCCACAAACCAGGAATATTGCAATTTACAATTATCTAAAGTGACTTTTAAAAATGTGCAGAAACATATCTGTGCTAAATTGAGGCAGTCAAGGACGTTTTGTGACATACTGGGCAGTGTCCCTGCCTCTGAGCTTTGCTGCAAAAGGAACACAGAGTTTGACCAGCAGGGCCCGAGTTTGCAAATCCATGTGTCAGCTGTGTACCTGGTAATGTCAGCTATAGTAGATGTGAGACAGTGGAGAGAAGTGTACTTCCAAACTGAATGGATAATTCATGCACAGTATTGAGTCACTGCAGTTTCTCTTGGACAGTATGTAACCTCCAAGCAGAATCCAGGCGGGTCTGCTATCAAGAAGGGTTTAGCACCAGTGTTAGCACCTCTTACAACCATTTTAAAACCAGCATGCTTTGGACTCTACCATTTCCTCCAGCTTACACGGCGTGTATACTGAGAGTATCGTGTGTAATTTGGATCTGTTTACCCAAGGGAGGATCTACTTGTCAGAAAGGGATGGCAGTAAAGATTCAATAGACTCATCTCTGATTCAAAATAATCAAGTTTAACCATGTATCATTCCAGCGACTAGGAATACAGCAATTTACAACTGCCTAAAGTAATCTTTAAAAATGTAGAGAAACATTTATATGTTAAAACTGAGGCAGTCAAGGAGGTTTAGTGACACACCGAATAGTGTGGTGGGATTAAAACAAGGAGATATTGAGGACACTTTGGCTTAGATCCTCTGTAGGTTTGAAGTATAAGAAGGGTTCAATTTCGAAGGTGCAGGAAGTATATTTCCTCTGGTTTAACATTCTAGAATCAAGGGACATATTCTTGGAATACGAGATCAGCCATTTAGGACTCAGGGAAATGACTTTTATTTCGCTCAGAGTGTGGTGACTTTTTGGAATTCACCACTGAGGAGGACCATTGTGTTCAGTCACACCAAGACAGAGATGGATACATGTCTGGATACTGAAAGGTGTCAAGGGATCATGGGAAGGGTGTGGGAAAATGGCATTGAGCTAGGTAATGAGCCATGATCTAGCTGAATGGTGGAGCTGGCGATGAGAGGGTGAATGGTCTGCTGCTGCTCCTATTGCCCATATTCTTCTCAATTTCAAGATGTTGTCGCACTCCTACAATCTGTTCTTTCGCAGAGCATGAAAAGTGAATTTGATAAGTGTTTTTGCTCTGATCATGCGCTCACATGATCCGATGTTCCTACTTCAAAGAAATGAAGTGGATAAAAGCAGATTGGATTGTTTTTGTTAATTCTGGAGATGATTCAAGCAAAATAAATTCCTGATTATGTCGTCCATCATTTCACGCAAAAACCCCTGACCATGGAATATATTCGAAATAACTCTCTGTTACAGTGCACTGTGGCAATCAGGATAACTGGAGAGGGCTGGTGAGCGCACTGTTATAAATGTTATAAATCATGTTTAGCTTATTCTTCAGTATTTGCATGATTCACTATATTTTCTGACTCGAATTTTAAGAATAAATTTGTTTAGATGTTTTCACTTTATAAGTTACAGAGGTATGTGTAATACTTTCCAAACATCCAAAGGGAATGTGTGAGCAGAGCACACAACCAAAGTTTATCCACCGGGTATGAAGTGAACTGTCTATTATTCTGCAAAAGAACTTGTTCTTTGGGAAAAAAAAGGCACTGATTGGCAAAGATGAACAAGAACACAAGGCAAGAGCCCTGACCCATTACATTACCTTACACATTCAGTCACTCACTACCAAGAACAAATTCCCTCAGAGACAGAAAAACCACATAAAATACTTCAAGGGTAATAGCCCCACTATCATAAATGTTTTGAACAGCTACTAAAGGCAAGCTGTCCCAAAGTTGATTGAAATCAGCCAGGTTAAAGGTTCATCTTGTTTACTTTTTAAAAAAATTAAATAAAAAACTATAATCTATTGTATTGTACAAGGCTTTTTTCCAAGAAAAACATACAGAAACCAGATACCTGTCTCATTTGTCTAAGCATCTTTCATTAAGGCTCCTCCAGTAACTGGCACAAGTACCTGTATGTTCCATTAGATCAGCCAGAACCTATGTACAAAAATAGTCCATTAATGAGGGGAAGTGGCAGCTGCAATCACTTTAGCCAGTCTCCTCTTGTTATATATGACGATACCTCTAAAGGCTACATGATGCAGAAAGAGATTCCCACCTCAAGTTACCAGAAATAAAATACTTGATGTTGAATGAAAAGTTTGAGGACATTTCACAGAACGCAAATAATCAGGGTACACAAACCTTTTATCTGAATTCACCCTCTCTCACAAATGGATTTGAAGGTATAGTTTATAGAGAAGATAAGAAAGTTAAAAAAAGTTTGTGATTATATATTTCACCCAAGTAATCAAGCAATTGGCACAGCAATATCATATTGTTAATAAAAGGCAAAAAGCAGGCACATTTCCATGAAATTTAGAAAGACTGAATGTTATTTTAAATAATATTTACACAAGCATGTTTTCTAACACAAATGTTCCTTTAGCTTGTAATCCTTTAGGCTTTTCTGACAAGCCATTTCTAATAGTCGTAAATTTAATGGGTAAATCTGTCAGTGTAATAAAATTAGCAAAGAAATCCCAAACAAGAGATAAGACCACAGGCTAAAAACCTTGTAGGTGTTGCTGAAGCACACTTACAAGCAATAAATCCGAGCTGAACTTCCTGAACCTCTGATAACAGTGCACCTAAAGCACATATTCTTTCCATTACAGACAGCCAGATAAAAGCAAAATGTCACAGTACAGAACAACACAAGGTTGGGAACCTGTAGAAATGAAAGGAGGACTGATAGGGAACGCCAAACATGGATTACTAAGGTCTGTAGATTGTGTGAGAACAGAAACAAACTTCAATAGATTATGGGTTTGACATCTAATTTTAAATTCATTTAAGAAAATGTTCAGAAATGTTGTTAATTCTTTTTCTCACTTGGCATTTGCATCTGTGAGGGAAGGCATCCACACAGGTTCTATTGTTCACAGAATATTCTCACTAGCCACAGCTCATCCACTCTCTCCAATGCCAAGCAATTTTCTTGATTCAAAAGATCAGGTGCACAGTCTAGACCTGGAGCCTGTCTGTTGTAGCATGCAGCCAAGGCCAAATGCCTACTGATTTCCCTCCTCTCCCCTTCTCTGTGAGAATATATTAAGTTTGCCTTCGGTGATCCCTCCAATAGCATGGATAACCTTAGGAGTTTGTGTCAGGGAAGTCCATGACAATAACATGCAACATGATTTTGATGATGTGGAGGTGCCAGTGTTGGACTGGGGTGGACAAGGTCAGATATCAGATGCCATCAGGTTTTAGTCCAACAGATTTATTTGAAGTCACAAGCCAATGCTCTGAAAGCTGTTGGACTATAACCTGGTGCCGTCTGATTTCTGAACACAATTTTGCTTTGAGGTTTAGCTATCCTTCCTTAGGTACACAGAAGCAAATGAAACACAGAAAGCATACTTTAACATGCTTAGAAACAACATCTGCCAAAGACATAGCAAACAGGAAGAGAATATATTTTACATGGCAACCTACTGAAAGTTCAATGTACCTTGTTAGTCAACAGCAATCCTTTCATTGTGATTTATTTCCACATGCTATTTCTCTTACAAATGTATCCCTTTATTGCTTCTATTTTACTGTATGAATCACTCTTCAAGGTTCCTCACTATGATGTGGTTGAGTACCATCTTGTTGTGAGGTCCGCTTTCTGTATCCCATGCAGGAAATTATTGCTGTTGACAGTTCTCAGAAAGGGTCACTGGAACCGAAACGTTAACTCTGCTGTCTCTCCACAGATGCTGCCAAACCTGATCAGTTTCCTCAGAAATTTCTGTTTTTGTTTCGAATTTCCAGTATCCATGGTTCTTGTTTTTTTTTTGTTAGTGCTGCTGACATGTTGGTTATCATATGCAAGCAGTTTTAGGTGCAATAAGAGCACCAATCCAAACATAAATTCATGTAGTGCACCTTCCACACTCTCCTCCAATCTCATGCTCAGGAAAAGAACACAGAAGATCAGAAAGACCCAGAACAGAGTTGAGAAACCTATCAAATGGTGGAGCAGATTTGATGGGCTGAATAGCCTAATTCTTCTCCAATATCCTATGGTCTTATGTTAAAGATAGAGCATCAGGCAACAGATGTATGCTGTGGTAACTGGCATAATACCTGTGTCTGCTTTTGGAAAGGTATGTGCAGGCACGTCACTAAAACCAAAATGCAAAACCAGAACCCTGTAAATCTGGACTTAAGTATTTGTTCTGAACTCTGCTCACCAATGTCTAGCTATACGATGAAAACTCAACTGTTAGTATGGACATGACACAACAATCTGCTCTATTTTTTAATATCAGAGTCCTTAAGAAGGTCTGGTAGACCATCCAGATTCTCATCACTCTTAAATATTAAATGGTGGTTTTGAATTTTTCACAACAGGAAATCAGAGTAAGACTCCTGGAGATACTCTCACATCTAATGCTAGATAGCGAACTGACACTTCTGATTCTTGCACACTTGGAAACCTTCCAATGTATACAGCATAATTATTATCTAACCAATGTATTGTAAGATGCAATACATTTAAAAGTAGCATTAGTTCACATCAATTTCAGGCAGTTTAACGAAATTGCACATTGTCAGTCCCATTTAGTTACTCCTTCACTTAGCTTGACTTTCTCATGACATCATATTATAAAAAAGCAGCAACCTGCTCCATTAGTCTGACATGCTGATAGCTATATGAAGTATATCATCAACTATTATTTTATGGCAGTCCCAAGTATGAAATTAATGAAAGTTGCAGTCGGTCACCGACAGAAAGATAATTCAAGTGGTCTCAGAGGGTGTCAAATAGTCACTGCTTTGGATTTTTCCTCATTCCCCCAACAAGATGCACATTGAGTAATTTAGAGGCATTACTGGAAGCTTTACTTCAATCAGCCACTGTTTAGTAGCCTTGACAGTCAATGCTGGTTAAGTCACATGATACATCATAGAGTTGTCGGTTAGCTCAGTTAGCTTTGTGAAACAAAGTGATACCAGAAGAATGAGTTCAATTCATGTGCCAGTCACCTTCTCAATCTCATTCCTCCCCTGAGGCATGGTGACTCTCAGCGGTTGTCTGTCTCTCTCTCTCTCTCTATATATATATATATAATGAGCCATCAGTCCTACAGTCCTTCGGGGCTGTGGTGACTTCACCTTATGATCATAGTTGTGCCCGTTGCGTTTATGTCTCACAGCTAGAAAGCAATTTTTCTTTCAGAGATACATTTATAGTATTATCACCATCTCCCTGTGTGTGACCTCATGGAGTGATTGGGCCACTAGCAGCATGACACACTGAGGGAAATGTGCAATAGTTTATAATCAAATTCATATTAGCTGAGACATGGACTTGCCTGAGATTTTAATATATCATAAACCAGAAGCTGTAATTTTATTGAATCTTTCATTATTATGTTACTCAAATCCAGTTCTTGTGTTACAACAGCAAACATATGTATCACTTCACTGGGTACCCTGCTGAAGCTTATAAAACCCACACTGCACCTACAGCAGATTGTGATAGTATATCAGATCAAGACGAATTGCGTGTTCACCCAATACCCATGGTTGTCACAAGAGCTCAGCATTGAGGGGTGGATACCCTCATCAGTTTGGCCTCTCTCAGCTCCTGGGCACTGAAGCCAACAACATAACTATCAGCTCCTTTCACAAAGAGCAAGGATTAGTCTTTCCTTTGCTGGACGACTCTATTCCACCCGAGGGCGACACACCGAATCGCGTTTCGCTAACATTGACAGATCGAACTGGTGCACATGTCTCTTGCGCCACATCAGCTTTCATATACTGTGAACATGATCCCAAACAAATCCGTCTGACTAGGCTTCTGGTGAATCAGTGAGCAATCATGTAGCTCTCACTGCCAGCTGCTAAATGCACTGGACAAAAAAATGCTCATCTGTCAAAAGATTTTGCAACATCAATGAGCTAAGAAGACTTGGAAACATTTCATGCAGTTTTATCAAATGAATTGAAAAGTTACAGCAAACCCATGGATTATTTTGCTTATACTTATAAGTAATCCCACACATGCATGAAACTTGCACTTCAGAACTACAGCAACAAAACCCAGCTGGAGCATTTTAACTAACCACATATAACATCACAACATGACCTCCTACACACACATAATGGACAAAAGCAACAAATTATCTTGGATCTTTTTCTTTCTAAATTCCCAACAGTTTTCTGAGTTTCAGTCGCTTTCAATAAACTTGTTACTTGAGTGGCATATTCTGTTAATGTTCCTTTGAAGAGATTGGCTCAGAAATCTTTGGAGCATGATCCATTTGTTAGATGTTTCCCCTTTACACTTCAGCTCACAAATCTTTTTGCATTGAAATTTCTGGAAATGCAAACTGAAAACAATTGCAGCAAGGGCAGAGGGAAACCTGAAACCTTGGGAATTGGTGCAACCAATAGTCGAATGATTTAACCAATGAGAATAAAAGACAAAACAAAAGCAGGAAGAATGGAGTTAATTGGAATCAAAACAGACACAGAAAGCCAAATCAAAAGACGGAAAGAAAGATTGAGAAAAATAGAACAATTAAAGATGTCAACACCCTACGAGAACAGAGTCTAGATTAGAGTGGTGCTGGAAAAGCACAGCAGGTCAGGCAGATGCTGCCTGACCTGCTGTGCTTTTCCAGCACCACTCTAATCTAGACTTTGATCTCCAGCATCTGCAGTCCTCACTTTTACCCTATGAGAACAGTTTACTAACTGTGGGAATGGTTCTTTGTAAATTCAACAATTCCCTTTCTAAGCCAGAGAGGTTGAGAAGTATTACAGGACCATAAATCCTATGATTATATGGGTTCTTAGATCACCAAGTATCAATGTCAGAAGCAAAGAAGCTAACAACATTATAGATTCTTTGTACAAAATCAAATCTGACTTTAACTGGATATAACAGGCTAAAAATGAGTGCTATTACCAGTCATTTGACTCTGTAGCTGCAAGTTTTAAGTGGCTGACAGAGATATGCCCAGATGTGCAAAGATTTTTGAAGTATCAGAAGTCTGTAAATGGAGGCAATGAAGGCGTGAGAACCAGTATCCCAGAGGAAGAACTTCCGAGGGACTCAGCAGCATGGACTCTTTGCTTTATGGATCCCTTGATTCCTCAAAGTTAATGTATCACCATATTCAATCTTTGAACTGTATTTTAAAAAGGGCTAGGAATATCCTGTGTGCAAAACCCCAACAATAAGGCTTGAAGAAGTACCTTTACAAGGAGAGTGTGACTGAAGGAAGCCAGAGAGGGAAGGTGTATAGAAACAAATGCTGTTCTGTTGAAGGAAAGTCAAGCAGCAAGAAAGCATGTGGAAACTACAGAATTAGTAAAGACCATGCAACCTTCACTCCTTCCCAAACCTTTTTTCCTGCTCGTCTGTTCAGGACAACACTAACTATTCAACTAGACAGGCCATCACAGGTTCTGGATCAGAATTGAAGTCTTGACTATTTCACTTCAATAATGAGGAACTTAAGGCAACAGATCCCAACTATACACCAATGAGGTGTATTGTGACTATCTTCTTAAAAATATTCTTTTATTTTATCAATATTTGTTTTAATCTTGATATCTGTAATTTCTTGTCGGTGACTTTGTCTCTTTATCCCTAAGGAACCTTCAGTGACTATTCATAACAAACGAACCTTTAACCTGTTTAAACAAAAGCTTGCCTGCTGGTCTGCTTTTACTTTTATCATTGCAAATTAAAAAGAGGTTACTAGAGCTATATAAATCTCTATTTAACTAACGATGCAGTGGACATGCCTGATAGTACTGACAACCAGACCCAACAATTCATGACAAAATTAAAATGGTTTCAAAATGAAGCAATTTATTGAATTCGTGAAGCTGAAGATTAATTTCCATTTTTCTGGGAGATGAACACCAGGTTGCTACAATTCTCCCAGTAATTTCAATGACTTCTCAGATTATGGTGCTACTCTTCCTTGCAACAAATTGCTGGGTCATATATACACACTAATAAACAGATCTGCTGTGAACTTGCCATTATCCTGTTCCCATCCATTTCAAGGCACATTGTTTCAAGAAGCTGTGCAATGGACAACAAATTCTCGTCATGTCAGAAACTAAAAGTAGATGCTGTCCAGTGTTACATTTAGCAAGTAAATTCAAACTAACTTCTATACCAATCAGGGGACACAGCCCCTTTTCTTTTTACACTCCTTTCAAGAGGAGAGGAGGAATGCCTGTATTTTTGGTCCTTAAACCAGGCTTCAATGGATATCGCATACTAATAATCCTAATGTTTCTGCAGTATAAAGATTCATGTTGGATATAGGATATCGTTGAAGCAAAGCTCCTGAGGACTGTAAAGGAATTCTGAACAGCTGATGAAAATGTCATGGCAGTCAGGCCTTGCAATGAACTCCATCAAGTTCCAGAACTTGAAGATGACGAGAAGCCATTTCTAAGCCCTTTTATTACATTAAAGTTGAAGCGACATACAAGTAAACCTATTAGCGAACCAGTCAGGCAGCGGGTAAAATATGGAACTGGATTTTATATTTCTTGACGGGGGGAGGGGACAGAGTGGAAACAGAGTGGTCCACTTACTCTTCCTTTAGCCACCTCAGCGTGTTCAATCAAGCATCTGGTGGGAAGGAGCCGAAAAGATCAGAGGGTCACCATCCCAAGTGGAACTGAAGGCCAGGACATCATGCAGCAAAGCGGTAATGCTGAACAGGAACGTGGTCATTGTTAGTTTGCTAAAGGTCTCCTGATCTTCGCATGTCTTTACATTCTATTGAAAACTTTAAGATAATTTTTAAAGATTACTTTATAAAACTTATTAAGACTACTAACTTCACTGTCAGATTTTGTAAGGAAATTCAACCACAGTCTCTACAGCTAGCTGTGTCTGTGAAAGCTTATTGATTATTTAAGAGTTGCAATTCAAATTAATTGATAAAATGTTAATCTTAAATAATTAGATTAAATGTAAATAATCATTAATTATTTAGTAGGTCCAAATAGTTGGCGGATTGCTGATTTCGTTGCCCACTCACCTGCAGTAATTTGGGAGACTAGCATAATTCTGTTTTACCACTAACATGCCCTACTTTACACTGCCAAGGGGAGCAGTGTGCCCGATTTCCCAACAACAAATTGGTCCATGAGATCAGCTTGCACATAGCACATTGAACAGTTTTTAGTGGAATGAGAACATTGACAACTACCATCTAAATGTGACAAATGCACCTGGTAGGAAGCTTGTTCTGCCAAATAGCATTTGGAGGAATCACAAGCTCAATTATTATCATTTTCCATTCAACAATGTAGATAACCTCATGGGTGATTGACCTGTACTGTGCAGTGATTACAAGGATTCCTATCTCTTCAACAATTTTCTTTCCCTGTAAGGATTCAGCATTCCACTGGCACAATATTGATAGTCACCAACAATATATGGCAACCCTGTACATCCTCAAATCAAACAACAAGTAAACCTTTGCAAATCTTTTCATATCATACAGACAAGTTAAGAGCTGTCAAAAGCATACTTCATCTCCTGCTTTCCTTCAGTCCATGTAATACAAGTAATCAAACTAGTTCCCAAGAACTAGTTGTATTTCCCTAGAATGCAATGCCCCAAATAAGACTTTAATCTTCTGTAACAAGTGGATCAAGATTTCCCAACATCAATTAAGTCTTTCTGACATAGAAAGTTTACAGTGTTGATCCATACAGAGTGTTTTACTCTAGGGTTTCAAGGATTGTAATGATGACTACCATTTTAGCATTCTACCTCACAGAAGTGTTACCTTCAAACATTTGATTTTGAATATACCACGCTTCACAAACTGACGTGAAGCATAAATACTGAGGCTTTTTATGATCAATATAAAAAAATCCATAATTAAGTCATTAGAAGTAAGGACTTCAAATTGCAATGGGAAATCAAAATTGCCCTTTGTGGATGAAATCCTTGATTGCTTATTGTTGACGCTGAGAGGAGACATAGAGGTCAGCCTAGATTTTACATTGTGCCAATAATCCTACTGAAAATGTGGCTCGTAATGGTGACCAAGGTAGATTTCTCTGGGCTTTGATGGTACTTCTGCTATGGAGAGCCTATCTTTGACTCAGGTTAGTGGTTAATATTAAGAAGCGAGAAGATGAAGGGAACAGTACTGCTGCTGCTGTCTATCAAAATCTCCAAGGCCACTGAGAAAGGCAAGAATAATATTGAAAACATTCAACTTAGAGCACTGGCCAAGTTCAATTAACTGTCCTGCAAAGGGATTGCATTCTGCTTGGGTCCTAATTAAAATGTAAACCCAAATTGTCTCTTTCCCAAATATTCAGTCAGCACACAACAGTATTCCTAAAGCCTAGAATTGCGGAGAAATGTAACAAAAGGAAGCACCTCAGAAGAAATATTCCCTTAATTTACACCAATCAGAACATAGCCACCTTAATATAAGGGGACAAATCAAATCTTTGTAGTCAACTGGGGACGGGGGCAGAAGAAGAGAAATGTTGCAAATAGTGGGGAGACAATGGATGCCCCCGAGGATGAGCAAACAATCCTAGACACCCCAATAACGGGTTTACAAGGAAAGGGCTTTAGTGGAAGAGAAATAACAGAGATGTTTGCAGAACCATTTTCTCAATTGTTTAATCTTTCAGTGCTTTCATTGCTGTCACATTTTCTGACATGTAGAAGCTGTGAGGAAATTCACCAGAAACAGGACAGGGCTGAGCTGCTCTCCAGCTTTGATCAGTTGAAAGCTTGCAGGGGCATCAGCACATGCAGGGATCCCCAATTTGTCAAATGCTTAATTACCTTGGCGCTTGACTAGGAGCTGTTTCTCCCCCTCTCACCTTATTCAGCTTTACCTTGTAAAAACACATAATGAGTTTGGTGAGGGAAGAACACATTTGAAAATGATTTTGAACAACTTCTTCAAGCAGGACTTCTGGATGTTTGGTGCCAATTGTCTTTATTCACAGCAAATGCTTCCATAAAGCAGAAGACATGAATCATACAAGTTAAAGAATAGAGACACTGTACAGGTTAATGTTTAAACTCAGTTTACCTCTGTTATCACTAACATTTCCAAAGTTTGAGTTATTCCAGACTTGGATATCACTTCATAGAATCAATGAATCATACAGTACAGCAGGATCCGCAGCTTATACTGAAGTTTCTCCTGAATTCTTCACTGGATTGATTACAGACTATCCAGTATTTATGATTATCAACCTGGAAAATTAGGCTGAATTTTAACTAGCAGGAACAATTTTGGGAATAAGGAGGAAAGTAAAATGAGGATACAAGCAAAATCCTGCAGATGTTGGACAACTGAGGCAAACCTAGAGAAGACTGGAGAAACTCAGCAGGTCTGGCAGCATCTGTGCAGAGAGAAAGAGAATTATGTTTCAAGGTCAATATGACTCTCCTTCAGAACTAGAGTTCAGTTTGTCTTAATTTTTCTTCAGAACTGAAGATGTGGAAATTGACAACATTTAATGGCTCCAATATGTTGCTTTCTGCATTGAACTGTAGTACCTTCAATACTGGCAGACTGGCAATTGTAACACAGCAGTTGCTAATTTACAGAATACTAAAATGGATCTTTATGTAACTTCATAGTGAACACAAAATTAGAGCACAGCAATAATAATAGGGGCTGATGATGCAACTGAAAAATAAGGAAATAAGCACTGAGCATCACAAACCCATTCTTGACTACTTGGAGTGAGAAATTTTGGTCATAGTATTTATGCTAAGCAGTTATTTTCATAGCATTGGAGTGTAAATGTCTGATCTTCACTTTAGAGTTTTGATCACACAGGACAGATTGGATGTTACTAATACAGGTACCAGAGACCTCAGAGAATGACCATGATAATCAGCAGAAACACCAGAGACAGGATGATAATAGCAGCAGCACAACCAGGATCCAGCAGCTTCAGCAGTGCCTGTAGGAGCTTCTTCCACACCTGCAGCCCCATGGCTGGGAGAGATGCGGCCTGCCACAGGACAAGGTCTGCAAACAAATGCTAAGCACCCCCAGCTTGTCAGTTTACTAAATATACAGAGTTAAGCAGTGACAGATGAGGAAGAACACCCCATCTTCCACCTCTGAACCCTCCAACCACACGGCATCAACATCCACTTCACTAGTTTCCAAATCTCCCTTCCCCAACCTCATCCCAGGTCCAACCCTCCAACTCAGCAGCACCTCTTGACCAGTCCTTCTTGTCCATCTTCCTTCCCACCTATCTGCTGCACCCTCCCCACCGACCTATCACAATCACACCCTACCTATCGCCTTCCCACCTACTTCTCCCCCAGCCCCACTCCCAACCCACCTATTTATCTCTCAGCCCCCATCTCCCCAACATTCCTGATGAAGGGCTTTTGCCCGAAATATTAAATCTCCCGCTCTTTGCCTGACCTGCTGTGCTTTTCCAGCACCACAATTTTCGAGGCAGACATTTGGAGCCTGTTGAAACAAAAGCAAGCAGATCTATTCACTAAGTTGTACTGGAGATGAGCAAAGTCACTAACTGCAGTCTTTGTTTTGGTTTTTGGAAGGCACTGCCAGAAACATGCAAAAGATCTCGATGCCAGCAGGACACAAATGTTTAAGGCAGGGAACTCACAGCTCATTGGCTATGGCCTGCAATTTTGTCAATTTTGCAATCAATGATACCAGTTTGAGTGAGACTGGGCACCTGGCTTTACAGCTCTCTATCGCTTAATGGGTACTGGCATCATGGTCTGTGGTTGTGGCAATTAAGGACCTCTCGATCACCCAGGGGTGTTCATCAATGACAAAGGCAGCCACCCCATCAATGTGATGATGGTGCACAACTGTGAAACGATGATGACACAAGAATCCCAGGCAGGGGCCAGAATGCTATGCTGCTGCAGAAATCCACCCTCCCAGGTGTCCATCTACCTTGAAATGGATTCATCACCTGGCTGGCTGGTGGGAGAATAGGGATGTTCACTTAAAACAGGTGTAAAGAATCTGGCTGGAGCTGTCCAGGATTGATGCAATAAAAGTGATATAACAATTGTGCAAGCCACTAGCACACTGGAGATGCATTTCAGGCTCTTGGATAGAGCTGGAGGACCTGCCAGTACACACTAACTGGAATAGTGTGGTTCAGTTGCTCAGTTCAAGATACAGCTGACAGGGTCGACCTTGCAGAAGGAACAAGATAAAGGGCAAAGCGCCTCTTCAGATGAGTGTGAGAAGGTGGTGATGGGAGAACACATGAAGCAACAAGGGCACCAATAGTGGCAGACATCCCTGTCCAGGATGCCCCCATTATTCCAAGTTTCATTTAAGTTCCATCAGTCCAATCACCTGACAGTCTTTACACTTTTCCTGAGGGCCTGCAAACATCCAAACAGCCCTTTCATAGTCCCTTATTGCTCAGTGTTGATTATAGTCTAAAAGCAGGCAACACAGGAAAAAGATGGAAACAATAATTATTATGTACCCCAAAAATAAAACAGAAGCAGAAAATAAAACAGCTTAATATTGTGTAGCACACTCACGGACAACTACAGATCTTGACTCATCGTCTCCTTAGTGCTCCTACATAGTACAATGTCAATGCCTTCAGAAGATGGCCTGAGCTGAGATTTTATTAATTTTGGAGTCTGTGAGATTCCTATCAAAGACAGCTCAAGCTGCACTTCTGCAGGAGGCAGATTTAGTCATCAGGACACAAGGCTGCATGTTGACTGGAAAGATAATGCAATGCATGAGACATGGAAGTGCTCTGAACTGAATTCGTGCTTCCTTGTCTACACTCTCCATCAGCTCACTCATAGCCTATCCTGGCAGCAATGAGCTAGGGAACACTTTGCTGCATCCAGTTGGGTGAATCCAATTGTGCCGCAGTTCACTGAGAAACTACAAATATCTATTAAGTAAACGAGAGTGGGTAGCTATTGGCTGCAGTTCATCAATTGCCTCTCCTGGCTATCATATGCATTTGCTTCTTATAAAAAAATCCTTACATGCTCTATGGCCACCATTGTCCTTGACCCTCTCTCACTGCAAGTCAGCATCTGCAAACCACTAGCCTGATGATATTATCATAGCTGCTTTCAGATGAACCCAAACTACACTTCAAGCTATTCAATAGTTTGGAGCTCAGGGTTAAGATTGCTTTGTGCACAGGGATATGCACACATTGCATGTATATGCACAGGATGTATTTTAGCTTGCTTTATTAGCATTCACTTGTTTCGCACGTACATGGAGCCTCTGTGGTTCATTTTACTTGATAGCACAGGAGGAGGGACAGCAGCAGTCCTCATGGGGATCACTGAATAGTCAAGACAGTGGAAATGTTGTTGTATTGCTCCAGGTTACATCGATGTTACACTTGCAGCATGTGTCAGCAGTTTACATAGCAAGCACACTGTATAGGCTTCAAGTAAATGGTCAAAGGGGAGCAGTCCTTCGTGTCATGATGGGGCAGTACAGTCAGTCAGGGAGTACCACCAAAGTCAGTCATGGTGATCATGTGACTCCAGTCAAGGGGGTCGAAGATAGTCACAGAATCTCAGAAGAAGAGCATTCTGCCCCACATAACTTAAACAGTTCAATAAAGTTTTACTAACGTCCTGCCTTTTTCCCATATACTTAGACACTATTTTTATCCAAGTCATTATCCAGCGTCCACTTGAATGCCTCGATTGAACCTACTCCCACCAAATTTCCAGGCATTGCATTCCACACCCTACTTTCTGTCTGAAAACTAGTTTCTCTCATCATTCCTGCTTTATCTGCAAATCATTTTTACTCTATGTCCTGTCGTTGCTTTATAAGCAGGAACAGTTTCTCCCTGCCTGTTCTGTGCACTCATGAACTTGAAAACTTTATTTAAATTTCCTTTCAGCCTTCTTATCTCCAGGAAAACAGTCCTAACTTCTTCAATCTATCCTCACAACTGAAATTTCTCATTCCTGGAGTGTTTCTTCTAAGTCGCTTCTGCACTATCTCCAATGCATTCACATCTTTCCTACAATGTGTCACCCACAGCTACACACAATACTCCAGCTGAGGTGTAACAAGTCTCTTACACAAGTTAAACATCACCTGCCTACTCTTGGATTCTATGATCCTATTAATAAAGCACAGTACGCTTTATTAACTGCTCTCTCCACTTGTCCTACCACCTTTCATGATGTGTCCGTATATACACCCAGGTCCCTCTGCTCCTACATCTCCTTTAGATTTGTGTTCCTTATTATATATTGTATTTCAATATTCTTCTGACAAAAATGCAATCAAGTGCAGAATCTGGTGATCTGTGACTCCACGTTCAACATTGCAGGTCAAATGCGATCAGTCCAGGCATTATAGGAATATCAGTCAGGGTACTATCGAGTGTAGAATCTATGGAATGGCCATTTTTTCCAATGAAACAAAGAGAGGGAGTGAATATCATGGAAGGGGGCTCAACAGCAGCTAGTGGTGATGCATGAACAGAAGAGGTAAGGTATTTCCAGTGAGTGAATAGGAAGCACAGAAAACATGAAGGAATAGTAGTTTTGGAGGATGCTTTATGTGAGATTTGTTCAGTGGGATATGATGTAAACAATACTGAGAACTGCAGTCCATGACCCTTAGTAGTGGTAAAATTAAGGTGAGTCCTGGGCCTGTGAGAGGTAGAGAGAAGATTATGGCATTCAATCCAATGGAGTGAAGAAATCATTGATCTTCTTCCTGTTGCACTGGGTCATCCCTGTTTCCCTCAGGATACAACATTCATCCAAGCTGCAATTTGAATTCAACTGGGTTAGGTGGCATGGCCTTCTTGGTGTTCAGTGGGAAAAGAACTGCCCTTCTCTCCACCACCTTCTCTGTGCCTCTGTCCACAAAGTGAGGAACAAGTCTCTTTTCCCCTTTGAGCCATGACTCCTCAAATGTAAACAGGTTCAAGAATCCTTGACACAACCAAAAGTCCCGCTGATAATGTGCTACTATTCAACGGCATTATATCGAAGGATGGTCAGACCAAACATCAAGTGAGTTTGCCAAGAACACCTACTTTCAGCAATTCATAGTCCCGGATGACTTACTGGTAAATGACAACTGGCTAGTTATTTCTGTTTCGTTGCAGGAAGATTTTCTGAAAAGGATACACTGGGGACACTAGCATTCTTCCTGGGCAGGCAAGGTTCAATCTTCAGTGCTGGCTTGACATCTAATCCTCAGTACAGTAGTCCCCCCTGTACCCATGGAGGGTATGTTCAAAGACCTACTGTGGACACCAGAAACCGTGGATAGGAGCGAACCCAATCATTTAAATGGGAAACCTACCTCTCCGGCAGCCCCCGGTCCCTGGTTCTGGAATGTTCTATGTAATATGTTCAGGCTGTGGTAAACCATGGATAACTGAAACCGTGGAAACTGATTCCACAGATAGAGGTTTCCCTGTAGCATGTTTGAGGTCGTACACATGATGGGCTCCCCAGTAAGACAACCAGAAAGGGCCAGTGAAGACACTGACCCTAATCTACAAGTTGAAGTAGGTTTATATACTGTGACACAGATGTATCAATGGTCGAGAATAAAAGTCTGCTGACACAGATTACAGATTCACTATGTCCTACCACCTACTCCTCTTTGACTAACCATTGAGTACACCTCCCTAATACCTCCTTCTTTGGCTCACTGTCAGTTATTTTCACTTATTGGGTAACCATGAGATGGGATGATCAACATCCACAGATTCAGGACATGGTTAAGAAGAAGTGACCTGGTCCAGAAATCCAGGATACTTCAAATAACAAAATGCCTGCTTCAGCAGAGCAATCATCTTCCATGAAGGGAGTTCATGAGATTCAAGGTCTCCAAAACGATGGAATGGGGCAGGGAAGTGCTCCTCCGTGAAAGAAATTAAGAATCCTCTAGTGGACTGACAACCTGGTTTATCAGGAACACCATTCTCAATATGGCTCAGTGGTTAGCACTGCTGCCTCACAGCATCAGGGACCTGGGTTCAGTTCCAGCCTCTGGTGTCTGTGTGCTGTTTGCACAATCTCCCGGTGTCTGCATGGGTTTCTTCAGGGTGCTCCAGTTTCCAAAGCTGTGCAGGTCAGGTGAACTGGCCATGCTAAATTGCCCATAGTGTTAGGTTCATTAGTTAGGGGGAATGGGTCTGGGTGGGTTACTTTTCAGAGGGTCAGTGTGGCCTTGGTGGGCTGAATGGCCTGTTTCCACACCATAGGATATCTAATCAAAAAAAAAACAAAGCACATCCAAGAAATGTAAAGGTCAGCCAGCATAGAGGTGTTACAGATTACATCAAAACTAGAACAAAATTGAGTTAAATAGTCAAGCCAAAGTTCCACTAGCCTTCCAAGTCTGAAGAGGACACATTCTGGGAGCATTGCAATGCCTTCAAGACCTTTGTGAAGATAAAGACTTTGGAGGAAATAGGATAGCGATAAATGTAATTATATGCATGAATGCATAAATGTTAACTTTGGGGAAAGGTGCCTGAGAAAGCATGTTGCATATGGTAATGGTTCTGAAAGGTTTAATGTTCAAGAGTGCATTAAATTCCAACTAATCTGATAATATCACAATAACTTGGATCTTCCAATAGCCCCAATAGCATTGTCTAATTTACTATTGCAACTTGTACCTCATTTCTACCATGCAATAAACTACATCTTCTTTAGAAAAGAACCCCTTCTCATTGGGATTCATTCACTGTCTTCCTCTACCACTGTAAATCAACGAGTTTGTTGGATTCAGCCAAGGAAAGAGGATGGTGGTAGCAAATTCCTATAGTCACAAGCGGGCAATGATTGGCTTTGCAAGACATACACCAATCCCTCCCAAAATCTTCACTTCTCCTCTTTGACTAACCATTGAGCACACCTCCCTAATACCTCCTTCTTTGGCTCACTGTCAGTTATTTTCACTTATTAGGTAACCATGAAGGCCTTTAAATTTATTTTATATAATTAAAACAATACAAAGGTACCTTGTTATATTTTTCTCTCTCTCATGCATGCTGAATATTTCCAGTATTTTCTGTTTTATGCCTTCATTTACATTTATTTCTGCTGCACATCCGAGAGTATAAGACCATCTGCCTTCGTAGTTTGATTTGCTGCCACAGACAAAGGACTGTATTGCTCTGTCATCATGGATAATATCTATCATGAGGTCCAGGCACTAGGTTTGACTGCTGCATTTTACAGCTCTCTTCAACCTGGTCTGACCCTGCCCTGAGTCTGCTGCATCTCTCTCTCTCTCTCTCTCACAGACTCTGTCTTATCTGTTTGACTCTCAGAAGTTTCAGAAGTTTTCTTTTATTTCTATTGTAATGTACAGAACACTGATCTTTGTATTACAGTCCTTCCATTCATCTCTTCCAAGTTTCAACGGGTGTTGATATCAGAGTTACATCAGCTTATATAGCATTGTGTATGTTATTATATCATTACATCATGTGCACGCTTATCATGTTTCAGGAATTAGCATGGTCGCTGCCAGGGATGGTCACAGTTTTTACTCTGATTGCTGACAAGTGCTCCCAATAATGAGAGATCATCATTTTGGGGTAAGGGGTAGCAGATTTAAAACAGAGATAACGAGTAATTTCTGCTCTCAAAGCATCACATATCTGTGGACTTCACTACTTCAGGGTGTGGTGGATGCTGGCACATTGAGTAAATTTAAGGGGGACATAAATGCTCAATTAACAATGGGTTGAACGTTTATGGAGAACAGGGAAGAAAGTGGCATTAAGGTTGAGATGAGAGCAGCCATGTTTGTATTAAATGGCGGAGCAGACTCGAGGGGATGGCTTGCCTACTCCTGTCCCGAGTCTCTTATGTTAATACGGCTTGACAGATAGCGAAAGCAAAAAACTGACAGGCACAATTTTGCTGTTTCCATCAGGTATTCATCATTCTCACTCTTGCATTTTAGTTAAGAGCCTTTTCCAGGTACAACCAGAAGCTTACCCAATGAGGAATCACACAATCCCCTTCCAGTGAAAAGAATTTGGGTGCTTTACTGGACATGATCTGAAATTTAAGCTTTCAGAATGGTAAGTGTTAAGTTTACCTGAATTTACTTTGTTTTCTTCTGTGGTGTCTTCCTCAAATCTGTGGAGGTTCCAATATCCTTTAATTTCAGTGTCTTCTCCTTGAAGGGCTGCTGGCTGGAAATCAATGTGAATACATCCTGCTGTCAACTGCATGGATAAAGTTCCTTGAAAGACATGTAAAGTAACAAATGATAATACAAGCTTACCTTGTATAAATGGGATAAATGCTTACAAGTTAAAGACGTTTTATCCCAGAGACCAGACTGAAGATTTAATTCTTATTTGGACTGTGCACCAGATAGTAACAATGATGAGGGTTTAAATAAAGGGATGTTTCTCGAGTTAAGTAATGTTAAGCCTTCTCATATTTCTTCTTAAAAATTGGTGTTAATGTAGCAAAGTGAAGTATTATACACACAAGAGGAACACAGTGATATGCAATTCAAACAAATAAAAATAGCAAAACTATTATTCCACAGTCTCATTCGTTTGAAAATATTATGTTGTAAAGCAAATTGCACTGCAGCAATGTCGGAACCATCCATTTTGTGGTCCATAACACTGCTCATCAATGGCAATGCATTTATTTGAGGTTAATTAACATTCTCTAATCTTGGATAAATGCAAGCAGATGCTCAGAGTTATGCAAAAACTAACTGACATTTGGAAGCAGGCGTGATACAAGTTTAAGGGTTTAGAGGGATATGTGCCAAGTTCTGGCAAATGGACTAGATTAGGTTGGGATATGTGGTTGGCATGGATGAGTTGGATCTAACAGTTTGTTTCTGTGCTGTACATCTCTATCACTCTATGACTCTAAGTTAAAAGCTCTCCATTGAACATAATGCGTATCTGGCTCCTGATGCCACACAGAATTTTTTTGCAAAGGGAAAGTTTATTTTAATTAGAAGCAGCATTCATTTACATTGTACATTATAATTTCAAGCAGTATCCAACGATTCTGAAAATTATTTATTTAAAGATTCTTTCTGGCATTCTTTTTGTAAACGTAGTGTAGTGATCCTACTTCCAGACCAAACAGATCTGGACTTGCTGACAAATCTGATGGAAAGCACCAAGTTATCAGCCCATGTGAATTAATGTCATTGCATTGTGTAACTTATATTTCAAAGCCCTCCAAATCTTCACAGAGCTCAGTCAGCTCTGAACAATTAGGTTTCAAGCCTCATTTCAAAAAAACCTTAATACTTTATCTTAACAGGCACAGACTCTAGCGTAGAGGCAGCATCCATTCAGCATTATTTTCTGAAGTGACATGTAGAAATTTGTACGTTATGTAAAGTGTTTGCATTTGTAAAACCTTAGGATGGCCCGAAGCTCATACCAATCAACTACTTTCTGAAGTTTTGTCACTATGATGGGAAAATCCTAGAGTCAAGATTTCCCACAAAACAAAAAGATTCTCAGAATTTCTTTCTTTCAATTTAAAATCAAAGGACTTGCTGTCAGAGACTTTTGTGATCTCAGCATTGTATCAAAGCACATTTACAACTGATGAGGTAGTTTTCAATTGTTGTCATTGCTATAATGTTGGGAAGTGCAGCATCTACAGCAGGTGAACATATAGTCAATGCTAGTTGAGGCAATGAAATCTGACTGCCTGAAATGATATCAGTCTCATTGATCTGTCTACATATCTGGTTTGGGATTTGAACCCAAGATTGTTTGATTCAGAGGTGGGGAAGTGCTGTTCTTTTTAAAAAATTAAATGAAGCTACTTATGATAAAAACAATTTAGCAAGGCCTCATAGTTGCGCTACCCCCAACCCATGGCTATTATTGTCTCTTTACATTGGGGGACTCTTGATTCTTGTATTTACGTTGTACCTGTGCTGGATTCAGACTGACTTTCCCATTTATCCATTATATCTATGCATTAAAATACATATATTTTTAAAAATAAATATCTCATTTAGTGTACTGAACAAGTAGAAATGTACATAATTCATGAAGTGAAGGCTAGTGGAAATTGCAACAGTAAATTTCAAAATAATTCGTTTTGGATGGCTCCAAGTGCAACAGTGGAGGAACTGAAATTACCCATTGCTCACAATGGGAAGAATTATGGTCCGACATTTATGTTAGAATATTACAGCTGTTTACACCCAATTACTGGAAAGATCAATTATTGTGTACTTTACAAAAATAAAATATTTACTATAGTTCGCTGAACCAAACTTGACCAGACTGTATATTTAGCAGAGCAGACCAAGCCAGACTGACTAAAAAAAAATTGCTGGACCTTTCAGACATAATTTATGTTCGCTATGGAAAATGAACCTAATTAATTACTGTTTGATCAACCAAATTACAATGACGCATTTGAACAGCTTTTCTGAAGTACATTCAGAACTTCCACTTGACATTTTGCTCAGATTAACATATCTGTGCTCCAATGAACTTGATTAGAAGACTCTAAACCACACAAGACATCTATGCATTCGGTGCCATGTTTCTGAACTTTTTTTTCCTCAAAGCTTTTAAGATAGGCTTCCATGAAAGATAGTTCGGAATTAAATCCAAGTCTGAATTGCTAAGCAAATGGCTTTCGTTGCAAAGAATGAAAGCACATGGTGTGACCAGCAACCTGTGTACATTGAAAAATCTGCAGCCCCACATGACAATTTCATGAACACAAACATGCTAATGCAATGACAAAGCTGCGTAAGGGCCATATCACAGGTTTCCTGTCAGCCTGCCAAACACACACAAAAGAAATCTGCTGCTTAATGTCACAGCATCAATACTCTCCCGCAAAGAATATGAATCACATTACATTTGAACAAACAAATGTCATGGGTGAACAGTCAAACATCTGCTGGCATGTGTACAGCTGTGATTTAAAAACCCTCTCTCCTAATGCCCTCCAGTAAATGAAGAGGAAATAAGTTATTTCACATGCAGTCAAATTGCATTGAACATGACTGTCATCAGCATGAAACACTCAGATGTGACTCTGTTTGATTTTATCAAGCGGTAGCATTCAACTGAAAAGGTTTACATGAGATATAATGTGCAAAATTACTGATACAATGGAGTGCCACACAATTCCAATGCAGGAGCATTGCGAAAGTTAATACCTTATAATTTAATGCTTTGTCTGCAAAGCACACTGCTTCTGTTGTATGCAGTTTTCCACTTTTTTAATAGGAATGTTCTGAAGTCAGATTAATCCAGACTTCAAATAGCAAGGAAATATAAGAAGAGGGGCATCTCTTTTGAGAAATCAATGTTGGCCAGAGAACAAGGAGAACTGCTATGCTCCTCTTCAATTAATGTGCTTGAGAGGGCAAGTGAGGTCTGGGTTTAACATTGGACATAATAGAAAGATTTCTCATGTGTCCCTCACTCACACTGCATACTTAAAATAAATCTAAAGGTTCTCTATTAATTTGAATTCCAAACATTTTAATTCTGTTGAAACAGTTCTTTTAGCACAGGAGATAAATGAAAACAACATTGACACTCAAATATTCAAAATGGCAGGTGTCATTCATCTCAGATTGTCTGATGGCTTTTTTTGCATATTTTGCACATTTTTTCAAGTCAGGAATGAGGCACAAAAGGCAGAGTTACAGTCTTCAGCAATTCTCTAATGAACACTTAGGCTCACAATATTTATAGCATCACACTAGACATCACTGTCCCATATTCTTCACATTCCCCTGGCTGGTGTGTTGCTAGAGCTATTTATTTTGTACTCCATCAGAATTTTTCTAAGCTGAGGCAAACCATCATCCAACTGCAGCCATTGAGTGTATGAAGTGATAACACACCATGTGCTGAATTTTTAAATTGCTGAGACACACTTCTGACAGATTGACATGTGAAAAACTTGAACAATGTGTTTGGGGATTATCATGGGACTCTGCACTGTCCAATCTTGGTTTCATTAAACCAAAGCAGCATCTCAACTTAAAAAAAAACAACAAAGTGATCTTTGTCTATTTTACACGGTTGGCGAAATGTTGCTGTTGGTTGGTCTGCATCCACTTCTTTGAGACCTACTGTCTAACATTTGCAGTCGGGGAAGCAGTGCATTTTGCCCTTTAAATTGAAAAGGCAGTACTATGTGCCAAGTGGAACACCAGTCTAAATCAGTGCTAGTATTTTAAATACAAGGGCATTATTACAATATACTTTCTAACAGATAAGAGTCATCACTATTTCATATTGGTTAGCAGAATCTGCTCAACAAGTAAGGATTCTTCTGAAAAGGTCTAACAAGTCCAAAACTCAAATGCAACAGGTGTCAGGTACTGTCAGCAAATCCAGCAAGTGGCATTAACAAGTGATGTCATATAGTAAGTTAAGCAATTCTTTCACAGTATTCCTTTAAACAAATCAATTGCAACATAGCACAATGTAATTATTTCACTCATTATAGAAAGGGCTCCAGAGCTGCAGCAAAGATTAGTGGCTTCTGAGGTCCTTTGAGCAACAGTATCTCACACTGTTGCCAGCAGGGTTACATTTAGCCGCCCTCTCAATATCCTGTAAAATCCACGCTGCATGTACAAATACATGCATGTGACAGGTACCAACTGTAGCAGTGAGCGTCTATGTGGTTTGTTTCACCTAGCTACCTGCATGAACTCAAGTATCTGAGCGACAGTCAGATTTGTTTCAGTGAGAGGGCAAGGGCACCTTCATGATGACGTGAATTAACACAATGGCATGTTATTACTTTCAGCTGTTGGGGGCGCTGCTAAAATTCTCACCAGTTTCTGTTTGGAGTTTGCACATTCTCCCAGTGTCTGCGTGGGTTTCCTTCAGGTGCTCTGGTTTCCTCCCACTGTCTAAAGGTGTGCAGGTTAGGTGAATTGATAATGCTAAATTGCCCATAGTGTTAGGTGCATTAGTCAGGGGTAAATGTAGGGGAATGGGTTGCTCTTCGGAGGGTCGGTGTGGACTTGTTGGGCCAAAGGGCCTGTTTCCACACTGTAGAGAATCTAATCTAACCCAATCTAATCTAATCTTTCATCTCACCAACCCCAGTATATCTCACCTTCCCCGCCTTATGAATGATAATTTGTCCTATTTGTGGATCTTATGAATGGCACGAGATTTTGTGCTTAATGAAATGTTGTAGGCTGTGTTAAAGCAATAAGGGAAATGTAGTTCCATGTAATAAAAAAAGGAGAAAGCAACTCACTGGTGAGGTACAAGATAAATACTTACACAGGAATAATTACTTCCATTGCCACTTACTTAAACTATTGAGAGGGCTCAATCTCACCCTCATTGTCAGCAAAACACAGGAGCTGGTCATCTACTTCAGGAAGCGGAGTGGAGGATACCCCCGTATCAATGGTGCTGAGGTAGAGATAGTGTAGCCCTGCTATAGGAAGAATATTATTAAACTGGAGAGGATTCAGAAATATTTACCAGGATGTTGCCAGGTATGGAGGGTTTGAGTTATAAAAACACGCAGGATAGGTCTAGAGTGTAGGAGGTTGAGGCGTGACCTTCTATAAGTTTATAAAATAATGAAGAGGGTAGATAAGGTGACAAAGGTCTTTTTCCTAAGGTGGGGGAGTTAAAAAACAGGGGCATATTTTTAAGGAGAAAGAGTTGAAAGGGACATAAGGGGCAACGTTTTTACACACAGAGTGGTTGTGGAATGAACTACCAGAGGAAGAGGTGGATGCAGGTGCAGTGACAGTGACAATGTTTAAAAGACATTTGGATAAGTTTATGAATAGGAATGGTTTGGAGGGATATGGGCCAAACGCAGGCAGGTTGGACTAGTTTAGATTGGGATTATGGTTAGCGTGGATTGGTTGAACCAAAGGGTCTATTTCCGTATAGTATGACTCTATGACTCTGTAGATTATCACCAACAATCTGCCCTGGTCCATCCATATTGACGCTACAGTTAAGAAAACACACCAATATCTCTACTTCCTCAGGAGGCTAAGGAAACTTAGCATATCCACAATGACTCTTACCATTTTTTATACATACACCACAGAAAGCATCCCTATCTGGATGCATCATGGCTTGGTATGGCAACTGCTCTGCCCAAGACCACAAGAGATTATAGAGAGTTGTGAACATAGCCCAGTCCATCAAGAAAGCCAGTCTTCCTTCCACTGACTGCATCTGTACTTCCTGCTGCCTTGGGAAAGTAGCCAATGTAATCAAAGACCCCTCCCACCCCAGTTATATGCTCTTCCACCCTCTTCTATATGGAAAAAGGTTGAAAACATATACCAATAGATTTAAGAACAGCTTCGTCCCTGCTCTTATCAGACTTATGAATGATTTTTCTCTGCACCTTCTCTATAGCTGCAACAGTGTATTCTGCATTCTGTTCTATTACCCTCATGTACTAATGGAAGGTAGGAGTTGTCTGAGTAGTACACAAAACAATACTTTACACTGTATCTCGGTACATGTGACAATATTAAATCAAATCAGATCTGTGGAGACTTCTATCTATTCTTTAATTAAACAGAGTGGAAGTATATTTCAAGATGTGTTTGTGAGTTATTGGGCAAAAACTGAGCTGCAATGCAAACAAATAATTCCACATACATGGTCCAGGCTTTCATCATACCTCTGCATACACCCCATTCATTTCCTATTCATGCAGGTTAATAGATCTAACATCAAACTTGGTGCCTCAATTAATCCTGCTTGCTATTAATTACAGATAATTGTGAATTTTATTGTTTTTGTGTGTGACATAATGTGCTTCAATTTCAGAAGCACAGTCATTTTTCCTTATAAATCATAATCATAACCGAGTTATGTGGTTTTCACAGCAGTATTGCAAACGTATGCAATCTCTGTAAGCTGGAAGACAGACTGGACATTGATTCTCAATACTTCTTCAACTCCAACAATAACACATTGTTGCCTTATTGAGAACACTCGATGCTGTGTCTGTTAGTTCTGCTGTTCTTTTAAAGTACAGGATTTATTGCAGTCCAAATGACACCCACCATAAACAGGGGAACACCTTATTTTTAGATATTTTCTCATCCATCTGTTCGGAAATGTTATTACACACCTCTGCTACAGCTTTGGGACTTGAACTCTGGTCTCCGAGCTCAGAGGTAAGGACACATTTAACCTGATGGTCTTGTATATGTTGGGCAAAAGCACAAATTTTTATCACTGAGAAAAGGATGCTGAAGGAGTCTTGTGTTGCAGTGGTGGTATCCTGAGCTGGATACAGGTCAGTGGTGTGTCACAGTGTATGATGAAAATAGTTAAAGAGGGGGAAATTTTAAACAGAGATGATGAAGAATTACCTATCTCAAAGGGTCATGAATATATGGATTTCACTACTGGGGGGACACTGAGTAAATGTAAGGTGGAGATGAATAGATTTCTAATGAGTGATGAGTTGAAGGGTGATGGAGAGTGGGCAAGAAAGTGGAGTTGAGGCCAAGATGAGAGCAGCCATAATCGTATTAAATGGAGGAGGAGGCCCATGGGGCTGAATGGCCTACTCCTGCTCCTAGTTCTTATGGCTTGGAGTGTTTTCTGAAGGTGACGTTTATTTTTGTTTTGCACTTGTTATGATTTTCCCTTTGCTTCTCATCTTTGGGAGTTGGTGCCTTCCCTCTCGGGTGGATGAAAATGACCCAGAGATATGATCTCAAAGAAGAACTGCAGAATATTCCCAGTCTACTGATCGTAATTCATTACTTAATCTGCATCTTTAAGAATAGAGTGTTTACTCATAAGCTTAATTCTGTTTATGGTCTCTTGTCCAGTGCTATAAAAATCAAAGCATCGTCAGTAAAGTCTTCACAGTCTCAGAACTTCAGTACTTTATTTACTGCTTGGACCTGTATTATTAACACGATAGAATGAACTTGGCTGCAGCAAGACAGGGCACTGCAACTGGCATTTTTGGTTTATGAATGTGGTGAGCGAATCTTTCCGGATATCAACCAAACAAGATGTACAAAAGGTAAAAACAATGACTGCAGATGCTGAAAACCAAATACTGGATTAGTGGTGCTGGAAGAGCACAGCAGTTCAGGCAGCATCCAACGAGCAGCGAAATCGCTGCTCGTTGGATGCTGCCTGAACTGCTGTGCTCTTCCAGCACCACTAATCCAAGATGTACAAAAGGTCAAGGGATCAGTACCTTGAATATTAGCAATCTTGAGCCAGGCACCATTGTGTCATTATATTATGCAAATTGCATCTGGGTAAAAAAGGGGCTATGTTCTGCATGACAAAACCATATTGAATTTCTAGGCTATGTGTATATGCTATTCTGTTTAAAAGATACTTCATTTGTTGGACTCCTTACTTTTCTTCCCTGTGTTTCATTTAATTGCTCTTTCTTAACCTTTCAGGGTGGTAATGGAAATGGTTGGGTAAGGAGAGAAGGGGAATGAAATATAGGAAAGAGACAAAATGTTTTGGGACAAAGAGAAAAAAAAAACACTTGAGACAGCCCAAATCAGAAGATGTAGGATTGAAGAAATTTAGTTTGGTGTGATGAAGGTGTGGGTGTACTTTCAGAGAACAGCAGAACTACTAGATACAGCATCGAGTGTTCTCAATAAGGAAACAATGTGTATAACACTTAGTCAAACAATTTGATTAGTTTGTTGCCTGGAGGCAAAAACAAATTCGAATATGGCCAATCAGTTTAAATTATACCCCGAAAAAGAAATACCAGTTTCCAATCAAGTTTGAATTGAGTATATTGACAATCTTAAAAGCCAATGACACCAATCTGATCCTCTTATGGTATAAGGCCAGGAGAATATTGAACAGTTGAGAGGAGAACAGTCAAAACCTAGCATGCAACAGACTGCTTGAAAAAATATCTCTCTTAAAAGTACCTTTTCAATCAGTAACCTGTGACACAGGAATTCCTAACAAGGAGAAAAGAAGACACAGGAAAATCCGAAGATAAGTACCTACAGCTACCTGGTTTTGAGATAACAAGTGTTGTTTTGTAAATTGTAATTGGGAGTTTTATCGGACTAGTATTATACAAGGGAAGAGAAAAGATAGGTTAGAGAAAGAAACTGTAAATAGTTAATTATTCTCTGTTATACTTTAAGAAATAAAGTCGTTAATTTTTACTATAAATAATCCTTGACCAGTCGAAGTTTTACAGATTACTGCATGGGATAGATCTTTTCTGTGTTGCTGGTTTTAAATTAAGCAGGTGGGTTTATCCCATGTCGTAACATGTGGCAAATGACCTTAACATTGTAACTTCATAACAATAAAAGGCAACAATTAAACTGTGCAAAGCTGCAGTCTTAGGTAAAGGTCATATCCTGAGATAGAATTGCAGGTTGGAATTGATGTGTCAAGAAACTGAAAGAACTGCAGAAATCAGAAACAAAATCAGAAACTGCTGGAAAACTCAGCAGGTCAGGCAGCATCTGTGGAGAGAAAACTGAATTAACATTTGGGGTCCAGTGACCCTTCTTCAGACTATGCCTTGTTTACCATGAAACACACAGTTTTTAAAACTCAACTAATAATAATGCTCAAAGATAAAAGGCTTGATGTTCAGTGAGGAGGGATCACCTGGAAGCCCTTTAAAAAAATATAACAGCTGAGACATGATTCCAGGCTTCCTGACCCCATTCCTAGGTTTCCATTTTTGGGAAGGACTTTTAAGAGCTGATTGCACACCTAACCTGGTTGAATTTACTGTAAGATAGCCATGCCTTATTCCTCTGCAACTTCCAGCAAGTGGACCAGAATTTTAGGTTAAGAACAAATTACTGCAGATGTACTGAACATTTACTGAGCAGCAAATGCCAGAGATCACAGTGGGTCAGCCTTCTGATGGAGAGTCATCTAGACTCAAAAGGTTAGCTTGCTTTCTTTCCACGGATGCTGTTTGACCTGCTGTGATCTCCAGCACTTGTCGTTTTCAGGTTTTTAGGTGTTGTGGTTCCCAGACACTCAGAGGTGTCTTGCATTTTACATGACTTTTGTAAGTGACTTTCAAAATGTTCTTCTCATGCTCTCCATTCCAAGGAATGGAGGATTGGAGGCTAGGTGCCAGTGCAGTCTGGATTGGAAGACTGTTGTTCTGAACCTTTATTTCTGCAATGCTGGGCTTTTTACTTCTTTGTTTGTCCAAGATCTTATGACTAAAGAAGTTGTATCTAGGTACCTTTGTGCTTAAGATGTGTACAATAACAAATATTCCTCCATATGATTGGGTGACACTTGACCTGGAAGCTGTACAAACAGGATGGAGGTTAAAGAGTAGAAGCCATGTAGCCCAACACAAAGATAGAAGAGCTCAGGCAAAATGTGATAAGCAAGCAGAATCAGAGAACTGGACTTCTAAACATCTGAAACAAGGTTTAGGATTGCTGCCTCTGTCTTTTTGTAATTTCTAATTGATGGAACACCCAGAACCAATCACACCATGTGAGAGTATAGGAATGCTGGTAGATCCATATTACGACGACTGATGGGAGTTGAGATTTGAGAAGGTTCCAGAAAGAAGAATGACTGACATAGAGGGAAGATGACAAAGGTGGAACCCTTTTTATATGGAAGGTACTGACCATGGAGAGTCTTCCAAATCCTTGAAGCAAAGGGACTAGACTTTAGCTGGGAAGAACTGTTTGAACGAAACTGGGGCTATACGGGAAAAGTGGGCTGCATTGAAAATCTGCAAGGTTGTCTCTACTGGGCACTCCATGTGCAATTTATAGTTTGTGTCAAACATGATGAGCCTGTTAATTGATGTTTAATTTACACTGATTCTGATTCAAGTTAAAACAGAATTTACAACTGGCATCTTATTGGTAATTTCTTCATTTTACAGATTGGCTAGATGATTTATGTATCTCCACTGGAATGGTAATACAAGATTCTCCTTCCAAAGGTGTTCCAGTGAATAATGTTACCCATCCCTAACAACGCAGACAATGGTCTGTAACTTGTAGTCAGTGACTAATTGATGATGTTTGCAGTTGACCTTAAAGAAAGCCTTGCTGAATGATCTAGCAATCTTTGTGGTGAGAACTTTGCCTCTCTTGATGTGCAATCGATTGTAGCAATGCTCAGTGGGGGACTGCCAGTGTCACGCTGCAATGAAGTCATTGAGCTGTCCAAGCCAATCACACCACGGAATTTTCACAAGTAGTGAAACAGCAATTGAAAACAACTTTTTTTTTAAAAAGTGCAAAATGAGTCAAATAAAGTGGGATTTAGGTATTGAGATAAAGTAGATGAAATTTCAAACCCAGTTATTTAAAAATATCTAGGTATCAATCACAATTGAGAAATTTAACAGCACTCTCACGGCCAGATCATTCATGAAGCAATTATAATTACTCAGATCACCATTGAAAGCTTTGTTTGACTTCATCAAGCAAGGTGTATTATTTGACAGTTTCTAATAGAGATACACAGAAAAAAGGATACTATTAGAAACTGATTTCACTCACTGCCAACTCTAGGATGGGTACTCCACAGTGTCAGAGCTGCAGGAGACAGTCTGCATAGTCAGGAGCTCCAGATGAATCTGTATTCATGCTAAATATTGATGTTGAGCCCACATTCAAAGGAACAATGACAGTGAATGTCAAAAACCCCTGCACATTTCAGATCATTACCATAAAGTCAGAATCGCAAAGAATACGGTCATATTGAGATCCTGACAGAAAGTTAATCAATGACCTACAATTAATCAGGCAGGGGACAGCCAGCTCACCTGGTAACTTCCTTCTCTCAGTCTGAAAACTTCATGCTTGCAGTTTGACTTTCATTTCCAGCTCAAGTTAGGTTTTATTCACTGCTTCTGATAATGAATACAAACATAAAAATCAATTATCATAGCATGCATCCATAACCTTGTTCTCTAACTGTCTGTCTGTCTGTTTGGGTCTATGCAACTTTTTGAGGCTCTATTTCATGTCAGTAGTACCTCACTCAAAGAGGCAGTTAAATAACTTAAAAAAATAAAATACAAAATGCATTAAGGTCAATAGGGCACAAGGGACATGACCAGAGAATGTAAAAAGAAAAATTTGTCATTGTTGTAACTGACCATGGGTTACTTTGTTATTTTTAGAGAGGTGACTGGTGATGGTTCAACGTGAGAACCACCACACCTCAGGTGAGGAAAGAGGTTGAGAAGGAGATTGATTGAGATGTTTTTGAGGATGTGACCAAGATAGCTGAGGGCAGAGCAGTAGGCGTTGTCTATATGGACTTTAGTAAAGCCTTTGACAAGATTCTGCATGGTAGACTGCTGAGTAAAGTTAGATTACATGGGATTCAGGGAGCGCTTATCAATTGGATATAAAATTTGCTTGATGGTAGGAGACAGATGGTGATGGTGGACAGTTGTTTCTTGGACTGGTGGCCTGTGACCAACGGTCTTCCGCGGGGACCTGTGTTGGGTCCACTGATGTTTGTCATTCATATAATGTAGGAAGCAAGGTTAGTAAGTTTGCGGAGGACACCAGCATTGGTGGTTTAGAAGACAGTGAAAAGGTTATCTCAGAGTACAAAGAGATCTTGATCAATTGAGCCAATGGGCTGAGGAGTGATAGATGGAGTTAATTTAGATAAAGCAACGTCTTGCATTTTGGTGACGATCAATGGCACGATTTACACAGTTAACAGTAGGGTCCAGGGGACTGTGTCTAACAGAGAGACCTAGGGATTCAGGTACATTGTACCTCGAAAGTTGCATCACAGGTGGGCAGGGTTGTTAAGGTGTCATTTGGCACACTTGACTTCATTGCTCAGACCGCTGAGTATATAAATTGGGATGCGACTGTACAGGAAATTGGTGAGGCTACTTTTGGAGAACTGTGTACAGTTCTGGTTGCCCTGCCGTAGGAAGGCTATTATTAAATTGAAGAGGGTGCAGAACAGATTGACAAGGATTTTACCATCTGGAGGGATTGAATTATAAGGATAGGCTGGATAGGTCTGGACTAATCCACTGGAGCATAGGAGGTTGAGGAGTGACCTTATAGAGATTTTTTAAAATCATGAGGGGCATAGATAAAGTGAATAGCAAAGGTTTTTTTCCCTCGGGTTGGGGAGTTCAAAACCAGAGGGGATAATTTTAAGGTGGGAGGAAAAGGGTTTAAAAGGAACCTGAGGGGAAAACTTTTCACCCAGAGGGTGGTTCGTATATAGAATGAACTGCCAGAGGAAGTCGTAGACGCAGGTACAGTTACAAATTTAAAAGACATTTGGATAGGTACATGAATAGGAAAGGTTGAGAGAGATATGGGCCAAAGAGGACTGGTTTAGTTTGGGAAACTTGGTCAGCATGGGTGAGTTGGACCGTAGGGTCTATTTCCGTGCTGCACGACTTAAGAAAATTCTTCATGGTAACCTGAGCTGGTCTGGGAATTGAACTCATGCTTTTGGCATTGCAAACCAACCAGCAATCCAACTGAGCTAACAGAGAGTACACAGTGCTGAATTAGTCAAAATACACATACAACAGCCTTCATTTTATCTCTGTAGTTTTAAATTAGTGTTTTTCTTTGCAAGTTACTCAATTTAGTAGGATGTATTCCTCAATAGACGCACATGACAAAATCCACACCAAGCTTCTCTTTGATTAAAGTAATTTGTGAACTTTGTTTTAAAATTATTGTTACAATTTCATTACATGAGTCTAAATATACCTCACTGAGTGAGGGCTGTTCACATCTGTTAAATCTCTACAATACGTCAACACTTCTAACCACAGGAAGGAAAAGTGAGATTGATCTCAAGTGTAAAGGGAATGAGCATAAGAACTCAACAATCTAAAAAGATGGCAGTTAATGAGGAGGTCATAGAGGTAGGAATAAAATTATACACCGTGGCTGAAGTGGACCCAAAAATATTATTCCAAATTAAGTGAAAAATGCAAGGCCAATCAATTTAAATCAATGAAAAGTAAATTTTAAACAGATATTAGGTGGATTGGCTATGCTAAATTGCCTATAGTGTCCAGGGATGAGCAGGCTGGGTGGATTAGCCATGGCAAATGCAGGGTTATAGGGAGAGGGTTGGGAGCTGGGTCTGGGTGGGATGCTCTTCGGAGGGTTAGTGTGGGCTCAACGAGCCAATTAGTTTTCTTCCCCATGGTAATGATTCTATGATTAGGGCAAAGTATTTGTTCCAAAAATAAGAAATGTTTATACCAAACTGCCAGATATAGCAGTAGTCCCAAAAACATTAACAGGACTCATACCACAACTCAATGTTTGCCTTTGTAAAAATTCACAAAATGCTTGTTGCAAAAGTTTTATGGATTAGTAATCCAAAGGCTAATCTAATGCTGGGTGTACATGGGTTCAAATCTATACATGGCAGCTGGTAGGTTTTAATAAATCCTGACATTGAAAACTTGGCCCAGTAATGGTGACCATTTAAAAAAAAAGACAATCTGGTTCACGAAGCTTCCTTAGGGAAAGAAAGCTACTGTCCTGCCTGCTTTGGCCCACATCTGACTCTAGGTAGCAGCAATGTCTCTGCCCTCTATAATGCTCTCAGTCCTCTGCTCCCACAAGCCACTCAGCTGCAAATTCAGGCCACATCTCAAGAAAGAATGACTTTTAAAAATCCTTTGGCTAATTTTATACACACATATAAAGCCAAGAAATGCGGATGCTGAAGATCTGAAACAAAAACAGAATTTGCTGGACAAGCTTAGCAGATCTGACAGCATCTGTGGAGAGAAAGAAGAGTTAACGTTTCAAGTCCAGTGACTCTTCTTTAGTTCTGAAAGGTCACTGCTAAAAAAAGTCCGTGCAAAGTTACGGGCTAGAATTTACTTACAGGTTCACTGGAATGCCAGCATATACGGGAATTTGAAGGCTACGGAAAGAAGATTATACAACACTTTGCGAACCTATCTCTGAACAGTTAGAAAAACTTGCGAGTGAGAGAAATCAATGAGTGTGAGAGAATGAGGGAGTAGCGAGAGACAGCGTAAGAATGAATCACTAAGTGAGTCAGAGAAATAGTCAGTGAGTCAGAGAGTTACTGAGAGAGTCAGAGAGATAAAATCAAGCCTTTGTCCAGACACTTAATGCATGAAGTAACTTTACTTCTAACTAACTTATTCTAAGGTGACAGCGTGCATATTCGTAAAATGTGTCTGGCAGTAAGTCAGGATTTTACAGACATATGAGAGCTTTTGCAAAACATTCTGTTTACCCAGGGAAGCGGGGAGGATGGGGCTCGCTTGAAGTGTGCTGGAAATTTCACAAAGATATCAGAGTCAGTTGCTTGCAACTAAATAGGAATAAACTCACAACCTGACTAGAGTCCTCAGTGATATCCTTACCCTAAATGATTAGCAGCGAATACATGCAATGCATTCAACTTTCCTAATAAATAACTTTCCAGTTAATTTAACCACACTTAGTGAGTGCCCTCACGGTTAATTCTTGAAATTTTTCTGTTAGACATTTAGGAAATGACAGTCATTCATCATTAGAATCAAATTACCTCTCCCACATTCAAATATACTGGAATCTGGAAAAGTTACACTGTTTTCTTTTAAACAAGGCAAATTGCCTTTCATTTATATTTATAGGATAGCTTATAAGAACTCTCAAATTATATAAGAAGCCAGCATTCTTTGTTTAGCTAAAACTGTATTAGTACAGGTCAGTATAAAACTGTGATGAAAGAAAAGGAACACTTTGCCAATACAGTGGACTCACAGGGGCCATCTTTCACGAGAGTACCTAGAATCTAGACTGAAAAAAGGAAATATCATTGACTTTTTGAAATAACTAACATTTACTCAATTTAGTAAGCCAATTTGAGCAGGAAAAACAAATCGTGAGACGTATGAACTGACTAGAAGCCTAATATACATGAGGTAAATTAAATTGTGTTTTAACAAATTTCACTTTTACTTCAAACAGGATTTGTGACTGAATATGAAGGCCATCGCATGCTTCTAGACTTAGCTGCCACACATGATACTAGGCTTGAAGAGACTGTCCTGATTGAGCTCGAGTCCATTCTTTCCAGCACTGCTTTGGTTGCACTGCTCATCCTTTCTATAATTATGACTCCGACAACATCACAAGAGCTGCAAGGCACTTGAGCCAGAAATCTAAGCTTGTGCCAGGAACATAAGAGCCGCTGTCGCTGTGCGTCAACCTTCTGTATCAAATTAACCAGACTGCACAAAATGCCAGGAGGGAAGTTTCATAATCTGCTTCTCTTGACAGGTAGTAATACTGCCTGCCATTTTTTTTTGTATTGTTTTAGTTATTGCTCTTTTAAATCGCAGAGTTTTCCTTGCCCCTACAATTAAAGCAATAGATAGTTGGTTTAGTATATCATCAGTTGACTCCAAGCCACTTATTAGGTCAGACAAGCCAAAGTTTGGTCCAAGTGATAAGGTTAAGCAGAATCTTGAAAAAGGAGAGAGATAGAGAGAGGGAAAGATATAGGGAGGAAATTAGAGCTAGGGCTGTAAAACAAAAGTTAACCATCTTAGTACGAGTTTCGACCAATGTTTGTTAAAACTTCTTCGGATATTAAAAGAAGTAGTGACAGAGATAGCGGATGCACTGGTGAGGAAGACACAAAAAGTCTGCAGAGGTATACAGACAGGTTGCATGTGTGGGCAAAAACTTGGCAGATGGAATATGATGTCGGATAATATGCGGTTATGCACTTTAACCGAAAGAACAGAGGAGTAGAATATTATTTAAATGGAGAAAGACTGCAGAAAGCTACAGAATGGAATGATTAGGGAGTCCTCGTCCATGAATCGCAAAAATCTACCATCCAAGTTCAGTGAGTGATAGGGAAGTCAAACAAAAGAAGAACAACAAAAGAAGAAGTGACTTCTACTTCAGAGGGAATGGAGTATAAGAATAGGGAAGTCTTACTATAGCTATACAAGGCACTAGTCAAGTTATAGCTGGAACATGTGAACAGTTTTGGTCCTGTTCCTGAAGGAAAGAGACACGCTGCCATTGGACTACCTGATGAAGGAACGGCGCTCCAAAACTAGTGTGCTTCCAATTAAACCTATTGGACTATAACCTGGTGTTGTGCGATTTTTAACTTTGTACACCCCAATCCAACACCGGCATCTCCAAATTATGACTGGCATTGCAGACAGTCTACAGAATGTTTAAGAGGTTGTTTGAGTTATGGATGGATTGTCTTATGAGAAGTTCATTAGGTTTATCTTATATTAAACAGAGCTTAGAAGAATGAGAGGTAACCTTATTGAAACAAACAAGGTTTTTGAGGAACTTAACAGGGTAGATAATTGGGAGGTTGTTTCCCTTATGGGACAGTCCAGAATCAGAGAGCAGGATCTCAGAATAAGGGGTTACACATTTAAAATAGAAATGAGGAGAAATTTCTTCTCTCAGAGGGTCACGAGTTTGTGGAATTCTTTACCACTGAGGGCTATTGAGGTGGGTCCAGTAAGAATATTCAGGGCTGAAACAGAGAAATGTTTAGTCAAAAAGGGAATCAAGGATTGGGGGTAAAGGCAGGAAAGTGGAGTTGAGGACCATCAGATCAGCTCCGATCTTACTCAATGATAGAGAGCAGACTCAATGTCTGAAAGTGCTACTGCTGTTGCCAATGTCTCATGGTCTTAAGGGATGGGGCTTGTTTTCACTGGAGTTTAGAAGAGTGAGGAGGAGGCCTAATTGAAATGCATAACATCCTGATAAGGTGGATGCAGAAAGGATGTTTCCTCTTGTAGGTGAGTCCGGGACTAGGAGGGTGGCATGGTGGCTCAATGGTTAGCACTGTTGCCTCACCACACCAGGGATCTGGGTTCAATTCCAGCCTTGGGTGCCTGTCTGTGTGGTGTCTGCACATTCTCCCCGTGTCTGCGTGGGTTTCCTCTGGGTGCTCTGGTTTCCTTCCACAATCCAAAGATGTGCAGGTTAGGTGGACTGCCCATGCTAAATTGCTCATAGTGTTCAGGGATGTGCAGATTAGGTGCATTAGTCAGGAATAAATATAGGATAGTAAGGGAATGGGTCTGGGTGGGTTGCTCTTCAGAGGTTCAGTGTGGACTTGTTGGGCTGAAGAGCCTGTTCCCACACTGTAGGGATTCTAATTCTTAGAGACACTGATCGAAATGTGAAGTTGTCTTTCTAGGACAGTGTTGAGAAAGAATGTTTTCTCTCTGAGGGTTACATGGTTTCGGGAGACAGTGCAGGTAGGGTCATTGAATACTTTGAACATAATTATAATTTTTAAGGCAGAGCGAGATAGATTCTTATAGGCAAGGATATTAAGGTTATCGCAGAATAATTGGACAGGAGGCTTGAGGCACCTAAGACTGCAACTATTTGACACATTCATATGGATAAGGGAGAAGGTGCATGGGCTCAGGAATAGTTGTTTCAACATTATGTAGCAGCATCAGCAATGATATGGTGGTTTATTTTATTTTCAGGTTTTACTTCCAGAATAACCTTTATCCTGTTAACACTCGATCTCATGACAGCTCATACTGGCGATACTATAAGAAGCTGAGGTGGTTAAACAAGAATTACATTCCTTATTATTGGGAAAAGTGGAATGGTTGGAGGAGGATCACTGGCTGAAATCCAATCTTCGGGTTTGACAAATTAGTAAACCATTCAAACTTCACTCTGACAGTTTACCTTGTCATCTGTACTGTTTGGTTGGACTGTGCCGACCATTTGAATGCCCTCTGGTACCAGTCACTGGGAACACTTTGCTTTAATCAAATCTGCATTTTTATTTTGTTCCTAACTTTACCGTGACTTAACCACAACTATTGATTCAGCGCTTCAAGGTCAATGTTTTCTTGAGTACATAACAACCAGCAAATCGGTCCCCAGCATTAACATTCAGAGCAGCTGTCAGTAAACAGAACCAGACCTAAGACCATATAAAAGTGAAATAATACCACTCATAAACTTTACAGGGCAGATTATTAAAAACAATAGATAGTCTGGAGTAACTTCAAGGCTGTAATCCCTCTTCAGGGTTCAGATGTCAGGGATCTACTGAACTTATAAACCGTCCAAGTTTTGTCCTTGTGGTTTATGACGTAACCTGAATTTCCAAATGAGATAACTACATTGGATTTGTCTCCTCGTTACTTGTGACACTAATATAATGGGCTGAGTAAATCTCGCTGATCTTGCCAAGGACTGACAAACTTTTAAAGCCAGGCTGCCAGCACTAAGAGACATCTACAAAACCATATTCTGATATCAGTAGGATCCCCTCCTCATTGATCCAGCACAGCCATTTCCTGCCTGTGACAGATGTTAGCTGAATGTTCCCTGCCGATTTCCTGATAGGAAAGCTTGGCCTATCACCAGAATGTGAGGAAGCAGACTGAAGCTTAGGTTTTATCCATCTACTAAGAAGAATTTTTTAAAATTCACTCATGGAATCTCGGGATTGCTGGTATTATTGCACATCCTTAATTTTACTGAGAGGTTCAGAAGATGTGGAGAGATGGAATGAGCACTAAATTGCTGCACTCTCCATTCTTCTGGATGCACCTGGTGTTTCTACAACTCAGAATGAAGAGCCAGTAAAATGTGCGAATGATGCATACTGATCCTACACAAAGACAACACTAACTGGGTGGGAGGGAGGATGAACAATGATGAGGGTACAGAGATGTTTCAGTGTGATTTGTACAATTTGAGTGAGTGGGCAAATACGTGGCAGTTAAAGTGTAATGTAGATAAATGTGAGGTCATCCACTTTGGTAGCAAGAACAGGAAGACAGATTAATATTTGTGTGATGTTCGATTGGAAATGGGGCGGCCCTTATACAACAGTTGCTGAAAATAAACATGCAGATGAAGCAGGCAATGAAGAAGGCAAATGGTATGTTGCCCTTTATAACGAGAGGATTGGAGTACAGAAGCAGGGATGTCTTGCAGCAATTGTACAGAGCCTTGGGTGACACCACACCTGGAGTACTATGTGCAGTTTTGGTCTCCTTATCTGAGGAAGGGTGTCCTAGCTACAGAGGAAGTGATTGAGGGTAACTGCAGCAGGGGCATTGAGAACTCCCAGAGAGTGAGATAAATGAAGGACACATCAAAGACTGTTGAACTTTTAACTTATTACTTCATTTCCTTGTTTAAATTAAAGACTTTAATGTTAACTATTGCCTTTTTTCTTTATTTTTCTACTTATTCCATGAAGTAATGCCTAAATTTTTAACTCTGTTTCTCTTCTTATGTTTTACCTCAGGTTTTTGTACCTAGGTACCTAAGGTGGTTTTTATTGTCCTTCTTTTTTGTGGCAACATTATACACTTTTCACTGTACTTCTGCACTTAAATACATGTGACAATAAAAATTAAATCTAAAAAGCTTCTGGTCGCCAGTCATTTTAAGTTTCCTTCCATCTTTGCTCTCTCTGGACTCAGCCCATCACATTATCCCAATGAGGCTCGAGGTAAGCTTGAGGAACTGCATCTCACCTTTCAATAATACACTCCAAACCCAAAATGTTTAGCAAATTCAGATCATAATATCTAACTCTCCTTTTTTTCTGTCTTCTCATAGGAAGGTGGAATTTTACAACACAGGGGTAGACGTTCAGCCCAACATGCCTGTTCCAGCTGATAAAGAGTATCCCAGGCTAAGGACAATTTCTAACTTCCATTTCTCTTGAAGTGTGGATCCAATATGCTTTAGCTGCAATGAGGCTTTCTACCCCAACTGCCTCTTCAGGCCTGGAGTTCATTAAGGACCTATAATATAGCAGAAGGAGGATAGCATATGGCCATTTGAGTTAGCTCTGCTATTCAGTTTGATTAGGGTTGATCATTGACTTTACATTTTCCTGTTAATGAAGCTTAATTTGAACTAAATTTAATTCACAGTCATTTTCAAAGGGACCACCATTCTCTGGAGGAGCAAAGAAACTATGAGAAATGAAAGCCCTGTGCTCATTTTGCAAGTGATGTATTAGCTGAGCAATACAAACAGCAGCCATTCTCTCCAACAGCACTTGGCCAAAGAGCTATGGATACCAATAACAATAATTAATTATGACTTTCATTTTCAACCCTGAATCTCCCTTAAAGCTTAGTCAATTTCAACACTGGCCAAAAATGGAAACATTACACTGTTGGTCAATATGTCCCAACCCAAAGTGACACTTGGCACTTCTACCTTAAACGTCAATCTCTTAAACTTGTAAAGAGTGTGTGGACTTATTCCTTCTTCCAATCCCCTAAATGCAGTGGTACCATGTCCTTTGTAATACAGTTCTGATATTGAGGTCAGGATGACCATCAGTAGCAGATTATTTCAATGCATACTGCCAACTACGTCTGGGGATGATCTATCAGAACAACACTCTGGTTCAAAGCATTAGGTTTTGCAGATAAGGTTGACTTGTATTACCTTGACTTTCCAAGCCTGAGGGACAATTTCATCAAGGAACTTAAATTCTTAAAAATGTTCTATCGTGTAGGTGTGCAGAAACCTTGCACTCTGATTGGGGAATAAAAACAACACAAACAACTTGTGTTTAAATGGTGTTTTTAAAACTATAAAATTAAGATGCTTTAAGGAGTCACCACATCAATCCCGAAAGTGTAATAACAAAGTAATGAGATAGAGTCAGGCCTTTCCGCCCCAGGAACCGAATATCGGCAAGTGGGTGCTAAGGTAATTTGGTTAGAGGACCTGCCTCAGCTCTCTAGTTCTTGCATTCCAGTTGTTTTGGAGGGACATTAAGACCACTGCCTCTCAAGCTTGACACTCATTCTCTCTCATGCTTTCTCCATGGCCCCTTTATACTCTCCAGGCCAGCTCCATACCTACTCACATTCTATAAACATGAGCAGATGCCAGGAGCCACGTGGATATAAGAAAAAGTAAACTTCAAGCAAGTTTACTTCGAGTTAGTACAGGTCTCACACCTGATAGTGAAATTCATTCCCCATTCATACAATCTATTCGAAGTGCTTACAACTCAAATAGTTACTCTCTTAGAAAAGTAAACAATCTTCCATCTAGTGGTCATATCAAAGATGATTAATTCCGTAATAACTTCTTTAAGCTATCAAACAACCCAGAACCTCCTGCTGATAGAATTATTCCTTTTGAAACTCAGTCAAGCATTCACAAAGAGCTCTATTTAAACTTCAGGACCAGATGCTGTTTTATCTAAACTGCAGCAGATGGCTGATCAACCAAAGTGGTCGAGCAGAGGGTTTCATTTATAAACTCACTGACGGGTGCAAGCCTTTTTTCAGTTTAAAAAGTGATGCATTTAGAAAGACTTTAAATCACAACTGTTGTATAGACCTCATACAAGGCATTTACAGCTACTTCATCAATTCATGATTCCCACACTGTGGTTTAAGCCCTTGGACCATCCAACAAAAGGTCTGCTTTACTGCAGCATTGAGCTTGAATGACTCTTTTGAGTTCAGGTTTTCCACCTGTGTGAATCATTCCTGTTCCCTTCCCCTTATGTCAAAAATTGGATCCACAGGAGATGGAAACAGATTCTTACACCTGCTACTTATAAATGGTCTATAAGTCCTGTGGCTCTGTGAAAATCAAAACCAAAGGCTTAGACCATAGGAACTAGGTGCAGAAGTAGGATATCTTGCTATTTGAGCTGGCTCTGCCATTCAGTAAGATCATGGCTGATCATTTTGTGGATTCAGTTCCTGCCCGCTCACCATAACCCTTAATTCATTTCCTGTTCAAAAATCTATCTTTGTCTTAATTACATTCAACAAGGTAGCCTCAACTACTTCACTGAGCAGAGAATTCCATAGATTCACAACCCTTTGATTCTCATTCTCACCTTAGTCCTAAGTCTGCTCCCCCTCATTTTGAGGCTATGTCCCCTAGTTCTAGTTTCACCCACCAGTGGAAACAACTCCCTGCTTCTACTTGACCTATTCCTTTTATAATTTTATGTTTCTATAAGACTCCTCCCTCATTCCTCTTTATAATTAGCTTTTAACGAAGATAGCATTACCAAGCACTGCTTGTTATTTCACGCAGAGCAATGTGGAAATTTTGGTCTGGTTATTGGGAGTATAATAACGAGGAGAGATGTCAGAGGAAAAGCAATGGAGCCAAAGCTGAGAGTCATTGGCAAAAGCCTGGGAACGGGATATGTTATGACTGGTTTGACGGACTCAATACTGTCTCCATTTAAATCCAGCCTCTTTACTATCACATTTTCAAAGCAGACAATCTTTTGGCTGGATCATTCAAAATGTAACTATAGGACCACTAAGCTTTTCACCCTTTTCACTAAATAATAAGGATTTCTATCTCAGTAAATGCTGAGTTTTATTGACTTTGAGAGATGGGGAAAAGCAATTATAAAATTAAATAGTCCCATCACACAATATATCGCAGGACACCATCCCTCTGAGAGCTCCTGCTTTCTACCAGATGGGTTTCCAGAACTAGAATGATAACAGTTAAAATTCTTTTCAGAAAAATTCTACAACTAGGCAGGAGTGATTAAATGACGTTCTAAGCATTTCATGTGGAAAGTTCTGTGAAGACACATTAGGCTACAGTGTGGTTCAAAGCATGAAAACAAAAGCAGAATATTAAATGAGATAACCTGTGAACTGCATGGTTTTAGTTATAAAAGCAAAGCTTATCTAATCTCTCATCTTTGCATTTATGTGAAGGGCAAGGTAAATCAGGCAATGCAGACGATAACTGCAGAATTGTATTGTAATGGCACGAAACACAGCTGTTTCTTTTCGACAAGGAATCACTTTATGAAATACCTCAGAGCAAACACTTCGTTCACATTGTGTCAAATGTATGCACATCTTATGGTACACTTTTGCCCTCCATATGACACCCTGGCTCAGTTGTAACACCTACACTGTGAAGATGGTTGGTTCAAAATCTACTATTGATCAGAGTGTATAATCTAGGTTGTGTAAGGTGGGGCAAAAATCCCCATCAGATACCCTGGACTAAAACCCTCTAAACTTGGGACATGAATTTGTGGAATTCACATTTGAACTAAGATTCACTGAACTCTCTGGTTGAGGCAAACTAGGCAATATGCAAGCCTACGTTAGCACAGTGGCTCAGTGGTTAGCACTGCTGCCTTACAACGCCAGGGATCTCAGTTCAATTACAGCCTTGGGCAACTGTCTGTGTGGAGTTTGGACACTCTCCCAGTGTCCGCATGGGCTTCCTCTGGGTGCTCCAGTTTCCTCTTGCAATCCAAAATATGTGCAGGTCAGGTGAATTGGCCATGCTAAACTGCCCATGGTGTTAAGTGCATTAGTCAGTGGTAAATATAGAGGAATGGGTCTGGGTGGGTTACTCTTTGGACGGTCAATGTGACTTGTTGCGCCAAATGGCCTGTTTCCACACTGTAAGGAAGCTAATCTGGGGACAGCTGTCTGAAATAGGGGTTTAGCTTGGAAAGCTAAAGGAAGTCTCCCACAAACACCTCAGCTAATGACAATGAACACCAGTTGGCAGAGCAAACAGCTGAGACATTCTGGAGCCCACAAAAATTACAAAGCCATTCAACTTTTAATTAATTTGTTTGGACACAAAGATACTGAACATTCCACACCGTTGTACTACATGTAACCTGTTTGTCTTTGAATGTGAAGGCCTTACATTACCGATAAAACTGTGACCTATATCCATCCAAGAGAAATACTGGACATTCAATACTATCAGAAACCCATTCACTTTTATTGGAGAACAATTCACACCTCACATAATAATCAGGAGACTCAGTCAGCCCCAAGAGGAACAATAGCTCAGTAATCAAATCCGGATTTGGTGGGAGATAAGGAGAACTGACAGTCGGTATAACTGGGGAACCCTGATCTCTAATGGAGGTTAGATTCAGTGAGGGGTACGGCCAGAGTGGAGAGAATCAGCTACAGCCAGTCAGAGTGAGTCACAGACTGTAATCATCAGGGACTCAGGAAAAGAAAGAGAGCAAACAATGTTGTCAACCACAAACCTCAGGTACCAATGAAAAGCGAACGGAGAGCCGTGATACTGACTGGGGCAGCACCAGCGACATCCACCACTGTCCAAGCCGACAGAAGCCACTTCAGGGGAGAACAGAAGCTCATTGAGACCTTCTGTCCCAGCTCAGTTAGATAGAGTAGGAAGGGTGAATTGCAGGGCCAGTGGTGCAAGTGATTAACAGCGGTCTGTAATTTCCACACTGTAATCTAATCTAATCTTTAAACCCACTGTACCAAGTCGGGGTTGCCATGGTTGACTGGGGTGCTGGTTAGCTGTCACTTCACTCGATCTGTATCATTGGGTTGTTTTTTGAAATATAAATTTTCTTTTTCAGTTATTATACATATTTTCAAATTTGCTTGTTCTAATAAAATCAGAGTTTCATTTACCTCTGAAGCATCTGTCTCCTTCTCACCATACCACATCTCACAATGTAAACCCAGTGTCAGAACCAAGGAGTTGGTGTACAATAAGCCAACCACCGCTCCTTACAGTTGATGTTTCATTGCAGTATTGTGTGAGAACTGTCTTACCTTTCAGCCAAATACTGAATCTGGGAGCTCATGGGTGTGCGAGAAATTTGGTGGTACTTCAGAGAGACACACAGCATCACACTGGTCTACAAATTAGTAATCCAGGGACCTAGATTGAGCTACATTAGAACTCTTCCACAGCACCAGGAGAATTTAAATTCCAATAACTAAATTAGTCCATAACTAAGATGCTACTCTCAGTAACAATGATCTTGAAGCTACTGAATTATCATAAAAACTCAACTGCTTCACTATAATTCCCATCAGGGAAAAAAAGCTAGATCTGTGTCCAGACTCCAATCCTACATTAATGTGGTTGACTCTTAACTGCCTTCTGAATTGGTATTCAGTTGTAAGATAGGAAGACACTCATTGCTATCATCTCAAGGGCAATTAGAGATATTCAATCTGAGTCAGCATGGCTTCATGCAGGGGACAAACTTATGAAAATTCTTTGATGACATTACAAGTAAGATAAATAAAAGGGAAGCAGTGAAAATAATATACAGGTATTTCAATTTCCAGAAGTATTTGATAAGGTAGCAGGTGTTAAGCTACTTAATAAGATAAGATTCTCTGGGCGGTCCGAAACCTGTTGACCTTCCAGCTGAAGGAGTGGACCCTGACTGAGTGTTGCAGACTGGCACATTCCAAGGTCCAGGACTACATGTTGAGGGACGCGCTGAAGCTTGGGGTAGCTGCCACCAAGGCGCAGTAGGGAAAGACTACCATGTAACATCAGCCTGCCTAAGAAGAACAAGGGGCCCACGCAGTAATTTGGGCTCCACTGACAACTCAGCTAAATATATGGAAATATGATTGATAAATGTACAGACCTGTATAAATGAATGATAAATTCTGATCACTGTATGCAAATGTTTACGTATGTATGGCATGACCAACTGTACAGATCATCAAATTATTTTACAAATAAAGTATATTTTTGAAATAAAACAATTAGAGATAAGGAACAAATGCTAATCCTGCTAACAATACTAACATTTCATGCATGAATTTCTAAAAAAATACAAAAATGAACAGGCAATTTCTTAGATTATCCTGACAAATGTTCATCCTTCAACTAACAATTGAAAAAAATGCATAACCTAATTATCCACTCATTCATTTTCAAGTGGGATCTGACACAGTGCAAATAAATGTTGCAGTTACCTACTGATTTGAAAACCATGAGGGACATATGGATACATATTGCATAAATTTGTCATGTTGCAACTCTACTCATTTGGAACTCTACTCAAAACAAAATTCTAAAGCCAAGGTTGAGGAGGGGAATTAATGGTCCATATTCTGAATTTGGTTATCAATTTTCAACAGCTCAAGACCATCACTTGGAAAGCTAACTTTTCTTGCTGTTGTGAGATTAGGGAGTAGAAATTCCAATTCTGTGCAGTGCTGTGAATATCAGCTTCATTCTGGCACAAATTCTGTAAAAATATGGCAATAAAGAGAACTTTATTTCTATGAACTAATTCATTTAAATAAATTCCTCAATCCTTTTTTGTGTTTGTACAAATACAATCATAAGAGATATTCCCATTCCCCAAAGGTACCAGCTTACATTTCTCCTTATGCTTTTACATATATATAGACAGAAACTGACTGTTGAAAACCATTACTGAATACTCTGCAACTAAATCTGTCTGCTGTCTCAGGTGCACACTGACAAATACATGTGTACAACGTCTGCAGGCAGACCTTTGGACAATAATACTTGTGTTGAATATGTGGATCATTCAAACTCCCAAATAAAAGACACAGTCAATAAGGTAAGCAATCCTATACACACTGTAAAATTGCTTTGTTGAAAGTACCTTTGCTCTGTTATTTATCAGAAATGCTGGTCAAATAGTCTTCAGTTAACGGCAAGGAGAAGTGTATGAGCAAAAGATGTATCAAAGATGTGTGTAAGTACAAAGTTGGTGTTTAGATTAATGTAAACTTGAAGTGCCTTATTTGTTCCTCTAAGCATGTGTTTCCACTTCATTGGGAACATATTTGTGCCATGTTACATGAAACAAATGACCAGTACATATTCTAACATGATTCCCAGATAATTAAATGTATTTTCAAGTTTTAAGAAAATGACAAATATCATTAGATAATGCGTTTCTCAAATATAAGCATCTAATCACAAATTAACTCAGGAGATATTTACTTTACAATTTAAGCATTGTTACAAACCCATTATTATTGCTCCTTAAACACTTATTGCAATCCAGAACATCTCATCAGGAGTGAATTCGCAAATTGAATCAACGGTCGACTATACTGTTTTTAGAGAAAGGACATTGTACTGATGTACAGCAGCCTTGCACCTCCATCAGAACACACAAGTAACAAGATTAATTCTGGACCTATTATAGGATGGTGACTAAAAGCAAAGAAACAGCAATTCTAATGGATATGAAATGCATGTTGTGGGATTACACAGCATTACACCTCCTCGAGGTGCAGAATATGAAGTTCAAAGACAACCTGGCTGTGGTCTAGAATAGAGAGCTGGTTGATTAAGTTCAGATGTAGGGCATTTCCAACCCTGATGAACTAACCAAAGAATTGCAAAAGAACCAAGCAAGTAACCTGTAAGTAGATGGAACTGTGGCAGATGCATGTTAATAAAGATGGAAATGGTATGTGCTGAATTGAGGAGAGCATAAAAGGCACATACAATCTTGGTGAATGCTGTTTGAGGCTGAAGGAAGTCTGGGAATGCTTGTACGCATACCACTATACAATCATCTGGGAGCAGCAAGCAAGATACCTGTAGAATTCTCAGATCTGTTGTTCAAAGAAGCCAGGACTAGGTTGGGATTATCACGCCATGCCGTACATACTAATTAATTCCTGAGGTGCAGTGTAACGTTCTGGTCAGCAGAAGTAAGAAAAGCATCCCAGTCCTGGAAGCATGCAAAGTAAAACCATGAAACTAATCCCGAGAATCAGAAGACTGAGTTATTCAGGAAGGCTGGAGAGGCTCATAATCTTATTCTACCCTTGAAAGGAAACAGATGACCATATGAAGGTACATAAGAAATAAGTTGAACAAAAAAGGTTAATGCAGAACACTAATTCACATTAAACTATAATGGCAGCTAAAGGAGACATAAGGATAAACTTATAAAAGTTAAATTCAAAGCCAATGTCATTCGCATTGATTAATACATGAAATTGTCTTTGTGGTGGGATAGTGAAGGCAGAGTCTGATCTGGAAACAGTCAAGGGCTTGTTAACTGTTATGCTAAAAACTGATAGACTCTATGGAAGAAAGAATGAAGATGACCAAATGGCCTCATGAAATATTTTCCTATTGTTTAAAGAAATTACATTATAGAGCTGCAATTCTGATGGACTCACTTATTATTACTTCCCAGTTCCGTCTGGGCTTATGGATGGTTGCCAAGATGTTGCTAGTCAACATAGTTGCTTCAAAATAAACAGGACAATATCCAACAATATTCTCCCCAAGAATAAATTGAAAGTGTGCTCAAACAGGAACTGTTACTGTCACTGAACTGTAGGTGACATTACTTTATCACACAATAAGAGTAATCCATTGCCCTCTGGGTCAAAAAGTGCAGTGCATGAAATTTGTTTTGATGTTTGACATTCATTGACTTGCATTTATCTTGTAAGTATGGGAACTCCCTCCACTTCTTCGTTTGCAAGGTACAAATCCACACGATTATCCTATCATACACCATATGATACGATTGGCTTGTATAGAGATGGCCATGAAATGAGTGTTCATGATGGATTCTGTTTATCAACCACTAAAACTTCCAAATGCAAAGACAGAGCAACATTATCTTTTGCTTCAAACTGAACTATGCAAGTCTTTCTGCATTAATTGCCATTGGATGTATTCAACTCCTTTATCACATACACAACATTGCAATCAATTCCTTTTTCTTATTTTCAACACTTAAGGAATTCTTCAACAATCCTGTGAGATTACCCTCAATACACATGATACAGAGACAGGGCTTGATCCATTTATTTTATTGATAATCCTTGGAATCTGTATAAGAGGATAATATGACATTTCACAGAAGGAAGTATCACCAGCCTTTGAGGTAGTTGCTTTGAGCAAAGGCACCATGAAACTCAAGTAGGTACAAAAAACATACGTGGAAAGTCAACCCTTAAGTGCACTGTCAGGAACGATACCTCTTGTATTCTTCAAAGAGTCAGCATTGGGAACAAGAGCACATCAAGCAGCAATCAAAATAGTTGGTCTTTTTCACCACAATACGAGGGCTGACCTGGGGGTGAAATTAGCCTCATATTCCAGGATCCAGATAATCAGAGTCAAAGGAACACCAAGGGGAATGATTTTCCAAACAAAGAGAGACAGGTATGCACGTACTCAGCAAGTTAAATCTCCTCAAGATGACGCAATACCAGAATCCCCCGACCATTGGGTAGAAGTCAAGAGGAGTGGGTACACCCCTTGGTAAGTGATTAAGATGTTTAAAAGTTGAATTAAGAACTCTTTCAACACTCATGAGTCATTGGCTGATGACTCTTCTCAAATTTCCACTCACGTATGATTTTGCTCTATGAAAATGTATATGGTTTTGATCAGTCTTATGCAATTAATTCATGTTCGTCTCTTAAACATTTTATTACAGTTAAATATGAATGTTTCATATTTTAATGTTGAACTATATTATATACAACAATAAGCTATTTTTAAAAAGGAGAAGAACATAACTTCATACATGGAATTATTGTTGACATCCATGTCATTTAAGATTAATAATTATGTTGGACACATGGTTTCTCTTAACCAATTTGCAACATTTTACCACAATCTGCCATTCACATTTTCAAGGCATCACATCACGTGTTTTTTTCTCTTTCTCAGTGAACATTTCTTTTCAGCCTAAAAGGGTTAAGAAGAATCCAAAGGGTTTTTAAGAGTAGGTTTCGGACAAAAGGGTAACTAGAGAGAGAATACGGCCCCTCGAAGATCAGCAAGGCGGCCTTCGTGTGGAGCCGCAGGAGATAGGGGAGATTCTAAATGAGTAGTTTGCATCAGTGTTTACTGTGGAAAAGAACATGGAAGATATAGAATGGAGGGAAATAGATGGTGACATCATGAATAATGTCCATATTACAGAAGAGAAAGTACTGGATGTCTTGAAATGCATAAAAGTGGATAAATATCCAGGACCCGATCATGTGTACCTGAGAACTCCATGGGAAGCTACAGACATGATTACTGGGCCCCTTGCTGATGTATTTGTATCATTGATAGTCACAGGTGAGGTCTCAGAAGACTGGAGGTTGGCTAATGTGGTGCCACTATTTAAGAAAGGTGGTAATTACAAGTCAGGGAACTATAGACCAGTGAGCGTGATGTCAGTGTCGGCAAGTTGTTGGAGGGAATCCTGAAGGACAGGATTCACACGTATTTAGAAAGGCAAGGACTGATTAGGGATAACTAACATGGCTTTGTGGGTGGGAAATCATATATCATGAACTTGATTGAGTCCTTTGAAGTAACAAAGAGGATTGATGAGGATAGAGCAGTGGACATGAACTATATGGACTTCAGTAAGGCGTTCAACAAGGTTCTGAACCTTGGAGTGCCACAAGGATTGGTGCTGGATCCACTACTTTTCATCATTTATACAAATAATTTGGATGCGCGCACAGGAAGTATAGTTAGTAAGTTTACAGATGAAACCAAAATTGGAGATATAGTGGATAGCGAAGAAGGTTACCTCAGATTACATCGGGATCTTGATCAGATGGGCCAATGGGCTGAGGATTGGCAGATGGAATTTAATTTAGACAAATGCGAGGTGCTACATTTTGGGAAAGCAAATCTTAGCAGGACTTGTACACTTAATAGTAAGGTCCTAGGGAGTATTACTGAATAAAGAGAAATTGGAATACAGGTTGAATTCAGCTTCTTGAAACTGGAGTTGCAGGTAAATAGAATAGTGAAGAAGGCATTTGATGTGCTTTCCCTTATTGGTTAGAGTATTGAGTATAGGAGTTGGTTTGGCCACTTTTGGAATATTGCATACAACTCTGGTCTCCTTCCTATCAGAAGGATGTTGTGAAACTTGAAAGGGATCAGAAAAGATTGACAAGGATGTTGCCAGGATTAGAGGATTTGAGCTGTAATGATAGGCTGAATAGGCTGTAGCTGTTTTCCTTGGAGCATCAGAGGCTGAGGGGTGACCTCATAGAGGGCTATAAAATCATGAGGGGCATGGATCGGATAAATAGACAAAGCCCTTTCCCTGGGGTATGGGAGTCCAGAACTAGAGGGCATAGTTTTAGGGTGAGAGAGGAAAGATATAAAAGAGACCTAAGGGACAGCTTCACAGAAGGTGGTGTTGTGTGGAATGAGCTGCCAGAGGAAGTGGTGGAGGCTGGTACAATTGCAACATTTAAAAGGCATCTGGATGGATACATGAATAGGAAGGATTTGGAGGGACATGGGCCAAATGTTGGTAAATGGGACTAGATTAGGTTGAGATATCTATTCAGCAAGCACGTGTTGGACCAAAGTGTCTGTTTCTGTGCTGTACATTTCTATGACTAAATATTCAGGATGACAGATCAGTACCGAGATGGTAGTGAAGGCTAACTTATGTTTTTTGAGACATTTGTAGAATCTTTTGCAGCCCTTTTCACACTGTGAGGCTTTTCCTCATTTGCATAACATGTAGAATGTGGTTTGTATTGTACAATTTCACCGCTGTATAAACTATCCGTCACGGCAATACATTTTCATAAGCACATTTTGAAGATGTTCATTCCTAGTAAGTGATAAAATACACTGACAGGATTTATATTATGAAACGTTAGCACTTAGCAATGCAGTAGGGAGCCAGTACTTTACCACCATAATTATTTATAGTGGAAAAAGACATAAATGCATCTTATTATAAATCATATTTCAAATTCTAAAGGTTTCCAGCCACTTGATTTTCAGATTGTCAGTTTTTTTAAAAAATGGTTGAACTTTTAAGTCCAAATCAGCTGAGGAGTTGCATGTGACTCAACAGGTCAACTTTCCTCCTACATATCGTTGGGAATGAAGGGACGGCCATCCTGTGAGGAAGCAAGATCCGAAGTGTAGGATTTCCTTCCTTTTCTTTCCTTCTCTGCTGGTGTTCTGTCTCATCATTAAGACATTGTGCTTAAAGTGTGATGTAGCTCAATGGATAAATTGTCATCAGGTTAAATGGCCAGTAGTGAGCTTCTCCCAGTCAGGAACGTCAATGCTTTTGTGCTTGAAGGAGAGCCTTTGAGATGTTTTCTTTGTCATCCCAGGATTATTGGCCCTTTGAGAGTTAAGAAATCAAGACAGGAGAAATGATTTTTGGGTATCAGCATTGTGACCAGGATGATTTTGGAGATGTTTTGCTAAGGCAGCAATGGTTTCATAACAAAGTCAGCAAAGATTCTGGTATACAGAGCTGCTCTCTTCATACTTCTGTAATGCTGTGAGACCTTAACTGAGCTTCTGGCTGGACCAGTTCAGTTTCTGGTCAATGGTGCCTCCCAGAATGTTAATGGTGGGCTAAACAATATTAATGCCGAGAATGTCAAGGTGATGCAGTTAGATTCCTATTTGCTGACATTTTGTGGTATGACTTGCCACTTATCAGGCCAAGTTCAGGTCTTGCTGCCTATGGGCAAGAACCGCAACTGAATAGTGCGTAATTATCAACAACATCCCCATTCCTGACATATTCTGGAAGGAATATTATAGATGAAACAGATGTAGTAGGCTACGTAAAGGACAAAGCCTCAGGTACACCTGCAGTGATACGCTGGTACAGAAATGATTGGCTTCCTGCTGTCCGAGGAGTGTTTTATGACCATAGGAAACAGCAGCACAATTAAAACATTCAGCCCAGTGCGTCTGCTCTACTATTTGATCATGGCGGATATGTTTCTCAACGCCATTCTCCTGCTTTCTCCCTGTAACCCTTGATCCCCTTGCTAATCAAGAACATATCTATTTCTACCTTAAATGCACTCAATGACTTGGCCTCCACAGCCATCCGTGGCAATGAGTTCCACAGATTTACCACCCACTGGCTAAAGAAATTCCTCGTCATCTCAAATCTAAAGGGTGGTCCCTTCACTCTGAGGCTGTGCCTTCGGGTCAGAGTCTCTCCTACCAATGGAATCACCTTCTCCATGCACACTCTATCCACGCCTCTCAGTATTCTCTGAGTTTCAATGGGATCTTCCTCTCTTCCTTCGAAGCTCCAAGAGATCCAGAGTCTTCAACTGCTCCTCATTAGACAAGCCTTTCGTTCACAGGATCATTCTCATAAACTCCTCTGGACCCCCAACAAAGCAAGCACATCCTTCCTGAGATATGGGGCCCAAGACTGCTCATAATAATCCAAAGCAGTCTGACCAGAGCCTTATACAGCTTCAGCAGTACATCCCTGGTCTTATATTCTAGATCTCTTAAAATGAATGCGAACATTGCATTTGCCTTTCTAATTGCCAACTGAAACTACATGTTACCATGAAGAGAATCCTGCGCTTGGATTCCCAAATCCTTTTGTACTTCAGATTTCCATTTATAAAATAGCCTACATCTCAATCCTGCCTATCAATTATACAATCTTACACTTTTGCACATTGTTTTCCATCTGCCACTGAGAGGCCCATTTGCAGAGGCCCATTCTCTGAGCCTGTCCAGGTCCTTCTACATCTTCCTCAGCACTACCTGTCCCTCCAACTATCTTATGTCATCTGCAAGCTACATTAGAATGTCCAGATCATTAATGCATAATGTGAATAGTTGTGGTCAATAATGACCCCTGCTGAACACCACTAGTCACCAGCGGTGCAATGCGATTAAAGACTTAACAGCAATCTAGGTTTGTTGAATATATCGCATCAGTTGTATGACACTTTGATCCTTTACTATAAATTCTGTGTCCTGTGATCCTTCCTCACTTGCTACCCGACAAAGAAGCAGCACTCTGAAAGTTGGACTTTCAAATAAACCTGTTGGACTATAACCTGGTGTTGCGTGATTTTTAACTTTGTCCACCCAGTCCAACACCAGCACCTCCACATCAATGTTAGTCAACAGGATCTCTCTTGCTACTGTTTGACTTGATGTAAGGAGTATTCAGGGGCTTAGGAGTCATTATCAAGAAATGTAGGGCCATTTCATCCTTACCACATACCTCTACCTTGCTCTCATGACTAGTGGAACTGTCCTGCAGGTGGGACACAGCATACCCAGGAATTGCAATGGATAATTCTGGAACTTTGGCTCTAAGAAATGATCCACTGAGCAAAAATATATCAGGATGCTGTTACTCGACTCTTCTGTGGGATAGGCTTTCTGAATTTGGCACAAGTGCCCATATGCCAGTGAGAAGGTGCTTAGAGGGTTAATGTTGCATCAAGGTTGCACAAATCAACCCATTTTTCGAAATGCTGTGTAGCGTGCTACTAAACTAACTTTCAATTGGTTTCACATTGCTATTTTCCTGTGATTTATGTTCCAAACTTGCCAGCTGTTTACAGATTTTAGATTTAAGCTTAACTAGAGTAAAACGCCCAGAAGTTCCACTGATTTTAATGTACTGTGGGTGGTGTAGTCAATAAATTCAGTCAAGTGCATCAATCATAAATCTTTGGAATATTCATTAAACCCTTGGAATGCAAAATGTGGCGAAACATTGAGAGCAACCGCCAGTCGCACAGCAGCGATACCTCCATCTCATTATTATCACACTGGGTCCTGAAAATGGCGGCACCTGGAGATTTGATTGTATCTGAATCATGGTGTTAATGTGATGCACACACATACACTGTCTGTACCTAAGGATAGTGGTTGGACCACAGTCTTAGTATGACTAGCCCTGGCATTTGTCTTGTCCTGTCACAGCCTCAGCAGGCCTCAAATGATTCCAGGCAGTAAAGGGAAAATCAATCCGAAAAGAAAAGAACACCATTTAGCAGTGGCCCCATTCGCTAGATTTGTAGCTCGATACTCAGGTAAGTATTTGTTTTAAGACTTTTTTTTGATGGCAAGTATTCATTGTCCCTATAAATACTATTGGTCTGGTCAGTTATTAACCAATTAAGTCCAAATGCAAGAGACACCCTGTTTTCAGGGTAAACCAATTTCCAGCTTGAATATGACTGAAAAGAGAGCTGGCTTTTTCTTTTGAACTTATCGAGCCAAATATAAGAATGCCAAATTTCAAATAAGCACAACTGATGCCATCGGAGATAAAGGTGATGACCAGGTGGAAAGTTAACTCCCGTTGACTGAGACATTGCCATTATAAAAGCAATGGAACACATAGGTTGACCACACTCACAGATTAATAAAAGCAGTCACAAGGCTTAATTAGATTCCTTTTGTCTGCAGCAAACAGATCCCTGTATGTGCATGCATGCTGCTTCTAACAAATATAGGCTGTTTTTCTATAACATGATGACTGCGTTCATGTGCAACTCCGTGTTATAGAAAATCACACTTTAGAAACAGCGCTGAAAGTGTTGGTGATAGAATTATATTACAGCTAACACATGTTCTAAAAGTTTGCAGTTTAGAAAAAGTGCCCCGAATTCGTCAATTGCGTTACATTGATTCCGTGTTGACAAAATGCACAATGTAGAAGAACGACCTGTATAAAACCAAACATCTACTGTTAAGTATGATTCAGTGTTTGGACAGCATTTTCTGAACATTTCTGAGTGTGCGAATAACTACACTAACACACAATTTAATATAATTGGTTGAGCTTGTGATTCAGCTCGTACCTCCTTTCCCCATAATATGTGATGATGTGAAATTTGGTATTGTTGCATTTGTCCTGATGAATTGAATACTAAAAGGTTCAGCAACATGTCTTTCTTTCTAGCAATTTCCAATTTGGATCTTACAAGAGATGGTAGTCCCCTTTCATAATGTCTGTTTTAATTGACCAATTGTGATGGAGCTGAAAATGTGTTGCTGGAAAAGCGCAGCAGGTCAGGCAGCATCCAAGGAACAGGAGAATCGACGTTTCGGGCATCAGCCCTTCTTCAGGAATGAGGAAAGTGTGTCCAGCAGGCTAAGATAAAAGGTAGGGAGGAGGGACTTAGGGTGATAGGCCGCCCTCACCTTGACTTCCTTCCACCTATCGCATTCCCAATGCCCCTCCCCCAAGTCCCTCCTCCCTACATTTTATCCTAACCTGCTGGACACATTTTCCTCATTCCTGAAGAAGGGCTGATGCCCGAAACGTCGATTCTCTTGTTCCTTGAATGCTGCCTGACCTGCTGCGCTTTTCCAGCAACACATTTTCAGCGCTGATCACCAGCATCTGCAGTCCTCACTTTCTCCAATTATGATGGAGCCAGGGTAAAGTCAACTGTATTTCTAACCAGACTTGGAGCAGATTATTATGGTGCTCTCAATCAGATCTCTATGCACATGTTTTGTACCAACTCAGCTAGATCCAATTTCCCTCAGCAGACAATTATGTAAATATAAATATTTGCTTCACCAGTAGAACACAGACATTGAATGATTCCTGAAACAAATGGATTCAAAGTCAGAGGTATTATGCTTCTTAATCCTTCCTATGATACTTTCTGGTTCAAAAACACCGAAATAATATTGTAACTCATTATATGATATCCAAGCACAACACCACATTTTCATACTGCCAGTGTTCTCATACACACTTACTAAAGAAATGTGCCTTATATATTTATGTTGTCATTTGGACTTTAGACTTTTAAAATAGAGGTAGGTGGGCTTTGGTTTCCATTCTTTGAAGGTAGTTTTTAGCAAAGAGGTCAGAAAGCTGTTTGGAAAAATTACGTTATTACATCATTACTGAGAAGGTATGTGACTTAGTAAGTGCCTAGCCAGGAGGTTCATTGATGAAGTGTTTACTCTGTCGAGTTTATGACACACAGAAATGCAAATAATTGAGGACACTGGAACAAACTAAAGTTAATTTAGTTTTGACAGTAATTCAGAATAATTAGATTTCAGTTTCATACTAGCAGAAGACTGGTTCGATCCTAGCAGAAGCCTATGGATTTTAGTTCAGAACAGGAGGTTAATCTTAGCAGCAGGGTAGTTTGTTAGGTGTTGTAGAATTTCCAGGTTGTGAGAGTTTGTAGAGGTCTCTCGGCTGTCAGAACTGAAAAGGAATCCAGACCAGTTGAACTCGATTTAAAAAAGCCTGAAAACTGTTTCAACAAGGAAAACTGAGAAACATCAATTAAGTAAGATAGTAAGAAGTTAAGACAGAAGTGACACTAGTGGGGTTGAGCATCTGAAAAGGTTATTGCCAGTAAAATGGCTGAATCTATATTTTTACAGTTAATAGTAAAATATTTTCAAATTGATTTATATAAAACACATATCTGTTTTTTCCTGTGTAATAAACATGTGCTGTTTTGTTAAAATAATATTGCCTGCTTTGTGCAAGCATGTTCAGTGGCTAACCACACCAGTAACCAACTGTAAAAACTAAATTTGTGATTTATCAGGTCATGTTTCACTTTAGGATTGGATTTGCCTAGAATTACCCTCAGCTGGGATCAGACAGTCACTGCAAAGATGTCCTGAAGTCTTAGTGTATTCTTCACGTGAATTAAAATTAGTGGCAAGGAAAAGCAATGGCCCAGACCTGCTAAGGTAACTTAGTGTCTGCCTAAAGGTCATAGTTTCTTCATTTGTTTTTTACATAATACTTTGATTTGATCCATTTAATGTAATCCAATTAAGAAAAATTGAAAGCAGGAAAGGAGAGTTAGTTTGAGCACAGGATTTTCTTTGCAGCACAAGGAGATTGTTGATGCAATACTGAGGCCCCACAGCGCCACCACTGACAAGACAGTGTGTTTGTAGAATAACAGGTTTACATGAGCAGCTAAAATGCATCAATATCCAGTACATGAAAAGCATGGAAATTTATAACTGTACAATCCTCATAACAACATATAATAACAGAATGCAAGGCTTTAAAAGATTATTAAGACTCTGTAGTGAAAGGTACATAGCATACAATGTATTATGTATGTGAAAGACAATGATGAAAATCTGAAATAAAAACACAAAGTGCTGGAAAATCCTATCAGGTCCAGCAGCATTTACAGAGCAAGAAACAGAGTTAAAATTTCACATTGGATTTGATTCTTTTACATGACTATGTGCAAATATTAATATATATTTGAGAGATGACTAATATAGCTTTATATTGATAAATGAACATGAGATGTTTACAATTAAGTTAACATACAAACTGTATTCTTGGGCATATTTAAAAGTTAAAATATTTATACTATTCAAAAAGCAAATTCTTTGCTAGGGATTCCTTTAGTTTAGGCCATTCTAAACCATGCCTGAGTGTTAGTGCTCTTGCCTCTAAATCAGAAAGTTGCATGTTTATGGTCCTAGTACTAAAGCTCAGAGTATACCAGCAGAACTGAGAATGTGCTACAGCAATAGAGATATCATCTGCTAAAGGAGGTCTTAAAACACTGTCCCAGTTAGCCCTCTCAAAGCATTGCAGCCTGTCACACCAACTGAAGCCAAACACATGCAGGTTCTCTCCACTCCTTAACCTGAATGAATAGGTCTTTAAAAATAGAATACCTGGTCAACATCAAATTTCTGTTTGTACAACTTCGCTGTGCATATATTGTCTGTGATGGCAGTTACAGTACAAAAGTGACTATCGATGTAACATACTTTTCAAAAAGTGCTTTGTGGGCCAGAAACAATTTGAAACCATCCTGAGATGCACTGAGATCCCAAGGCACAATATATTAAAAATAAGAAAGACTTTCATTTGTAGTGATAAGGCTCTGTCATCACAAACAACGAGAATTAGCTTCAAAAGTGCCTGTGAAACTCTTTCAGAGGTAATTGCCAAAAGAAAATGATTAAAGGAGCCAAGAAAGCAGGGGAGGCTTCCTGTATAATGGTTCAGCTCAAGAACACTGCAGACATCCGAGTCCAATGTGCTCAGTTTGGTATTGGAATCCAAGAAATTGGCTTCTTCAATCTACCAAACATTGCCTGCGAAATATCAGACCTACGGAAATGCCTATTATATTTCTAGACAGAACTAGACTATAAAGAGATTTTGGACAATTTTCTGTCTCTTGAGGTGAGATATGAGAGAACAAAGTATTCCTATTGACTCACTGAACTAGCCAGTCTGCTGCACTGTTCCATTCACGAAAGTTGTAGTCCGTCATTGCTGAATTTAATTCCTGAAGTACAAGACTCTGTGGGAAAACCACAGTTCATTTCATCAGGTTGGAAAAATGTTCAAACGATGCAAATGGTTATTTGGATTGTGAAAGCGGATGTCAATCAGCGACATGTAGTTGCTTCAGAACAAATACATTTGCACATTCGGCAGCAAATCGCCCCACTCTGTATTCCCAGTGGGAAGCTATGCTCAGGTCAGGGCCATTTGGAAACCACCTTTAACTGCATTGGCGGTGTCGCGTAAGTAAACTGACCCTTGAGTTTCCCTGGAGAAAGTTGATTGAAATATTTGAATAAGCCAATAAAAATGTTCAGCTCAGATATCAGCCTCAAATAAAAAAAATTGCATTCTCAGAATCCTCAATGTGGCCACATGATTTCAATGTCAAAGTATGCCTTCAAACACTGGGTCAACCTTTTATGTTTGAGAGGAGAAAAGCATTTTACTGACCACCCATTTTCACATACGGTCAGTGGTTAAACATTTCAATTGTCCCCTGGAGACCAGGAATCCACTGATGGACATTTCGAGGTGGCTCGGTCGGTGTGCAGAAAGCCAGCCTGCAGCAGATCACCCACAAATACAAACCGGCTAGTGGCCAGGACTTGAAACCCCTTCTGCGAGTTTGAGGTAAGAATCGGCAAAGTGTGTCCCCCACTCATTTGTAACAGGCAGTGAATAAGTCTAACCTGAAGTTCTTCATGGGATTGCAGGAAGCTGTTCCAGATATGACACTGGCAGAGACTTTTGGGGGTAGGGGGAGCTGAGATCAAAGAATATATGACCTGACATCGCAAAATAGCTGAGGCACACTGAATGGGCTCCCATTTCAGGGCTCCCTTTGGCGTGGCTCACTTTTGGAACTTCCAGAATTCTTGCCCATTCCCTTTCAATAAGATTAGTTGATCACTGCTGCTTCATGTTCTGCAGGAATTGGAATTATGTTAATATGGTTTAAATCTCAAAACGGTTGGGCATCTTCCAATGCAAGCTGCAGGTAGGCAATTCCACCAACTTCGTGCCATGTGTTGGGTAGGAAGCTCCCTTCCATACTTCCATTTACAACCTCCCAGAATATGCAGAGCTCCTTGGGCACTGGCAGAGGACAGGGGACGGAGTGAGTATGCACAAATATTTGCTTGCAAAATGTGACCCATTTGCTGACCATCAAACTGTTACCAGCCATTAGAATGCTCTTGCATTAATCGTTTATAAGCGATGGTGTAAATGTCTCCAGATCGTGTCTGTCATATTTATTACCTATCGTTTCAAAATGATCAACCCTGTTACTTTGTAATGTTGCTCCAAACCGCCACAAGGTGGCAGGACATTTCAATTTAATCAATCAATTCTTAAATCTTTGTTACCTTGGATCCCTGTCCTGTTTTAGAGGAGATTCTTTGATATTGTCACTGCTGAATCATCATGACATTTACTTAATGTGCTTGATGACCCTTTAACTCAGTGATTAGCATAGGTGATTCTTAAAACTCTCCAGAATAAGCAACTGTGATGGTAACATTTTTATTCAATTCCATAAACATTTCACTCAAATTCATGCCTAAATGCTGTGCTCTGTTATGTATGGAATATTGCTTTATGTTTTGAAGTCCACCCATTTAGCAATAAAGTGTCAACAAGAGAATAAAATGGAGCAGAATGTCACACTAAGCAGTGGTTTCGCATGTAAAAAAATATGGAATATCACGAAAATAATAGGTGCAGAAACAGTGGTTGGTTAGGTTAAAATCATTCACACTGCAAATAATTTAACCCACAGCCACCCTGTTCCATAGATTTAGAGTTTTTATCCTTTTAATTCAAAGCTTGTGTCATTTTAGAACAATGCAAAACGTCAGCTCTTTATATGGCAGTGAGTACATGTAGCTTTAGAGTCATAGAGTTATAGAGATGTACAGCACGGAAACAGACCCTTTGGTCCAACCCATCCATGCCGACCAGATATCCCAACCCAATCTAGTCCCACCTGCCAGCACCTGGCCTATATCCCTCCAAACCCTCCTATTCATATGCCCATCCAAATGCCTCTTAAATGTTACAATTGTACCAGCCTCCATCACTTCCTCTGGCAGCTCATTCCATACACGTACCATCCTCTGTGTGAAAATGTTGCCCCTTAGGTCTCTTTTATATCTTTCCCCTCTCATCCTAAACCTATGCCCTCTAGTTCTGGACTCCACCAACCCCTGGGAAAAGACTTTGTCCATTTATCCTATCCATGCCCCTCATCTTTTTGTAAACCTCTATAAGGTCACCCCTCAGCCTCCAATGCTCCAGGGAAAACAGTCTCAGCCTGTTCAGCCTCTCCCTATAGCTCAAACCCTCCAACCCTGGAAGGATAGCAGTAGAGACGCATGTTTGATTTCTCTCATTCTACGTAGTGCCCTCCCTGTCACAATATGGAATGTGAGGTGACAGATTCCAAGAATTAGCACAATAACAGCTGATATGGGGATAGAACTCATGTTGTCGAGAGTGTGGTGCTGGAAAAGCACCAGCAGGTCAGGCAGCATCTGAGGTGCAGGAGAATCGATGTTTCGGGCATAAGCCCTTCATCCATTTCTGATGGCGAACACTCTCTACTCTGATCTCCAGCATCTGCAGTCTCACTTTTTCCATAGAATTCATGTTGTTTACACTGTTCTGCGCCAGACTTGATTTACACATTTGAAATGACAACAACGTCTATCCCTTAAAACAGGCCATAAATACCCTAAGAAAGCAGATGTAATATAGAAATCTCTTAAGTGTTCTAGTTATCTAGTGTCAACAATATTATCTTGACAGCAGAGTTAGTTATGGGTGTTGCCATAAAGGCTGTTGAACACAAATTCACCTGCCAACATTTTGAGAGTTTTAATGCTTTTTTCATTGATCTACTAGGTGTTAAGAATTTTGTTCTTTACCACAAGGGAGCTCAAATGTTTCAAACAACAACTAACATGAAGAGGTCAACTCCAGCATAAGTTTAACTGAAAGAGCAAAACACACACTAAAACGTCTCCGTGCAATTGAGTGTGAAAGGAATGGAAGATTATTGACCAATTTTAAACTAATGAAGTGAATTGGAAAGATAGGCAGGAGCAGAATGTAGTAAAAGAGATGAAAGTCGTAAAATTTGTTAGTGAACGTATTGAAAGGACACACAGTTTGTGCTGTCTACACTCTGCCTTTTTAGAGACTTTGGGATGTCAGAACTTCATAGATGGAGAAGTGTCTGAGGTTCTAGGAAGGATGATTGACGTTTCACAAGTGAGAGTATTACATGTTCCAGCCAATAACACAGATTGATGAGACAGAGCTACAAGACAAACAAAATATCCTCGTTCATGCTCTCTTGTGGGATTCAGATGGTTCAGCCTTCGTAAGCTCAGTACCTGCTGGAGTTAAAGCCTGGGATAAATACCACTGACAAAAATAACTTGAGATATCTATTTGTTAATTGAATCAATAACCATAAATTTATTGCCTTGGCTACTGGTGAGCATGCTACATCGAAGAATTCAACTAAATAAGCAAAGCCTTCGAGAATGCATTTCAACGACTTTTCTAGTGAAGTGATGATGTGTGATTCAAGAACAACTACTAATTTGCTCATGGATCTAATTTGTGACATATCTTAGGATCTTGAAATTAGATCATTGAGTTTCACCATTTTGCACTGATTAAGATAAATATAGTCTCTAACAGTTGGCTGGAACTAATATACGACAATTCCCATAGAGGTTATTATGACCTCCTGTGTTTAAAGGTTCAGATATATAGCATTGGGATGATCTGTATCAAGGCCTAACTGAGCAGCAACAATTTGAAATTGTGAGCCCATGGACCACAAAATGATTACATTCAAGAATAGTCCAATCCAGGACATAACTAATCAACTTCAAAAGGCAGATACCATCCAATAAGGCAGCAATTGAAAGAAATTATCCAGACAAAACGGTTGGAGGAAAAGACCTGAAAATATCAGTGTGAAGAAGTTTGTGACAAATATCTTTAAAAACAAGGATAAGGGGAGTCGTTAGGATGGGAGGAGAGTGAAATGTTTCAAGAGGATATTTGGGATCAGGACAAAGGGATTCAGGCTGGATGAAGGTGAGAAACAAATTCAGATCACGAAGCAGCCGGAATAGGTCAACAACAGCTGATATGGGAATAGAACTCACATTGTCGAGTGTGGGGTGCTGGAAAAGCACAGCAGGTCAGGCAGCATCAGAGGTGCAGGAGAATCGATGTTTCAGGCAGAAGCTCTTCATCCATTCCTAAAGAAGGGCTTTTGCCCAAAATGTCGATTCTCCTGCATCTCAGATGCTGCCTGACCTGCTGTGCTTTTCCAGCACCACATTCTTGACTCTGATCTCCAGCATCTGCAGTCCTCACTTTTTCCATAGAATTCACGTTGTTTACACTGTTCTGCCCCAGACTTGATTTACACGTTTGAAATGACAACATGTCTATCCCTTAAAATAAGCCATACATAATAGAATACGTCAATTATTAAGCCAGGCCAACAATTCAGAGGACCCAATAATATCAAGGTAGCCACAGTCAGCGCAGGAACAGAATATAAAGCTTTACAACATCATTTTCAGACAACTACCTCCTATTCCTTCCAAGTTTAGCCCCATACATTGTGACAGCTTTTGACCTAAAGAATTATTTCAGTGGAATGTCTGTGGGATTTGTAAGTTCTTTCCTCACAGGGATCATAACAATCTTGAGGGTGACCATCCTATGATGAGGCTTGACAATGTCAAACCTCACTTGAAGTTCAGTGTCCCATCTTAGTCACACAAAACAAGTAAAGCATATTCAAGTCTGCGAATTAGACTTGCACTCATACAGAGAAAATCAAGGCTGATACTGACACTAATCTGATGGTTGGTAAATAGTTTGTAGCTGATTTGCTAAAGGAAGAAACAAAATAATGTTGTTCAAAGTAGTCTATAGATGCAGAATTAAGATAAGGAAGAAATGAGCTTCATTGCAATCAGCGTCCTTTCGTCACCTTGACAAAATGTTCTATACTTATATATTTATAGCAACTTTCTATTGTTAACATTTACAAGTTCAATTAATATGTAACAATCAAAGTTTCTGCATCACAACAGCAGCCATGCACATAGTAACTAACCCTGTGCCCTTATGGCTATATCATCTCCCCACCTGTTGTTAAAATGAAAAACACAGAGTGGACAAGTGCTATGTAGGAACATTTAATGATTCTGAGTACATTGCTTTCTTGGTTACAGAGCAGCAGTAAATTTTTTAAAATACTACATGCACATGACATCCATGAACTTGTTTTGATTTGATTTGATTTATTGTAGTCATGTGTACCAAAGTACAGTGAAAAGTTTTGTTTGTGAACTGCACAGGTAAATTATAATAAGCAAGGACACACAGATCATAGTACTTAGACAGAGTGAGGCTTACAGGTTACACTGCACAGGATGTGTGCGAAGCACGATCAACATTGATAAGACCGATATTATTTGAAGTTAGAGAAATCATTCATCAGTGTAATAACAACAGGGAAGAGGCTGTTCTTGAACCTGTGGGTGCATGTGCTCAAACATCTGTATCCTCTGCCTGACGGAAGAGGTTGTAGGACAGCACTACTGGAGTGGGAAAGGGGCTTTGATGATGTTGGCAGTCTTTCTGCAGCAACAAGAACTGTAACTGGAGTCCACGGATGGAAGGTTGGCTTCTGTGATGTTCTGGGCACAACCTTCTGCAGTTTCTTATGGTCTTGGGCAGAGTAGTTACTGTACCAGGGCATTATGCACCCAAATAGTATTGTCATATAGTGTACCTGTAAAAGTTGGTGAGGGTCCTAATGGACATGCCAAATTTCCTAAACTGCCTGAGGAAGATGAGGCATTGTTGTGCCTCCTTGACTGTCACATCTACATGGGAAATCCAGGACAGATTGACAGTTTTTGTCACTTCTAAGAACTTGATAGTCTTAATCCTTTCAACCTCCACTCTGTTGATGTAGATGGAGACATGTTCTCCTCCTTTCTTTCTGAAAAAAATGATCAGTTCTTTCGTTTGGCCAACATTCATAGAGATGTTGTTATCATTGCACCACAACACCAAGCCCTCTATCTCTTTTCTGTATTCTGACTCATTGTTGTTTGATATCTGTTCTACCACAGTAATGTCACCAGCAAACTTGTGGATGGCATTCAGTTAGAACTTGGATGCACAGTCGTAGGTGTACAGGGAGTACAGTACAGTTTTGTGTTCTAGGCATTTTCTATTAAAATTAATGCATGGGGATAGAACTGTGTTGTCATGGTTATGAGATCAGTCACTCATTTAGATTGGACAACAATGACGTTGTCAAAATCCAATTTTTGACTTAACTTATGTACCTATTAATATCTTGCCTATTCAAGTAGCAACCTTCTTTCCTTAGAAAAGAACACTCCACTTCAGGGATGTTTTATGGCAGGGAATTCTATGTTACAGCCACTGTTTACTTAAGGATAGTATTTCCAAATTCTCTTTTTAACTAATTTTGTGCTTGTTTTTAACTTGTGCCCTCTTGGTGCCAATTTGATGACCAGAGAGAACAATTTATGAAAATAAAATTACCTCATTATAATTCTTCCAATCTTGAAGATTTCTATCAGGTCATTCTTTAATAGCAGATTCAGCACTAAACTATTTTCCATCAACATTTTGCAAGTGTGGTGAATCACAATGCAGAATGCTGGAATTTCTTTGACTTGAGTGAGAAATTGTCATGTCATCACTCATGCATTAAGGAGTCTTGCTGCCTAGTGGCGTGATATTTCACTGGTCCCAGAAGTGTATCTGGCACACTTCTTCCAAATTAAATTCTTTGCAAACTGCTAAAGGCTGAACACAAAGCACAATGCCAACATAATTCCTTAAAAAAAACACTAATTATGTATACCAATTGGAATGATCTAATCGGTGTCTTCTATTAAATGTGCAGAGTCAAGAAAACCTTGGGATTCCTCAGTATATTAATTAATTATATACCCTTAATATTTACAACTGGTCACACAGTACAGCGTGGTGAGCATTTAGTTAAAATGAAAGTTGACTCCATATGCTTGGCTCAACCCTTTTTAAAGTATAGCTTTCTCTTTTTACAGACGACTGAAGATTTCATTGATTTTTGTTTCACCTTGGTTAAAAATACATTTAAATGTTGTGTTTGAAGGCATCAAGCATTAAGACAACTTGAAAAGAAAAAAAAGACACTGAGATGATAGACAGTCAATGTGTTATTTTCCCTAAAGACATTAAACAATTACCAATTGGCTGGCTAGTCTTGCCTGTTGATGAAAACCTCACGTTCATTGTGTTGGGAAGTCACTCGTCCCAGGCATTTGGCAGATTGTGTCTGGATCAAGTCTTCCTTTTTAGTTTGTATAAAGGAAAAGAAAGGAAGACAGGTCCAAAAAAGCTGTGAAGTCAATTTTTAAAACAGAAAGCAAGGAATGCTTTTGCTTAAAAACAGATTATACCATTGGAAGAGAGTAAGAAGTCATTTTGTTTAAAGCCAGTAATCTCAGCCACGTGACCAAGAAGCACTGGATTCTATCAAGGATAATATAGCTCTAAATAGTCAAAATAGTCTACCGTTTTTCTGTTGAGGTTTGGACTTCTTTATGTGACAGGCAATACTGAATCTCATTTCAACGTCTCTCGTCGAGGATAACAGAGATTGGGAGATTAGTACCAGAAAATAAGGTTTGTTAAAACACATAGTGATTGATGTTATTCTCAAATTACAAATATGCTTTAATTTGTTTAAAACATTATGAAGGTTATCTTATGTAAGCCTTTGTTTTTTTGATTATCACCTACCCATTGCAAGAATTAATATATGATTAACAGCAGAGAGAAGGGCATAATGATAATATCATCAGGCTAATATTCCACAGCTCTGCGTACGTGGAGTCAAATTGCAACTAGTACAATTTACATTCAATTAATTAATTAAACCTGGAATTAAAAGGCTAATTTTACTAGTGGTGACTATGAAACCATCAGTGACTGCCTTAAAAAAACATATCTCTAATGCCCTTCAATGAAGGAAATTTGCCATCCCTTGCTCAGTCTGACATACTCCAGGCCTACAGTAATTTGCGTGACACTTTTCTTTTGAAATGGCTGACCAATTAAGTCACGCAATTCAAGGCCAATTAGAGAGACAGCAAATGCTGGTGATGTGATCAATGCCCACATGAAAGAACAATAAAAGATGATCGTTTAACTCCAGAAAGCTGGCTTTTAGCCAGCAGGAATTTTATTATCTTTTTCCAAATGTTGTTGCAAATATGACGACTGTATGGTACATACAGACATGCTTGCACTCTGTTAAGTTATTTAACCACTCTAAAGTACTCTCCTCTTTCATGTCTCCATGTGTCATGCTCCATTTGCTGACTAAGAGGTCAGAAACAACATTCAGTCTTAGATTTCTGTAAACGTCTTGATGTATTTGATTGGCAGATCAGAAGCACAAGTAGTGCAGCTTCACACCTAACAATCCTCCCTAAATCACCCTGCCACCATACTTCAGCCTTCCCTTTGAGAGAAAGTCCTGTTTGCTAATTACTCCAAACCCAAGATCAGGCGTTTACAAGTCACGGAATCACCAACAAGTACAATGTGAAAATCTGCAGAATACATCATGAAGGGCAAGAATGGGCATTTAATTTTTTTGTCATTTAGTTAATTACAGGAAATAGCCCCAAATCAATAACAGCTAAAAACATAACTACACTTTTCACTATAATCATTGTAACCAAAATGATTTATGGCAGAGTGGAAACTTATTTAATTTTTAAAAATGTCTGTACTTGGGGCTTCAACTGGAGGAGATGGGGTCAAAGTGATGAATCTGTCAGAGGTAATGAGTGGGTGACTTGAAGAAGCTCCTACTCATGTTAAAAAGATAAGATTTCGAAGCCTGCAAACTGAGCCATTTTAATACACACTGAACAAACGCTACTATCTAACCAAGGACACTACCTGGCTTGACAATGATAGATGATCAAGCTAGACACAGCCTAATCATGCACCATGAAGATGCCTTTTAAATGTTGATATTGCAGTAGCCTCCACCGCTTCCTCTGGTAGCTCATTCCATAGATGCACCACCCTCTGTGTGAACAAGTTGCGCCTTGTGACCCTTTTTATATCTTTCCCTTCTTACATTAAACCTCTGCCCTCTAATTTTGGACGCACCTAACCTGGAGAAAAGATCTTGGCTATTCACCATATCCATATAGCTCATAATTTTATCAACCTCTATAAGAACACCCCTTAGCCTCTGATGCTCCAGGGAAAATAGCCTCAGCCTATTCAGCCTGTCCCTATAGCTACAACCCTGGCAGCATTCTTGTAAATCTTTTCTGAATCCTTTGAAGTTTCACAGCATCTTTCCTATGGCAGGGAGGACTGGTTGCTTGGGTCCAGTGCTGCATTTGCTAATATGGAAACATTACATTAATGTTAGCATTTACATTGATATCCTGAGGTATTTCAAAGATGCATAATCTGTCAACAAAGTAAACAAGAATGTATTAAGAGGATTACCTAAAAACAAAGGCAGGAGGTAGGTTTTAAGGAGAATCTGAAGGAGGTGAAGAAACAGAATGATATATTTAGAAAATTCCAGAATGTGAGGCTGAAGTAGCTGAAGGCATATTCCTGAAAGATAGGACAAAGAGAGCAGGGTTTCATAGGGAATTACAGTCGCAAGACCATTGCATTTCAAAGGCTGAGGGACTAGGTCAATGATGCATGAAGAGGTGGGGTCAGAAAGGGGTGGGAATACACAGGTGAGCCCTTCAAATCTGATGCGTTCGGACACCAGAAACAAATCTAGGTCAGATAGCACGATGGCGATGGATGCGGGGAATTAGTGTGAGCTTGAACATGAGTGGCACAATGAAGAATGTGCTGAGGTTTATAGAGGGTGGCAGATGACAGACCAGCCAAGAATTAAAGTACAGTAATTAAGGTTACTAAGACTAAGAATGAAAGATTTAACAGGAGATGTTCTAAGGTAGGAGTGGAGTCAAGATGTGGCAGCGCAAGGAGGTGAACCTTACAAATGGAGAGGATTTTGGAGTACAGATCTGGCCTTGGGGTGATGTAGAAATGGTTGAATTAAGTAGAAATGGACATTGAATCAAACAAAGTCAATGTCCAACGAGGTGGAGTATGAAAGTGATTTGACTGGATTTAGTATTTTCAGCATTCAACTGAGAAAGCTGTCACTCATTCAGAAATGAATGTAAATTTAAAACTGGAGGGGACATAGTAAGATCCATAGTGCAAGAGATAGAAAGAGATAGAGGGAATTCTTTGGCCACGTTCGTATAAGTGTACAGGGAGCCTTATATGAATGGAGCTGGATAGAGAATTGTTGAGAGAGGAAATTGCAGAACGGTTGAGGAGAATCAGGAAGGATAATGAGACAAATAAGATGTAACTTTTGACTTTAATTTGGGAATATTCTGCAATAGGGTTCTTCAAGCTGTTCTGCTGTGAGCGATCACCGCTAAATATTGGTATATATCTTCTGCCTGCTTGTCTTAACCTCCAAAACACAGCCACCAGTTCTCCATATGACAAAGGTAGGAGTCATGTCTGCTTTCAGATAAATGGTGTGCTAATAACATCAATAAATGCAGAAGATTCAAATATTTGTTTGACAGATGGAGGAGATCAGATGACCTCAGGAAAACCATCATCAACATCAGCTTGAAAACTGTAAAACTATAGGAAATTAACACAACTGATGCTTTAAGGGCATTTCTGATTATTTTTGAAAGAAAAACGCATCTCGCTTGCAAATATTAACATAGAATTCAAGACCACTTGACTTTACATTGGTGTGAAGAGTTTATACTCTGGTATGAAAATATGCACAGGGCTAGTTGTATAAGCACTGCACAAATAAACTAAATAAAATGAAGCAATGATACTTGATGGAGTGGATCAGCATCATCCAATAGTGACTATCCGTCAGTTCTGCAAAATACCTAAATCAAACTGCCGGACTTGATCAGGAAATAGCTCTGGACATCTTTACATTTTTGATGTATTCTCAGTAGACTTTTCCAGCAATTTACCAGCATTTAAACAGTAATTATCACAACATGGTATTAAATAGTGGCAGCAAAGCAATACTGTCAATTTTGGAAACAGTAGTAAGTCTGGCAATTACCCTTTATATTTTCTGAACATGAAACTGAATATTCCCAAACAAATAGGAGACATGCACAGCCAAAAAGACCGTGGCTGTGTCCTTCTCCAGCCCAGCTTGAACTTGAGCGAAGTCAGATAACTATTTCCTAATTGACAAGAAACATTCTCTTCTGTGAGCTAAAAGTTATCCTTTATTACATGAAAGACACTATTTAGTGGTGAATATGTTAACCAAATATTTTGATATATCATTGATTTTTTTTTTAAAGAGAGGTTGCCATATCAATTATTGGAAGCTTTGATCAGCTGAAAGTCATAGTCCAAACGTGTGGTGCTGGAAAAGCACAGCAGGTCAGGCAGCATCTGAGGAGCAGGAGAGTCGATGTTTCGGATATAAGTCTTTCATCAGGAATGTGGGGGAGAGAGGAATAAGAAGGCTGAGAGATAAATGGGGGTGGGTGGGGTGGGACTGGAGGTAGTTAACTGGAAGGATGCAGGTGGGGGGGGGGGGGGTAATTGTGATAGCTCAGACAGGAGAGTGGAGCAGGTAGATGGGAAGGAAGATGGACAGATGGGACAGGCCAAGAGGGAGTTGGAGGGTTGGATCTGGGATGAGGTGAGGGGAGAGGAGGTTTGGAAACAAGTTAAGTTGACATTGATGCCTTGTCGAGTTGAGTCCCAAAGGGGGAGATGAGGCGTTTTTCCTCCAGTTTAGATTAGATTAGATTCCCTACAGTATGGAAACAGGCCATTGGCCCAACAAGTCCACACTGACTATCCGAGTAACCCACCCAAACCCATTCCCCAACCTTATCTTTATCCCTGACTAATGGATCTAACAATATGGGAAATTTAGCATGAGCAATTCACCTGACCTGCACATCTTTGGATTGTGGGAGGAAACCCACAGAGACATGGGGAGGATGTGCCAACTCCACACAGACAGTTGCCTGAGGCGGGAATCGAACCCGGGTCCCTGACACTGTGAGGCAGTAGTACCACCCACTGAGCCACCATGTCACTCACGGTGTTGTCGGGTGGCTTGGATTTGGCAGTGGAGGTCGGCCAGGGCTTGCATGTCCTTGGTGGAGTGGAAGGGGGAGTTGAAATCGTTCAGGAAGAACAACTTATCTTTCACGTTGAGACCCTTCAACAACACGGCATCAACATCGACTTCACTCATTTCCAAATCTCCCCTCCCCCCCGTACCTCGTCCCAGATCCAACCCACTAACTCAGCACTGCCCTCCTGAACTGTTCTACCTTTGTATCTTCCTTCCCATCTATCCACTCCAGCTTCCCCATCAACCTATCACATTCCCTCCCCCCACCACCTGCATCGACCTATCGCCTTCCCACTACCTTCTCTCCAACCCCAACCCCACCCTCCTACCCTCCTATTTATATCTCATCCCTTCCCCCCCCCCCCCAACATTCCTGATGAAGGGCTTATGCCTTTTGCTCCTCAGATGCTGCCTGTCCTGCTGTGCTTTTCAAGCCCCACATCTTTCGACTCTGACTTTCCAGCATTTGCAGTCCTCACTTTCTCCTCACCTGAAAGTTGTGCAATAAATATAGGACTAAGTTCATGTCAAATAATAAAACTGCTAATCACCAAAGACAAAACAAAGGTTATTCTTAAGTATTTCCAATTTGGAAGAGAAAATAGAGTAGGATTTAACTTCATTGTGCAAAGCAACTATATCAACAAGTCACATGCTAATGAATGAAACTTTCATTGCTCAGGTCAATATGATGTCAAACAGATCTGAATTCTGTTCCAGCACCAACAGAGCATCCCGATAGTGGAAGTGGAAGTGGGCAGGACTTTGCTTGTGTGTGGACAGGCTGAACACACAAAGTCATGCTATCACCCTCTAGTTCGATAGGCAGAAGTGAGGGGCACAACCAACTTTGCAGCAGAGGTTGGGCACAGTGTGAACAACCCTGGCATCATGAAGTGATGTCAAATTGTCCTGGCATGATTTTTAAATGGCATCCACTCTCTGCAAGCCAATTGCATCACTTTTGATTCAAGAGTGCAGGTTTGATCTTTGGAAATTGCTGCCACACCCTCTCACCATTTGCCTCCAGTTCTGCTTGAAAATCTGCTGCCACTCCAGAGAAACACACATGTCCCAGCCTGCTACCAGCAGTTTCAGTAATACTTCATTCTAATGTTTCCTTCAAGCCCTTCAGGAAAGTGGGGATGAGTAAGTTTGCAAGACTACACAAAGATTGGGAGCTGTAGATAGTGAGGAGGATTACCAGACGACACAGCACTATTTGGATAGGCTGGAGACTTGGGCAGAGAAATGGTAGATGGAGCTTAATCTGGATATATCCAGTGATGCATTTTGGGAGATCTCATGCAGGAGGGAAGTATACAGTCAATGGCAGAACGCTGAGTAGCATCAACATACAGAAGGATCTAGGCGTACAGGTCCACAATTCCCTAAAAGTGGCAACACAAATGAAGGCGGCACATAACATGTTGCCTTCATTGGTCAGGGCATGGGGTATAAAAATTGATGTCATGCTGCAGCTGTATCAAACTTTAGTTCGGCCACATTTGGAATATTGTGTACAGTTCTGGGCACCACCCTACTTTAAGGATGTGGAGGCTTTGGAGAAATGGTTTACCAGGATGTTGCCTGGTTTGGACGGTATTAGCTATGAGGAGAGATTGGAAAACTTGGTTTGCTTTTACTTGAATGTCAAAAGGATGAGAGGTGACCTGATAGAAGTTTACAAATTATGGATAGAATGGATGGTCAGATTTTTTTCCCCTGGGTAGAAATATCAAATATTAGGGCACACAGCTTTAAGGTAAAAAGAGGATAAGATTAAAGGAGATTTTTTTTTTCGATTACTTACAGTGTGGAAACAGGCCCTTCGGCCCAACAAGTCCATACCGCCCCGCCGAAGGGCAACCCACCCATACCCTTTACCTAACACTACTGGCAATTTAGCATGGCCAATTCACCTGACCTGCACATCTTTGGAGTGTGGGAGGAAGCCGGAGCACCCGGAGGAAACCCACGCAGACATGGGGAGAAGTGCAAACTCCACACAGAGAGTCGCCTGAGGCGGGAATTGAACCCGGGTCTCTGGCGCTGTGAGGCAGCAGTGCTAACCACTATGCCACCATGCCGCCTCTTGTGAGAGGCAAGATTTTTACGCACAGTGGTAAATGCATGGAATGTGCTGCCAGAGGACAGCGTTAAGGCAGATACAATTGTAACATTTGAGAGGCATCTTGCCAGATACATGAATAGGCAGGGACTAGGGGGATAGGGACAACATAGAGGCAAAAGGTTTTTTAGTTTAGAAAGGCATCACATGTTGGCACAGTTTTGGTGGGCTGAAGAGCCTGTTCCTGCACTGTACTGTTCTTTGTTCTTTGAAAGGCAGAAGAGAGTTCTTTCCCTGCAATGGCACCAGGAGACACTGACCTGGCCAAGTCAACCTGAATGGAGATTCCAGCAAACACTAGGAGCCAAGGGGCTGCACAAGTACAACTGGGTGCAGAAAAGGCTGACATTTCAGCAAAGTGACTCTTGCGAGGGCAGAAAACAGTGTATTTTTGTGAGTGAAGAGTTATGACAAAAATAAACTCTGACAGCCTCAGCACATGAAGTCACATAAGGCCTGAATGAGTGGCAGCCAGTTGATGCAGACCAGGGTTGTGTTAGATGCAGGAGTGAGGATGAGTGGACTATCAGCTCTTAAATGGCGGAATGCAGGGTTAAACGGTTTACCTGACCAATGAGAGAATCCACCCAATCCTTTCATCTGCCTACAAAATGTAACAGACGTCCCCCACAATATCATGAAACAATCCAGTGGTGTAGAAGCTCAATGTCATGGGTGATCTTTAAGTCTACTGCCAGAGCATTGTCTCCTATTCCTAACAGCTGTAGGCCTTCATGAAGAGGCTGACATAGGTCAGCAGTAAACAGCTGTGATTTCAGTCACCTTGTCACTCCTGAGATTGGCAGGTCATTGGCCTGTGGGCAGTACATTCAATTATGTGCCATTGTTCAGTGTTGTACTCACCTGTATCCAGAGCAGCCTCACCCTTTGGTGCTGCTCTCTGCTGGCCTTTTGCTGCACATGGCCAATGGCCCATATCTCCCAATGCCTCTCCTCCTCCACAAACACTGGGTGCCCTAGATGCATCGTAGCAGTACGATGTGGACTGTCAATAGAAATATAACCAACAGAGTCTACAAGGCCTTGTTTATGCCCTTGCAACTGTGGATCAATGCCGATCAGGGGTGGCACGATGTCTCAGTGGTTAGCTCTGCTACCTCACAGTGCCAGGGACCCAGGTTTGATTCCAGCCTTGGGCAACATCTGTGTGGAATGTGCATGTTCTCTCCATGTCTGTGTGGGTTTCTTCCAAGTGCTCCGGTTTCCTGCCACTTTTCAAAGATGTGTAGGTTAACCATGGGAAATGCAGGATTAAGGGGATAAGATAGGGTGGGTGGATCTGGGTGAGGTGTTCTTTGGAAGGTCAGTGTGGACTCAATGGGCCAAATAGCCTACTTCCACGCTGCAGGATTCTATGACCCTATGATTCTTCTGCTTCACACTGAACACAATGCTAGCTCCACCAAGTCTATTATAATTTCCTCCATCCAAGAGATCTCCAGCTCTGTTTCCTGTTGATGAAGGGGTATTTCTCAACACTTTGTTATTCTAGAGCTGCCAGCCAATGTGTTCCATGCTCCCTTGGTCACCTTTGATCTTCACTCTACCTCCCTCAATGCTCCCATAACCCTTGGGCTATTCTGATCGACTCTGGACTCTCCCAGGCTTCACTTTTCAAAATCCTGGACCAATCCCAGTGTAATCCAGCTCTCTCCCTCTCAACCCCATAAGGCTCCACAGGCATGTCACAATCCACCCTCCTCCAGGCAAGAGGGACCCCATTCTCCCTCAGATAATAATCACCCAACACCTAAAAAACAACTCAACATCCACTCTCCTATTCCAACCATCTCAATCAGAAAAGAGAAGCACCTCTCACTCACTCAAAATCTAACTGAAAGACAATCTCACCTGCTCCATGCCAGTTTTAATCAGTCATGAAAAAAAAGGCATATACATTTGTTCCAAAGGCACCATTTAATCTTGTAAATGTATGTTCTAATGAATGCTCTTGTCATGTTAATGTGTTACAAATAGGTTACTGCCACATGCCATTAAAATCCTTGATCTGCCTTTTAATCAACAAATTTCAGTCTCATGGCTAGAACCTGACTTTTTGCATCCTGATCATTTAATTTCCCTTATTCACTTCATAACCATTAAACTTCACCATAGCACCAACTTTGGCTGGACTCAAGGTTCATTGAGCTGTTTATATGATACACAAATGTACACCAGAATTCTAACTTAGGAGTTGCACATGTGAAGAACTGACTGTCTGTAAGATGTGGCCCTTTCAGCTGGACATTAACTTAGTGCCATAGAAATTTAACAAAAATGCAGTGTAACTGAAAAGTTATCAGTAAAACTCAGCAGACAGTGGTCACTAAAACTCATAATCTACAGATAGGGGAATATGCATAGTCAGCAAAAGGAACAATGCTTCAACACTTTAAAACTTCAGTCACTTCACTGAAGCTTTGAAGCACTTGGTCAATCTGATTTCTGTTCTTACTGATTACATCCTCATTTCCCTCAATGGGTGAAGGGTTTAGGGATTTTATTTCCCCTTCATTGACCTTGAAGCAGTTTAAGTTTGCCTGAGGGTGTGAACAGCAAGCTCTTTAGAGGTAATTGCTCTTCCAGCTCTTTGTCCCAGAGTTTATTGTTCTTGCTGTTATAACAAGTTAGCACATGTGTGAGTACAAACTCAGCACAAATTACTACAGCATAAATCCTAGAGTGTAAACACGGAACAGGAAGTGCTGCTGTTATGAACATGAGGTTTTCGTGCCATTTCTGTAATCAATACCATTATAAGAGCAAATTGGTCAGTTCCTCTTTAATTACAGATAATGACTGAATAATCTTTGCAAAAATAGCACTGAAATATGCACAGTTTGGAAATGTTGTGAACCCTTTGAATCATCTGTGCTGTATCACCACCGTCAATTCATCAATTTTTCCTTTGGCAAAGGGATGCTGATCCTATCAAGTTCTAATGCATCCAATTTACATACCATAAACTCAGAAGATGATGATGATGATAAATAAGTGATCTCATCTCTGGTGCCTACTCATGGAGACCAAGAAGTATGTGATTTGATTCACTACACCATAATTGATCCTGATCCCAATCTGGTTTAAATTTGCTTTGCACTATAAGTTTGGACTATTTTACTCCATGTAGTGCACTTACTTCCAAATTTTGCATAGATGTAGGGCAATCTACTGTATGGAGTGCTTAAGTCAAATAGCATGGGGGGAGGCTAGATGGGCAACAGCCAACAGAATAGAAGGATGTGGTGATGGACTGAGATGAAGTGAGGTTGGGAGAAGGCTGATGTGATCTGGACCTATTGAGAAGAATGGACTTTCCAGTTCCATGCCTCAGTACTTTGTTATTTCCAATAAATTTCATCCAATTTTCACTGTGATCTGAAGGCTGTCAGGATGTTGAATTTCAATTTAGTATACAACTTCAAAATATCATCCATATGCAACTCACTGAAGGGATCTACATACTGGATTTCTGACTGGTTCTCTGCACCATCTCAAGTGTGTGAATCGTGTAGGTGGAATGAAGGACTTGGAAACTTTGTCTCCCTTATGAAAATGTCCAATCCAAAAAAGCAAATCTAAGAAAGAATTTGTTTTGTCTCTTGTTTAAATCTTCATGACTGTCCTTATTTCCACTACTTTAGAGGGTGTTCACATAGTGTGAAGAAATAAAGCATCTAATACCCTGGACATAGATAAGCCTTCCTGCTAAAAGAAACAGATGTAAACAGTCTTGCATTCAAACAAATGTGGTAGCATTTGCTCTCAACATTCATACATACATATCCAAACATTTCACTTTTTACAGAAAGTACTTTCCTCCTGACAGTTTTGGGAATATTTTGCACATACAATTGTGCACAAGAAATGATTTGAGAAATTGTGAACTACCCTTCTTGTCCTGTAATGGAAAAAACAAGAAAGACTGGTGAAAGAGACATACTTGTCCATTCTGTATTTCCACAGAACCAAATTTAGGTTGGATTTCAAAATTGGAAACTGACTGATCAGATTACAAATTGCTTGCATCAATACTTGCATTTGCATGTTTCGGGACAATATAAATTCAAGTCTTTTTTAAAATCTCAAACCCTGGGTCTCTCACTTTCCTCTGTGTAGTTCCCTAAATATATGAACATATCCTACCTTTAAAAAAAAATCAAATCAGTCAATATGGAAAGATGCATTTTTTAATGTGTGTAATTTAGAATGTTTGCAGCAAAAGCACATTGCTTTTGCTTAATTTTCTGCAAATCGTGAATGGCTTTTAAATATAGAACTCTATTGTATTAATGTATATGGTTTTTATATATCTAAATCCAACAGTTTGAATGAAATGTTTACCCAGTTCAATGTGCTGATTAATTCACACTGCTCTTCCATTAAAGAGAATCTCTAATACATTGTGCCACCACTAAATCTTAAGTAACACCAGGGTCACTTTTAAAGCATAGTAACTTTTAACAAAAAAATATTAATCATATGATCTTCACAACTACATTGCAATATTTGTGTTAAATCCCCAAGGCCATTTTCTTGGTGCTGTTCCATTTTGCCAAAGGGCTGTAACCACATGGACGTTCGGAATTTTCCCAGAACACATTGTGATTAATAGTACTGAGGGATAGTCATTCCAAACTGTATCCCCCCAGGGAACCAATATAAAATTTGTTGTCATTTTCACAGTCAACTGCACACTTGTTATAGTTGTTTACAGTCCAGTCATTACTTGGTGCAGATTCAAAAATGAATCCCAGGAACTGCCTTGAACAAACTGCATTCTCATGGAGAGGGATCACCAAGCAAACAAACTCCTTTTCTGTGGTGCATTACTCTGGCTATCCTTCCAGGAACAGTAACTGTTTCATGAAAAGAACATGGGAAAAAGTTCAGGAAATATTAAAAACTTACCAAAAAGGGACAATATAAATTCAAGTTTTTTTAAAAACTCTCTAACCCTGGGTCTCTCACTTTCCTCTGTATGGTTCCATAAACATATGAGTACATCCTATCTTTTAAAAAAAATTAGTCAGTCATCAATATGGAAAGATTACAATCACATAATTGTACCTACCATGATATAATGGCAACTAATGATTTAAAGCAAAAAATAGTGTTGAAAATGAAGTGTCCCATTTCCCATGATGACTCAACTTGACAAAAAACTACTTGGGATGGGACTGAGACACAATCTAGCTGGTTCCCAGATCTGATCTCCACATATGTTAAATTAAGAAATTTCAAATTGGCAGATCGCATGCTTGGACTGGAGGGTGAATGCAGAGAGAGGATAAATAGCTAGAGTTTCCATACCTAGTCCTATCCAGTTTCCTCTCCTGGACTTTGTGTCTCTGTGTGGATTACAGGAGAACACACTGCTTGGCTTTTCTATAATGCACCCCAGATCTGAACAATCTGCCCAGCCTCATGCAGAACAAAAACCTGTTCTTTAGTTTTTTGGGGGTGTGCACGTGACAAGGAAGGCCAGTATTTGCTGCTCATCCCTTGAACATGATTAATTTAGGATATCTGGTTGGCATGGACGAGTTGGACTGAAGGGTCTGTTTCCATGCTATACAGCTGTATGATTCTATGAGTCTACATTCGACCATTTCAACATTCAGTCCAAAGATGTGCAGGTTAGGTGGACTGGCCATAGTGTCCAGCGATGTACCAGCTAGAAGGATTAACATTGGGAAATGCAAGGTTACGGGCAATGAGGTAGGAAAGTGGGTCTGAGTGGGATCCTCTTCCAAAGGTCGATGTGAACATGATGGGCTCATTGACCTGCTTCCACGGTGTAGGGATTTTATGCTTCTATGATTTAGAGGTTAGCAAAGAGTCAACCTCATTCTAAGTCTGAAGCCACATGTTGGCCTGATCAGGGGAGGATGACAGTTTTCCTTCCCATTCATGAACCCAGTGGGTTTTTAATCGCAATCAACAATAGTCTAATGGTCAGCATGACTGTGAGCAGTGCTTAATTCCAAATTTCACAAATTGAATTTAAATTCCAACCAGAATTAGATGGACAGACACAAGGCATGTTCTAATAGTTGTAGAATTTAAGCCTTACTGTCCAGAATATTAACATTGGCTTCTGAATTACTTGTCCAGTGAAGTTGTGACTGCACACTGTCTTCCCTTGAAAGAGACTCTTTGGGCAGTGGAATCTCAGGGAACTGTACCACAGCAATGGGCACAGCAAAACAATAAGTTCAATGCAACTCTGAAGTTTCAACTGCAAAAGGTCAACTCTTCTTGTCAGTGAGGAAGCAATTCAGAGGGGGATTCTACAGATTTGACTTTTGAATTGGGATAAGGTAGGTATGCTTGGCCAGTTTTGTGTTCAAGGTGCTGTAACTGTTTTAAGAGTTCCCTGATCACACTCAGGCCCTGGCCACTAGAGGTTTGGTTGGATATTGGGAATGGTCGTGCTGTCTTCACTGTACTCTCTGTTAAACTGTACATGAATAATAGACGCTGGGCTGCCAGACTAAGGGAAAGCCTGCAGTTGTGGAAGGAAAAACCAATGACATTTTGATCACGAGTCAAATTACACAGATTGGGCATTCACAATTGGCCAACAATGTCAGTGTGAACCTTAATGCGAATCAAGAGAGGAGTCTCCTTTAGGTTTAGAAACTGAGCTAAATTCAAAGACTGTGCTGCAGAATCAAGCTGTAGGTGTGTCAATATAGTGGGGAACAATACCAGATTGGAATATGATGTAACAACCTTGTACAGCCATTCAAGTTTCTACTGGCTGACAGAAATCACTGGGAAATGTATTAATTTCCTTTCCTGAAGCAACCTGTAATGGCCCCTTTAATGAGAGGGGCTTTAGTAACTCAATACACACTTCCAACACTTACATTGTGTTCATAAACATACTTTTAGAGCCAGTTCAAACATGACGGGGCTAGTGATTGGGGTGTTGTCCATTTGAACTAACATTTCATGTCCAAAACTGATACAATTTTATTTCAAAAGTTTCAGCTTGTTACTGTTTTATTTACAACAATTGTGGACTGGGAAAGGATAGTCGAGATATTGCTTTCAGGATAATGTTAATTACACATTTATTTAAGTTAAAATAATAATGAACAGAGGATAATTATACACTGTTTAATTTGCCTATGGTATTTTAAGTCAGATTATTAGCTCCTATGTCCCTGAAGCCAGTTTCAGACTTTATGGGCTGAATCTAAAACTTTTTCCGCGACATCAGTTTCGTTGAGTTTGTGTAGGTTTCTTGCCATGAGGTCTTCCAGCATCTTACCAAACTCACCTCAGTAATGACCTACCCCATTCCTATAGCATTCCCTTTTGTCAATTCTAGCCCCATTCTACCACTTACTGTTCCTGAACTTGTCACTTCTAGGTTATCCTGAATTTGACTGGTATCCTTGGCACCGGTGCCATCTTTTAAAGATGGCACTGTTTCTGATGTTAGTCTGCAGCTGCCCTGCACATTTCCGGACAGTGGCCCCAGATGTGGCAGAGAAGTGAAATTTGATGCCTCCTTCGCTGGCAGAGATTTGGCAATCCGGCTGGACGGAAGACACTCCCCCCAGGACCAGCAGTGAAGGTTATAACACCAGACCATGCCAACCTAGCCTGAGTTTGCCATCTAGTCTCAGCCAGCTAGATGAATGCCCAGCAATGTAAGGAGAGGTTTAATGTCCTTTATTACTCCACCAGTTTACGTGCCACCCAGTGGTTAGCACTGCTGCCTCACAGCGCCAGGGTCCCAGGTTCAATTCCAGCCTTGAGTGACTGTCTGTGTGGAGTTTGCACATTCTCCCCCTGTCTGCGTGGGTTTCCTCCTGGTGCTCCGGTTTCCTCCCACAGTCCAAAGATGTGCAGGTCAGGTGAATTGGCTATGCTAAATTGCCCGTAGTGTTAGGTAAGGGGTAAATGTAGGGGTATGGGTGGGTTGCGCTTCAGCGGGGCGGTGTGGACTTGTTGGGCCGAAGGGCCTGTTTCCACACTGTAAGTAATCTAATCTAATCAACCTCTCACACACACACACACACACCTCACATTCATCCTATATCTGTATTTCTGTACCAAACTCCCCTCCCCCACCCAAACACCCCCCAAAGGGTCAGGCTTTACCACTCATTACTAACTGCAATATCTTCCCTCACTCCATGACACCCATCCCAATCCCTGTCATCACCTCTGCTGCATGGTGTCTGTATTGCTTTCTCTCTCTCTCTTTCTCATTTGCTCACTCAGGGCAATCCCCTCCTGCACCAAAGGTGCCAGCTGTACCACCCATTTTCATCTCCATTAAAACCTGCTTCACTCTCATTGCAGAAGAAAAGTACAATAGGACAGAAAGAGTCATGGAGGGTGGTGGGCTGCCCACCACTTACGAGGAAAGCATCCCAAATCAGATCACTGAGTGGCTGATTGATTGTGTCCAATCCCCTGGCCTGTTATCAGAGGTTGCCCTTGAGTTACTCTGCCAGACCCCCTGAGCGAAGGCTGACTTGACTGAGGCTTGCTGACATCTAAGACAATCTTAGCTTTGTGGTTGATCTAACCTACACGGCAATCCAGCAGTACTATGAGCCTGGTACCTCCGGCTGAGAGGCAAGGTGTATAAAGGGAAGACAAGATGAGGCAGTGAGCATCCAGGTGGATTCAGGGTAAGTGAGACTATGACAGCAAGCAAACAGCACAGAGATGTAACTTGCTCCAGTCAATGATCTGGATGTGTGTCCCTGAGCACACAGTGTCCTTGCAGCAGAATTTAAATGAGAGTTGCTGTTTTGTCTGGAAGTGTAGAAATATACTGTAAGTGGATCAGAGATGTGCTGTGAGGGTTCATGTAAATGGATGTAGGATGCATGTAGCAGCTGCCCAGGAAGTGCGGTATGAGATATTTTTGCCCAGAGTCCAACATAGGATCAAGTGGCAAACTGATATCACCCGCTTTGACTTTCATGCCAAGAATTCTTGGTGTCTAGCTTGCTCATGCTGGAAAGCTCCATATTAATGAGGTGAAATGTGCAGCTAATAAGGTCTTCAACAAGCAATAATCCTCTTGCTTAGGCAATGCATTGCCATGCAGTGAGGATTTCAGCCTGACACCTGGAACTTCGTTAAACAAAGCAGCGAGTTTCTCCTGGTGTCAAGATAGGAATTAGTGCATGATTCTGCCATCACGCCAGCCTGTTCAGCCCCCGATTAGATTCTGCCCAATGTTCATAAGCACTTTCCACATAACCATCACAGACCTTCAGCGAGTTAAACCGTGTCAACAGTACAAAGAGGCACAGGGACATGGTCAAAACTGGCCTCTGATGGAAAACTCATCAAATAAGGCAATCACAAAAAAAAAACAAGAATTGACAAAGAAACAAGGAGAGACAGAACATAAAACTGAGAAACAAAGAAGAAATCCTGATTTGTTAGTGCTTAATCTGAGCTTTTGGGTTTCAAGATGTCAAATGCTATTCCAACCTCCTGCTCATTCCCACTTGTTCTCCCCACACTCTCCTCCCATGAAGCAGTAGGATATTTTCAAAGTTTACAGTAATAAGATTATGATAACATTCACACGTTAGCATCAGTCTTCTTCAAAACAAAGTCTCTCATGTGGTGAGGCACTTCCAGCATTGTGGCAGAGTTGATTAATAAGCAGAAAAATTAATGACATGGGCGTTCACATGAAGCAAAGTCAACAGAAGATCTAATTCCTCCTTTTAAGTTAAAAGCAACAGCATCACTTCTCTAATCTTTTAAAATATCAGACAAAACTGTGAGTTGCTTGCTTGTGACTTGAGTTTGCCAGAGTAGTGACACACTGTATCTTAAATATAGAAGTACTCTGTAAGTACGTCATTTACTGCTGTGTGGGAAAAAACAAAAAAAGATCAGATTGTGTCATAGAGGTCATTCAGCTCCCAGACTCACTTTTGATCCATTCAACATTTTCTTTTTATCCACTATAAGTCTTTTAGCATCTTTCATGTTCTGTTCTCCACTTGTTCACTTTAATGAAATTTCTACCACTGAGGATTTTAGTGCCATAGTTCCCATGGAACCTTTTAACTTATTTTCTTTTTCACAAATATAAAACAAGAAAGTTCCAGACAAGGAGACGATTCAGTTCACCGTACCTTATCCAGAAATATCCTGCCGATCTCAACATTCAGTTGTTTCTTGAATGATTTTGGCGTTGTTACATCCACGATTGTACCCACAAGTCTGTTTCGTGTGTTGACTATTCCTCATGTGAAAATGAACTTCAAACATGAAATACTTGACTGGGTTATTTCCCACACTGACAGATAACCATCACTTGCAGTGGTTATGGTGGTATATTGCCAATCACTCATTACCATCCACTCAAGGCCAATCAGGGATGTGTAATGAAAACGCTGGCCGAGCCAACAACATCCCACATCCTTGGAAGTTAAATTAAACAAAAACAGACTTCAAACAGTGATTTACAAAATCAGAATCTCCAATAATGCTGGCTATCGTGTGGCATTTGTCCGGTTAAGTGGAACCAGTTATTGATTGATTGATTGACTTATTGTCATATGTACTGAAGTACAGTGAAAAGCTTTGTTTACGAGCAGTACCAGGCAGATCATAGTAAGCAAGGAGGTATAGATCAAAAAGATTTAGACAGAGGCATAGAGGTTACCATTGCACAGGTTGTGTGCTGGTGACATCAACATTAGCAAAATCAGCATTATTTGAGGCTAGAGAATCCATTCATCAGTCTAATAACGGTTGGGAAGAAGCCGTTCCTGAACCTGCATGTGTTCAGGCGTCTGTATCTTCTACCTGACAGAAAAAGGTTGTAGGAGTTATAGGAGATCATAACCAGGGTGTGGTGGCAGCGAGCCACGTAAATGGAGTCCATGGATGGAAGGTTGGCTCCCATGATGGTCTGGGCTGTGTATGCTTCCTTCTGTAACTTCTTACAGTCCTGGGCAGAGCAGTTGCTGTCGCAGGTCATTATGCACCTTGACAGTATGCTTGCAATAGTGCATCTATGGAAGGTGAAGGTAGTGAGGGTCCTTATGGACATGCCAAATTTCCTGAGCCACTTGAGGAAGAAGAGGCATTGTTGTGCTTTCTTGTCTGTCACATCTTCGTGGGAAGACCAGGACAGGTTGCCAGTTATTGTCACTCCAAGGAACTTGACCTTCTCAATCTCAGCTCCGTTGCTGCAGATGGAGGTGTGTTCTCCTGTCACCTTTACATTTTTTAAAATCAGTCTGCTCAGATGCCTTACAACACAACTTTGGCCTTCTAGCTCATAGGTAGAAGGCCGAGCACCTCTGCTAGAAAACCCCCTCCTGTGATCTTCTACTCTTGCTCAGGTACAACATTCTAATGCCAAAAGGATCAATGAACAAAGTAAATACAAACACCCATAACGGGAATGCATATTCCTGAATATATTCTTACCTTGGGCAATCTGAGTTATTGTTTCTCTGGGCTGTTTGAGTATGTAGCAACAAGCACTATTTGAACTTTCAATCTTTCTTCCATGTGTGCGGAGATATAACTCAAGTTGCTAACATTAAGAGAACGTGTATTCTAATTTCAAATTATTGAGGTCACAGTGCCTTTTGCAAATTTTTAGGTCTACAAATCTTGCAATAGGATAAACCAGCAAATCAGAAAAAAATAGTCCAACGGAAATGTGTTGCCTATGCTTTAAAGGACAGAGTGTCAAGATTCTAGCTGGTCACCTGTGCAGTGGATTTCAGTCGTATATCATCAATGAAACATGTTCAACATGAACCACAACAACATCAATGAAACATCTTAAAATGAGTGCAGAAACTGAATAGACAGCAATGAATTGTTCAGAACTGCCTCAAAATGTACTGAATGAAAAATGGAAAGAAAATTCACAGACGTTACTTTCAGCAGTTAGCTAAATCAGCATTGATTAAAATAAAGTGCTAAGTCTGCTTTTACATTTACACAGGATTATTTTTAAAAGTTCTGACAACAGCTCACCTGTTAATAGAAATCTGGGAACATATCCGATCCAAAAATGATACAAGACCCAAATATAATTTTCCCATGTGTTTCGTACAAATCCAAAAATAAAAAGGTATGTTTGAGGCACTCCCTTGTTACTGGGATATTTTTGCCATGGGAACTACTATATTGGGCAGAATCAAATTAGCTACGAGCTTATTTTACATACATTCTCAACCCTGACCACTTTCTTCTTATAGGTTCAGTCTGACTACTAATAAAGATGAAAAGCTTTCAAAATGGGAAGTGTTTCCTGGTTCATTACGGTCACAGAGCGTATCAACAAGACAACTTGAGCAGCACAAGACAAATTAAGTACTACCTACACTATGAGACCGGAACTGGGTTTGCAACTCCTTTTTTTTCCTCAACTGTACCAAATTGCAGCTCTGAAGGCAAAAGTGAAGACTGCAGATGCTGGAGGTCAGAGTTGAGAGGGTGGTGCTGGAAAATCACAGCAGGTCTCTTTTCCAGCACCACACTCTCAAGTTCTGAAGGCAACTTATTTCTATGGGTAGGGTTTGAGGTGCATCTACATCTACAGGAACTGTTGAGAATTACTAAGACTAAAGTCACAAATCAGTTCCGACTAATATATTATTACCATATATACAACCATAAAGCTTTATCTCTGTGACACTTTTATTGTAAAAGATATCTCCGTAGTCATTGAATAATCTCTATCATATAAACACAGCAAACAAGCAGAATGGAAAGAAACTTTTTGAAGTGAGATTGCATTTCAACAAATTAATTCACTCTCCTTTTATTTTCACTGTGGAAACACATTTTGTATCGTCATAAACTTTGAAAATTTTTAATGGAAATCAATAGAGCCAATTTTAATTCTGCTCAAATTTCATTAACTTGTACTGAATTAAAGTCAGTCCCAAAGGAAAATGATATTATAGCCCAGATTGGAAAATAGTCTTTGCAACAATCTACCCTGAAAGGTGTGCGATGGGAACTTGCATAAGTTCCAACCTAGCGACAAGCTGGGAATTGCCCAGGAAGGTTTATTTCTAATGGGGACTTACCTGGTATCTGGAAATCACCAAAAGAAGACTCTAACTCTGAGAGAGAAATTGAGACTTTTGAGGGTTCTGATTGACTCACTTGAGTACTAACACTGGGAAAATTAGCAGGATCAAAATTTGATCAAACACCTTGTTAACCAGAAAACTGATGATCCCCGTCTCATCACTTACTCTACTACCTGATCTGAAAACCTCCTCCGACCTGACCCAAAACCCCCTCAAACCAAGTCCCCCCCAATCCAGATTTGACTTAACCTTTCACCCATCCTGACTCCCCACCACTGGAGAACTGTTGAGAGCACCACAATGCCATCCCTTCCTTTGACAACCCTATCAGGCAATTGAAAGGGTTCAGAAAACATTTACCAGCTGGGTTGGAAGGCTTGAGCCAAAGGGAAAGGTTGAATAGGCCGAGGGTATTTTCCCTGGACTGTTGGAGGCTGAGGGGTGACCTTATAGAGGTTTATAAAATCATGAAGGGCATGGATAGAGTAAATAGACAAGGTATTTTCCCTGAGGTGGGGGAGTCCAAACTAGAAGGCATAGATTTAAGGCAAGAGGATAAAGATTTAAAAGGGACCTAAAGGACAACATTTTTCACACAGAGGGTGGTGCGTGTATGGAATGAGCTGCCAGAGGAAGTGGTGGAGGCTGGTACAATTACAAAGACATATGGATGGGTATATGAATAGGAAGGGTTTAGAGGGATATAGGCCAAATTTTGGCAAATAGGAGTAGATTCATTTAGGATATCTGTTTGGCATGGATGAGTTGGATCGAATGGTCTGTTTCCCTGCTGTATATCTCTTTGACTATGACTCTACGAGTAGCTATGTAAGCTTTCCCTAGGATTAAGATTCCAAGAGCAGAAATCCTGCCCCCTCTTACCTACTCACCAATCACAAGCCCACAGCTGTCTTGCGCCACCAGAAAAAGTGTCTACCATTCATAATGCACCTCTGGAAACCCACACTGCCATGAGCTAGAAAGTGAAGGAGGGTAGGATAACAGAGGTGGGGTTGGTGGGAGAGGGAGTGAGACACTGGGGCGAGAGGAATAATATCCAGTGTATTCCCGGCTCTGAATCAGACTCGAGTGTCTTTGAACAAGTGAGCCCACAAGACAATGCACAATCAGACAGGACAAATATTTGCTTTCTTAGCTTCCCATGTCGTGACTATCCCACCTACTGCGGGTTGAATACTATTTATTGTCCAATAAAGAGCCTCAAATGCCCACTAAAGGACCTCAATTGGCATCCAGGTGGGTCCATTGATCTGGACTTACTCAGCTAGAGGTGGGGATATATGGACGATCGATATCCTCCATCTATCTGCTGTGTTAAATGACCCCTCTACCTTACAGCTCAAGGTGGCTCAGTGGTTAGCGTTGCTGCCTCACAGTGTCAGGAACGCGCGTTCGATTCTAGCCTCGGGTGAGTCTCTGTGAGGAGTTTGCACATTCTCCCAGTGTTTGCGTGGTTTCTTCTGGGTTCTCAGTTTTCCTCACACAGTCCAAAGATGTGCAGGTAGGTAAATTGGCAATGCTACATTGCCCATAGTGTTAAGGAATGTGTTGGCTAGGTACATTAGTCAGGGAAATGTAGAGTAATAGGAGAGGGGAATGGCTCTTCAGAGGGTCGGTGTGGACTTGGGTCAAATGGCCTGTCCCACACTGAATTCTACCACAGGGACAGATAAATTTCAGCTGATATGAAGACAGTAATGTTACTTTTAAACCTCATAGTTCTGGACTGGTATCTCACATCATTGAAATTGTTTTCAATTAATAATAGAAGAGGCATTACAAAATATTTTATTCTCTGTATCAAGGAAATAAAGACACCTTATGACGAAAAATGAGTTCTAGTTAGCATATCTGAAGTTGTGATTATAAATGAGAAAACGTCCTCAAATGAAGATTGAAGCCATATATTAAAGAGACCAGTAATAAATGGGACCAGGGAAAGTTCATCATACAGGTGTGATGCAACAACTTTTCTCACAAGGGCCCTGATGTAATTGGAACCACTACACACTCTCAAATGACTGCCATACATCTCCACATCAGCCACAGTACAGTGGGAGTACTAGGCTTGCAAAGGGTTTAGTGAAGTGGTAAGAATTACCAAGTTTTCACTCTGATAGGCAGCCAAAGTGAAATTGGCAACATTTTAACTTATTGTTTTTGGACAGAGCTATAATTATTTATATTAGCCCATGACTCACTTGTGAACACAGTGGTATTTTGGGCCAGAGCTGTCCAGTCAGTTTAGTACTTTAATATTTCATAGCTCACAAAGACGCCTTTTGTCTTAGCAGAGAGGTTACAGACAACTTACACACTATTAAGTGGGAATATTAAAGTGCACTTCACACTTGTAATACAACCCATTAAAAGTCCACTTTTTAGAATTTATTTTAAAATGTATATTTTTATAATCTCTCACATATATTCATGAAATACACACCGGAGATGGTGAAATTTTCAGTTTGTTTCTCTTGCGAGGAAGACCTTGGTAAATCATCTTTGACTGTTTGTACGACAAACTGAGCATTTAATTTGTTCTTGATTCTGAGACCTCTACAGTCAGAGAAATCATTACACCAAATCATTCACTGAGTGAACAGAATAAATTTTGGATCTTATTGAAAGCCTTGCCAGTAGCAGTTTTCTTTGATTCCATTAATCATAACTCACCACTGTCTACAGATGTTGCTATAACAAACACCTAAGCAGCAGTTAATGGGTTCGACAATACAGCCCGGACAATCTTCAACAACCATGTACAATTCAAATCAAAAAATGCTTGGAGGAAATATTTTACACAGAAAATGGAGACAATCCAGAACCCATATGGAATGTTGAAGCAGAATGCATTGATATATTAAATAAAGGGTAGCTGAATGCAAAAACAAGGGAGAAGGTATGCTGGAGGAATGGGAAAATGAGACTGGAGTGGAAGGATGCTCACTTGGAGCTGGCAAACTGCTGTGTGCGTGCTTTAGAGTTTGCGTAATATTCCCCCCAGTAAAATCAATCAAAATATCATTCAACTCAACTTGTGTATTTCCCTTCCTCAAAAGGCAGTGGATCCAGAGTTTTTAAATATTTTGAAGGCAGAGGCAGATGGATGCTTAATTAACAAAGAGATAAAGATTATCCAGGGTGTACGAGACTGTGGAGTTAGGGTTAAAATCAGATCTTATTGGATGGCAGTGCAGGCTCAAAGCAGTGAGTAGCCTACTCTTTGTTTCTTGTTCGTATGTATGTAGGGCATTGCGTTATATAAATGATCAGCAAGATATTGTCAAGTGAGCTGGGTTTTGGTCTTCACAGGCATCACACTGGATCAAAGTGTTTCACAGTGACCTTTGAGGTGCAGTGGTATTCATGAGGTAAACAGGACAAACATTTTCTGTGCATCAAATTACATCACATTCATAAGGATTTGATGTTGACAGTGATTAAAAAGGTGGAAAAGTATTCCATTGGATAATACTAAAGTCCCATATCTCCATGGAGACCACCATTGATAAACACAAACACAAGTGAAATTTAGGTCAGCTGGTTATTAGAAACAGCCGAATAAAGGTCTCTTACAAAGATATGAAGGACCCTGCCTGTTCAGTCCCTGATGAAAGTGGGGCCATATTTTTAGGGTGGGAACTCAATTTCCTAAATGGTAAGTTGGCCGACTTTGGAGACTCGAGGAAACCAAATAAAGAAATTAGAATGTAAAACAAAATCAGCAAGAGATGGGAATGTGTAAAGAAAATCTTCTGGGGAAATGCAAGACGCTCTTGAAGAATAACTGAACAGCTCATAACAAATAAGAAACTTCCAAATCAATAGCTGTGTATTGACTATTACTTGTCAAATTTTAACCTGAGTACAGTACAACATCCAGGGCAGGATCTTGAATTTGTTTGAGATCAAGTGTGAAGATATGCCAATAAACAGGATGTACTTCCACTCACGGCTGAGTCTTGTTTCCTCACACAATTACATTTTTCCTCAGTTGATTGCATGTATGAGTAAAACACAACATCTGATGGGTAGGGGTAGGCAGGAGGCTGTAGCTCCCTGCCAGGACCTTCTGGATCCAATGTCTGGGTGCCATATTTAAAAGATATTGGCCAACACTTCACTCTCTGCAACTCAGGAGCATCAGTCAAACTCTGTTCATCATCGCCCAGAGATGTCAGAGTTCAGGCAAAAGGCAGCACCATGTTTTAGCCATGTCTCCCTCCACAATTCTCCTGAAAATTGGCCTGGAGAGAAAGGAAGTTATTTTCCCTCGGGATGACAGTAGGAGCCCAGCCTGTCTGACAGAGGCAGACAGGACAGAGGTAGCTTCATGCTCAGGGACATCTTAAGGGAACCTGTTTCCAGGGCAGCAGGGGGATGGATGGTCGGTTACACTCTTGCAGGATATGCACTATGATCTATTCAATACTTCATGCTCCATTTGAAGTGAGCTTGCATTGTAAGATTATTACTGCAGAGGACAGTCACACACAAGATGGTTTCCATTCATCTCCATCATATTACTCTGATGTATTTATGTAGGATATGATTTGTCTGCTTAGCACACAAGACAATACTTCTCACAATATCTCAGTACATGTGACAATAATAAATCAAACCAAATTCCGGTCAATGTCTTCATTGCAGCTACCAATGTAGCACCACAATGGCACTGCGTCATACACATTTGCCAAGGGCACACTTAAAATATAAAATGAATTACAACACTTAGCATCATTGACCTTCCTTTACAATTAGGAGGATGTACCCATCTGATAGCTTTCCACACAGGACAAGGATACAACCATGGCTTTGCAATGAACACCTCACAGCTACATATACCATATCTGCTTTTTCATCAGCTGTAGCTCTTTCATAACAGTGAAGCATCTTTCATTCTGAACACTTTAACTGCAATTTACTCCACACCACTTCCTTCCTACTAGTAACAATCAAAGCTCTGGGGATTGGCATCTGGAATCAGACAATATCAATGCATTGTATGCATGCAGAAGAAGAACATGCCTAAGAAGCAAGAATGTGTCCAGATATTTGGATGAAGACTGATCTAAGGATCTCAACTCCTTTTAAGAGGAACAGGCTGCAAAGATGATAGAAGACTGAGGAGAATGCACCGATGCTGAAGGGAGAGCATAAACCCCTAGAAAAGAGGATTAGAGAGATTTGAAACGCTGTGTTTGCTTTGTCCTTTCTGGTGCCTCGATCATTGCTGGGTGGTTCATGTGGCCTCACTCTTTTTTATGAGACTTCATTGTAGTTTGATCCAGCTGCTTGCTAGGTCATTTAGAGGACAGTTAAGTGTTCAACCCCATAGCTATATGTTTGTAGTCACATGTTGAAAAATGTGGTGCTGGAAAAACACAGCAGGCCAGGCAGCATCCGAGGAGCAGGAGAATCGATGTTTCGGGCATAAGCCCTTCTTCAGGAGTCACATGTGGTCGTCATATGTTGGCCAAACCAGGTAAGGATGCAGATTTCCTTCCCTAAAGGACACTATTGAACCAGATGGGCTTTTTATGACAAGTGACAATGGTTTGTTTTCCTTTGTAGCGATCTCATGAAAAATCAAGTTTATGAAAATATTATTGACCCAGTAATCCAGAACCTCAGACTCATGCTGTGTGGTCATGGAATAAAAGCAAAACACAGTAGAGACTGGAATCTGAAACAAACACAGAGAATGTTAGACAAACTCAGCAAGTCTTACAGCATCTGTGGAGAGAGAAAAACCGAGTTAATGTTTTGAGTCCAAAATGACTTCTTCAAAATCACCAGACCTGTAGAGTTTCTCCAGCATTCTCTGGAACGTTTATGGAGTCATGGGCTTGAAATCCACTGGGGCCAGATAGTGAAAGTTTAATTCAATAAAATGCTTGGAACTCAAAGGCTACTAAGCAAAATAAAACCATTGTCACTTGTTCAATCAAGAAATCTGGCATCCTTACCTGGTCTGGCCAACATGTGACTACAGACACAAAGCTATGGGGTTGACACTTAACTGTCCTCGAAATGACCTAGCAAGCAGCTGGATCAAACTACAATGAAGTCTAATAAAAAAGAGTGAGGCCACATGAACCATCCAGCAATGATCAAGGCACCAGAAAGGATAAAGCAAACACGGCTTTTCAAATCTCTCTAATCCTCTTTTCTGTGGGTTTATGCTAAAATTGGGAATGCTGTCTCCACAGACTAGCTAAGCAACAACCTGACAGAATCATAAACATGGATTTGACAACATTCCAGAAATGACCATCTCTGGGTATATCCTGCCCTATGTCGGTGGTAGCACAATAGTGAAGGAGCTCTCCTGCGAGTACTCAACATTGTCTCCAGATCCCATGAGGTTACAGAGCATCGAATCAAACATGGACAAGGAAATCTCAAGCCAATTACCACTTACTGTCCCTCCTCAGCTGATGAAGCAATATAGTTCCAGGTTGAACACAACTTAGAAAAAGCAACAAGAGTGGCACATTCACAGAATGTATCCTGGGTAGAGGATTACAAAGAGTGTTTCGATTGCATCCTGACTGACCAAGGCAGCCTGTTTCAAAGAGACAGAGCTGCTCAACTGGCTCTGTAGCGAGTGGTGAGGGAACCATCTTGTCCTCATTGATCTGTCTGTCATAGATGCATGCATCCATGTCAGTATCATTAAGAGTGATCACTGCACTGTTGTCGTGGCTTCAAAGCCACATTGCCAGATTGAGAATACCTTCCATCTTGCTCTGTGGCACTTTCACTATGCTAAATGGAACATACTTTGAACAGATTCAGCAACTCTGAAATGAGCATCCATTAGATGTTGTGGAGCATTAGCATTAGCAGAATTTTAATCAACCACAAATTGTCACCTCATGGTTTGGCCTTTCCACACTTTACCATTCCCATCAGGCTGGGAGATCAACCCTGGACCACTGAAGAGCATAGGGAGGAATGCCAGTAGCAACTTCCAGCTACTGGAGCTACAACGTAGGACGTTTTTACATGATGAAAGCAGGAGCAACATGTAATAGATAGGGCTAAGCTCATCTAAGCTAAGCTTGATCTCAAAATCGACAGATCAGATCTAAGCTCTGCAGTTCTGCTACATCTAGTTATGAATAGTCATAGACAATTAAACAACTAAAAGGAGGTTTATTGCTTTTCAATAATCCCAGCCTCAATGATGGGGAGTGCAGTATATCAATACAAAAGACAAGACTCAAGCATTTGCATCCATCTTCAGCCAGAAGTTCCAGGTGGATGATCAATCTCAGCTTCCTCCTGAGGAGCCCAGTGTCACAGTTTCAAGTCTTCAACCAATTTAGTTCACTACCTGTGATGGCAAGAACTGGCTGAAGATGTTAGATATTGCAAAAGTATATAGGTCCTGTCAGCATTATGGCTGGAGGACTGAAGACCTGAACTCCAGAACTGGCCAAGCACTAACCAAGCCATTCCTGTACTATGTTCCAACTCTGGCATCTGCTTACAATATGGACAATTGTCCAGATATGTGCCGTGTACAAAAAGCAGGACAGATACAACACTGGAAATTACCAATCCATCAGTCTCCTCTTGATCATCAGCGAAGCGCTGAAAGATGTCACTGACAATGCTATCAAGCAGCACTTGCAAAGAAATAACCTGGTCATTGACACCCAGTTTGGGTTCTGCCAAAGCCACTTGACTCCTGAGGTCATTACAGCCTTTGTTCAAACATGGATAAAAAAGCTAAGTTCCAGAGGTAAGATAACAGTGACTGCCCCTGACATCAAGGCAGCAGTTGACTGAGTATGACTGCAAGGAGCCTTGGCAAAACTGGAATCAATAGAAATCAGAGGGAAAACCCTCTGCAAGTTGGAGTCATAGCCAACACATAGGAAATTGGCATAGTTGCTGGAGGTCAGTCATCTCAGCTCCAGGACATCTCTGCAGGAGTTCCTCAGTTCCATCTATTTTAAGTAAGCTCAGAATCTCATTCGGCTGGGCAGAGGGCTGACAATAATCTGAAGGAAGGAACAATTGAGGTCTCTGAGACTCGGAGGAATGTTAGAGAACAAGCCTATGCTGAGTCAAATACAGATGATTAACCATTTGACTCGGTTAACAGTGAGCAGATGGAAATGCAGATTCAAAGCAGTGTCAGAGATCATGTGCAGACTAGAGCAAGGGGCAAAAGAGTCTGCCCAAGTTCTGTCTCACATTGGCTGGCACAGTGACTCAGTGGTTAGCACTGCTGCTTCACAGCACCATGGACCCAGGTTCGATTCTAACCTTGGGTGACTGTCTATGTGGAGATTGCACCTTCTCCCTGTGTCTGCATGGGTTTCCTCAGTCTGCTCCAGTTTCCTCTTAGAATCCAAAGATGTGCAGGTTTGGTGGACTGGCCATGCTAAATCGCCCGTAATATCCAGGGATGGGCAGGCTATGTGGATTAGCCATGGGAAATGCAGGGTTACAGGGATAGAGTAGGGGACTGGATCTGGGATGGAATGCTCTTTGGACAGTTAGCGCATGCCCAATGGGCTGAATGGCTTCTCTCTGCACTTTAGGGATTCGATGATTCCATATCTTGAATAGGAGCATATGGCTGCCCCATGGAATGGAATGACCACTATGGAGATCCAGGTTGACCAGAACACTCAGTAATCTGACCGTCATGTGCCGGAACCTACCTCCATCACTTCAACCATGGAGAGATACATTCACTAGCTAGGTAAGAGGGAGAACATTGACATCCTTCCAGGTGCCCAAGCCCTTATTGGGGTTTGGGAAATGTGACTTGTCACTGACAGGTAAGAGGCGTAGCAAACAAACAGCCAGGGACTGGCATCTTTGGACACTCTGGAGATTCCCTGCTGCACCATCTCCTCTCTGCCAGAGACCCAACCACCTCCATCAGGTGAGTCCAATTTGGTTGTGAATGCACAGATATAGGTATGCCACAGAGCCGTATGACTGTGGACCACCAGAGGAAACCCACAGGGTCATCCAAGGCAAGACAACAATGCAGTCAGCACGCTTCCTCAGTCTCATATGAGCTGCTGAGGTGGCACCAAGGCATAATGGTTGGAAAGGAAAAAGTGACTTCAATATTGGTTCAATCATTGTGCAAGTGTGCCAACCTTCTGCACAAGCTGGTAGTTAACACAAATATGGCACTTTATATGATGGGTCTGGCAGTCTCCTTCAATCGGTTAAAGCTTCTGATTATTGATATTTCCCCTGAACACTGCCTTCAGGGAAGCTGATTACTATAAACACTCAACCCCACACCACGTTTAGCAATGCAAGACAACTGAGGCTGTCCACCTTCTGCTGCCTTCCAGATGAATGTAACCACTGGAAAATGGGAAATTCAGCCAGATGCTTGGGTTTCAGTCCTCAATGGGCTTAACTCAGCCTCACTTATCTCTAACCTGTTGCAAACTGAGGTTTGAGTCTTATAAGCAGAGTCCTCTTATAATCCTGCATAACTCCACTGGCTTTGGCCAGTAAAACTGAACAGGAAGTGACTGGCACCAAGAAAATAAATTAAGTTACATTTAATAGCAAACAAAGTTTCCTAACATTTTAAAGTATTCCCTTCAGTACAGGAATTTGTCTGTGCCAAATCTGGCCTGTAGATATGATTGCCCTCATACTTTAAGCATTGAGGCAAGGTTAGAAAGGTCAGGCTTGTATCTGGTAGAGTTTAGAAGAATAAGAGTTGACTTGATTGAGACATTAAAAACCTGAGGAGTCTTGACAGGTTGCATGCAGAAAGACTGCTTGCTTTTAAGGACTTCTAAATAAACCTGTTGGACTTTTACCTGGTGTCATGTGATTTTTAACTTTGTCCTTTTAAGGGAGAATCTGGAAGTAAGGACCATTGTTTAAACATGAGGGGTCATCCATTTACAGCAGAGATGAGAGGCATTGTTTCTCACGGATGACTGAGTGCCTTTAGAACTCTCTTACCCAAAAGGCAATGTTGTAGATTTTCTGAATATGTTTCAGGCAGACGTGGATCAATTCTTGTTTTGCAAGGCGTGTGTGTGTGTGTAAATGGCAGAGGAAGTTCAAGGGGTGCAATGGCCTAATTTTGCTCCTTGTTTGCTTTATCATATTGCCCTACCTGCCCTCATTCCCTTTGCCCCTATTGTGACTCTCCCCTCCATATCCCAGTATTGCAACCCCCACCCCACCCCCCACTTAATTAAAATGATACAAAACTGCAGGTGTTGGGAATCTGAAACAAAAACAGAAGTTGCTGGAGAAGTTCAGCAATTCTGAGGGAAGGGTCACCAGACTCAAAAGGTTAAGTCTGCTCTCTCTAGCCACAGATACTGCCAAACCTGCTGAGTTTCTCCAGCTATTTCTGGTCTTCCCCCTGCTTCTTATCCTCCTCCAATCATGCTCTTCAAGTTCCAATCACCTTTGTGCATTTTTTTAATCTAACCCATGTCTTTCTGGATGTTTGGGGTAAGTGTCTCCTTCTGAATTACGCCCATGTGCTTGTCCAGGTCAGGTGTGCTAGTATCAGCCAGTGTAGCTGCCTTGCTTTGATAGGCTCATTGACCTGTTGAAGCATTACTCCTTCCCCACTAAGGATGTAAAAACCACAAGCAAAACTACATATGACTGAATGCCCAGCTGAGCTTTAAAATCTGTTGTATAGTAAACATTCAGTTAAAGTGAAAATATTAGTTAGCACACACACATAGTATAGTCACAACGTCTGGCTTGTTGTTGGTATATTATATCTTTCTCCAACTCATAATTTGGCCACTCTCGGTCAAAAACAATGATATTATCTGCTCTGTACTGCTTCCAAAATCGGGTCTCGGACTTAATTTGGAATAATACAAGTCGACAACAAGCTCAATGTTATTTCAACATTTACGAATCTGAAAAAAATAATTGTTAGTAAGCAGACAGGAATGCGCAGGCCACCAATTTCTTCTCATGTGTATGTCAGAGGGAGCAGCATTAATACAACTACTTAAAAAAGGCATAAAGCTAACAATTACTGTAAAGACTTGTGTCATTAATTTAAACATCTTTTCTAGTTTGTGCCATTTGGCAAGATGAGAGTGTTTGTGCGCTTAACACTATACTGTCAACAGAATGTTCCTATTATCAACATTCTGTCAAATAAAAATTCATGTAAAAACACAGCAAGCAATAATATGATGCAGACGTGTTTATAATCTATACAGAGCTATTTATAAACTGGTAAACCACTGCATGGAGTCTGGAGTAATGGAAAAACCCTTGTTGTCCCTTCAGCTAGAAATGATATCTGATATAAATTACATTACCGACACCTTAAAAGCTTACAATCATCTATTTGTGGATCCGTTCAACAGAAAATAAACTTTGCTGAAAGTATATTCTTGGATGATACTGAGAATCTGAGCTTGCAATTCCATGCATTGTCTTGAAGCTCATAGTGGATTACAGTACTCTTATAGCTTTCAGTTATTACTTCCTGAGCAGATTATCACACTCTAGTTGTACAGTATCTACAGAAATACAATCCAAGGGACAGAATCATATAGAGGCCTAAACAAGGTGGGCTATGGCAAAGAATTTGTCAGAATCACATGAGAAATCTGGTCAGATTAATCTTGATGTCAGGAACAACTCACTGCATCGTTTAACCACAGTCTGAGGGTTGAAGTGAGATTCTCACTAGGCAGTGGTGAGTTTGCCAATGAATGGGAATTATTGGTTGTTAATGATCTTATTAACTGCACAACTCACCTCATTAATAGGCGATTATATATCATACCATCAACTGTAAGCAAACTGCACATGGAAAATTTGTGACATGGAACTCACCTGGTAAATTCAGCTCACACCGCAGGCTGTGACATCTCAGAGCACCCTCTGTAGGTACTGGGTACAAGCACCCCAATGTCCATGGACATTGGCATCTGACACATGCCAGTCTGCTAGAACTCTCATGGCACGTCTCTGTTTCATCTACAGGACCTGACTGCATTTCGGGTGCAGAGGCAACTCTCATTGTAATGCCGTAGCAAGGACACTGTGCACTCAGTGACTCACACCCAGCCCGGGCTACATATCTCTGCTGTTTGGTTGCTCTTATAAAACTCAATCAGTCTGTGTCTACCTGGTTGCTTAAAGCATCCCTGTCTTGCCTTTTTACACCTTGTCCCTCAGCCAGACATACCAGCACCACTAAATTACTGTGCCATTTAGCATAGACATAAAGCTGGGAAGTTTGCCATGGCTACCAGCAGTGCTCAGTGAATTTGGTCAAGGGGTCTCAGCACAGTAAGTCAACAGCAGTCCCAGCTTCCAGTCCAGGGGTTTGGATACGGTCAGTCAGCCTCTTGGGGTGGCAGTGCCAAATCCTCTCCATAAAATGGGAAAGGGCAGAATGTGAGAGACCCCATTACCTGGCTTGACTCTTGCTGGCTTATTTGGTCAGGCCTGATTTGCTCCTGAAATGCCAGAGGGGCAGATACATTGGGAGATGGAAGTGGGGAGCACAGCTATTACTTTTGGTGTGCAAGTGGCGATGTGTCCTGAGTGAGTGAATAGGCAGTGCAGAGGGCAATGGAGGGCTGGTGGTCTTGGAGGTTTAGGTGAGTGAAAGTGAGTGAGGACAAGATATTGCAGACAAGATGCATGAGCCTTGTGGAAGGTGAGTTCAGAAGCAGAGATAGAGTGGGTGTGAAACATCAGAGAGAGAGGACAGTAGCACTTATGCTAGCGGAGTGAAGAAGGTCATTAACCAACTTCTTATATTGGTAGGGATCCCTCCAAATGGCTGAGACTGCATTGACCTAGATGACAACCTTGAACAAGGCTGGGGTGTTCTGGTAGGAGAAAGTGAGGACTGCAGATGCTGGAGAACAGAGTGGAAGAGTGTGGTGCAGGAAAAGCACAGCCAGTCAGGCAGCATCCGATGAGCAGGAAAATCAACATTTCAGGCATAAGCCCTTCATCAGGATCAGTGTTCTGGTGTCAGAGCTTCTACTGGAGGATTAGTATGTTCTGCCTGTGCACTGTGCAATGAGGCACCAATTTTTCCTTCTCTGCCGTGTCTAGGGAAATTGTCAGGAACTATTAAGAGCTGCTCTGGACTAACAGTGCTTTCTGAATGTGCATCATATCTTTTAGACTTAGCACTGGTGCCAGGGATGCTGATCAATTCAGAGATATCCTAGCAGTGGTGGGCTGCTTCATGCACAGCAAATGGTAGAACAGGGATAGAATAGGGCAGGAAGGTTGCCACAGAATCGAGGTAATTAATGAGACACACAGTAAGAAAATGTACTTGAACTCACGGAGATAATCCCTCCCAGAAAAATAAATGTAACTTGCACTTAGCCAAAAAATAAGTAAAATTCAGCTGAGAAATTTAACCCAGCTTAAAATCCAAAATGTGACATGTTTGGAGGAACTGATGTTATAAAATTTGAAAACTGCTACCTTGCAAGAGTGCATACCTGTGGAAAGACATACTTACACAAAATTGGCCAAACTGATGCATCCTAAAAAGACCTTTGTACACAGGTCAGCAAAATAATGCAATATATGGGACATGTCGTATAACATTTCTGTGGGTAATAAGACTACATTTTAAGTCTTCATTTTTAAATGATAGTTATGTTACACCTACTTCTCATCTTTATTGAGCCTAAATACTGTGATAAACTTAATACACACAATCAGCGTTATCCTAATTTCAAACCAATACTAAACATTGAATAATGAACAGCAGAAAGATGACACATTCCACAAATAAACACTTATTTTCAGTCCATTGTGGGTGTACTGTGCAGGTTTGTTGTTAGGTTTTTGACAGCAGCTTGATAAATCAAAAGAAATATTATGAATAAACCAGTCAAAACACAAAGGAGGAGTAACCAGATTTCAGGATGTTGTACTTCATCACTTTAAAAATCAAATCAGTAGAATAAAGTACAGGGGATACTTGAAATTTATTCCACAATAACTTAAAACCAGAATCTTCACATAACTGAAATTACTAACCTAGCTTCTGCATTATGTTTGATATGCTCTAAACTTAATGTCCTGCAGCTTTATGGATGATTTTGAACTATTGACAAATTAAAAACACATTTTCCATGTCTTTAAATTGTCCACTGTGTAAGACACTGTTGAAATAATTATGTCATTGGGTACACTCATTTTTTGAGAATAATGTAAATTCTATTTGACCACAATAACTCTGATTACGTCCTACTTCCACGTATCCATTAGCTTTACCATTTACACAGAATTCTGCAAGTATTGAGTCACACAGTGCACAAATTGGGTGATAAGAATGTATATATTTGCAGTGGGTGACAAAATCATTTCCAAGAAAGCGCTGGGAGCATCTCGGGGGTGAGGATGACTAAACAAAGCCTAATGGAGAAAAGTAAAGGATTAATCAACCAAAACTATCCTTCCGAACCTTTTTTATTGCAAATTCAAAAGCACCACCGGCAAAATTCATCCTTCCCAATGTTCAGTCAAGAATGGATTGAGTTATTGGGAATAAAAATCTAAAGAACCTAAAAAGGACAAGAAATGTTTTTAAAAGACGTTTTAGCAGCTCTGATGCTTAACGAAAGTATTCACACACTAACAGAAGCTAATGGTGTCAAAGTGAGAGTGGCAGTACGGCACTGGGATGGAAGCTCAGCCATGACTGGCAGAGTGGGGTCAATGGATCAAATGGCATATCCCTGCTCCTAGCTCCTATGCTTCTTTGTGATTTGGAAAAATCTATATAACAAAATTTAAATAGCACTGCAGTATGACTATATTGGCTATGTTTCAAATTATGAACCTTTCAGTCTTTATCTGATGCAATTGTTCAGATGGAACTTTTGACCTATTGGCTGTCGGTAATCATCACCACTTGTAAGTATTTTTTTAAAAATCAACTATGTAGAGTAAAAGGTGAAGATTAAGCTAAATATATGACTTTTGCTGTGAAGCTTCAACATGTTTCAAAGAGGATGTGCTCTTGGGTTGCAAAACTATATATGACGAGTTAAAAATGGACAGGAATTCAAAGAAGAAATATGAGGGAAGGTAATGGCCTAGTGATATTATCCAGAGACCCAAGTAATGTTCTGGGGATCCAGATTCGAATCCCATCACAGCAAATGGTGTAATTTCACCTCGGTAAAATCCAGAATTAAGAGCCTAATAATGACCGTGAATCCATTGTCGATTTTCGGAAAAACAATCTGGTTCACTAATGTCCTTTAGGGAAGGAAACTGCCATCCTTACCAGTCTGGCCTACACACGACACCAGATCCACAGCAATGTGGTTGACTCTTAACTGCCCTCTGGGCAATTAGGGATGGGTAATAAATGCTGGCCCATGAAGGAATAAAACAAAGTTTTATATTTGATGCTCAGACCCTGACAAGAATGTGCTCCTATAGTCAACAGACTGACTTAGATCTCCCTGATTTCCAATCTGCAGAAGCAATCAATGTTTTTCTCGAAATAAAAAAACCCAAAAGAACTGCAGAAGCTGGAAATCAGAAACAAAAACAGAAATTGCTGGAAAATTTCAGCAGACCTGGTACCATTGTGGGCGGCACGGTGGCACAGTGGTTAGCACTGCTGCCTCACAGCGCCAGAGACCCGGGTTCAATTCCCGCCTCAGGCGACTGACTGTGTGGAGTTTGCATGTTCTCCCCGTGTCTGCGTGGGTTTCCTCCGGGTGCTCCGGTTTCCTCCCACAGTCCAAAGATGTGCAGGTCAGGTGAATTGGTCATGCTAAATTGCCCGTAGTGTTAGGTAAGGGGTAGATGTAGATGTAGGGGTATGGGTGGGTTACGCTTCGGCGGGGCGGTGTGGACTTGTTGGGCCGAAGGGCCTGTTTCCACACTGTAAGTAATCTAATCTAATCATCTGTGGAGAGAAATCACAGTTAACGTTTCTGATCCAGTGACTCTTCTTCAGAACTTAGAATGGTCACTGGATCCGATACGTTAACTCTGATTTCTCTCCACAGACATGGCCAGACCTGCTGAGACTTCTCAGCATTTTCGGTTTTTGTTTAACAATCTCGTCTCCTGGCAATTGATATGTTCCTGCTGCAGGGAGAATGCAATTTAAAAATTTATTCTCGAATATGGATACTTTTCATATTTATAACATATCATATTAAACTTACATCTACCTTTGTGCATATGTCCTTTGCTTTGAAATTTTCCCTGCTGATGCTCATCCTAGATTTTTAAATATTGCAAGTTACACCAAATAATTGCAGAAGCCAAATTTCTGAAGGCTAATGCACTCATTTGCTTCATTCCGAAAATGACCTACAATACTTGTCTCCTTCTTTAAACCTTCATGCAGTTCAGGATTATTTTTCCCAAAAGCAAGGGAAGGAATTATGGAAATAACTGCAGGTTGAGTTGAAAGCACAGGTCCAACTGCACCTTGTACAAATACTTGCTTTCACACGTTAACAGGTTTACAATCCAGATTGTTCTTCTTCACTTGACAACTGCCGACCTTGAGGAAGCTCTCCTCCTCTCTCCCCAAGAATCTCAGTGAGTCTCTCTCTCACTGCAACCCCCAGGTCATCTCCTCTGACCTGAAGCTCTTCAACCATGTACTGAAACAGACTCGCTACCACAGCCACATTTGCTTCATCTCCACCCCAACCCCCATTCACCTATTGTACTCTTTGCTACCTTCTCCCACCACCTCCATCCCCATTTATCTCTCCACCCTGGAGGCTTCCTGCCTCTATTCCTGATGAAGGGCTTTTGCCCGAAATGTCAATCTTCATGCTCCTCAGATGTTGCCTGAACGGCTGTGCTTTTCCAGCAACACTCTAATCTCGACTCTGGTTTCCAGCATCTGCAGTCCTCACTTTTGCCAACTTGATTATAAGTATCCAGCTTTTGATCGTTTTTTTTTAGGTTGAGAACAATTGGCTTATGCCTGAAATGTGAACTCTGCTGCTCCTCAGATGCTGCCTGACCTGCTGTGCTTTTCCACACTTTTCAACTCTGACTCTCCAGCATCTGCAGTCCTCACTTTCTTTTAACAATTCATAGAATCCGTATAGAAAGAGGCATCCCACCCAGGCCAAACCTTTTTGACTCATGCAATATTGCCAATTAATGCACAGTGATTTTAATCAAATAATACTGAGACATGAATTAAGGTAGTAAAGCTGTACCATATCTTTGTAGTCAGCATCACATAACAAGTAAACTTTTAGAATTACTTATGCAAGAAAATGCAAAAAAAAAGGTGGAACTGTAGCAGTGAGGCAGCAATATCCACCCATTCATTTTTTGAAAATTAGAGGAAAATGTCCAAAACTATGAAATCTTGAGGTGGAAAAAGTTAATTGGTCTATAATGCCCACATTACATGGATATGTGGGACATTCTACACAGAATAAAATGGTTTTGCTGATTCCCACCTTAACACCGTCTGTCAAGCCTCGGGGAAGTTCCTTTCTGACACTGTTTTAAAGTTATGAAATTAAGAGACCCTTGTGGTGTAGTGGTAGTGTCCCTACCTCTGGATCAGGAGGGCCAGGCTCAAATCTCCCCTGCTCCAGAGGTGTGTATTAACATCTCTGAGCAGGTTGATTAGAAAACTAGGTTAAATTACAAATTTTGAAATGATGCTATTCATGTTCAGGTAACCTCCAATCATCCTTCTCAACAGATGTTAATATTCTGAAGCTGACCTGGAATTGATCTATTCTTTATTTGTTCGATATTAATGTGGGGATGGTGAAGGAGATTTAGCCAAGATTCAAACTGACCTCGGACTTGTGATCTTTTGACTTGACCAAAGGGTTGTATGTTTAACAACGAGAGGTCACGCTTTCAAGGTGAGAGGTAAAAAGTTTAAGGGGGATACACATGGCAAGTACTTTATACAGAGGATGGTGGATGCCTGGAATGCATTGTCAGCAGAGGTAGTAGAGGCAGGCACAGTCTGTTCATTTAAGATGTATCTGGACAGATGCATGAGTAGGTGGGGAGCAGAGGGATACAGATGCTTAGGAACTGGGTGACAACTGTAGACAGTGGACTTGAACCGGCTCAGGCTTGGAGGGCCGAAGGGCCTGTTCCTGGGCTGTGCATTTTCTTTGTTCTTATGATCAAAGTGATGCAGTTTCTTTGTGTCATCCTCACCTGCAAATTCCATTATATTAAATGGCAATCCCCAAACACCAATAAAGTGCAGTTATTTCAATGTTTTGCTTAGACCAGATGACTCTTTGTTGGACACTAGTGAACACTGTTGTTTTTGAGGCAGGCTGACCAAATTCATGTCCCATTCTGCAGGTTTTCCATTGGTCTGTACAATGTCAAGAGCATAAATTTATCTTAAAACGTGACTGATGAGATATTGGCCACACGATAGAGAACCATTGCTCAAGATTTAAATTAACATGTTAGAAGTATAACGTCAGACCTTGGGATGCAATGTGAGCCAAAAGCAATGAAACTGGGTTCAGTCTTACACATTTAATTGGCAGCCAGCTCTCCCAGCTCAAAGTTAATTTTCTGTTGAAAGTTTGCAAGGCATTTCAAAACTATTGTTTTCCATGAGGCGGGAGGTATGTCTTTCCAACACTTACCAAAGGTGGCACTCTTTCATTACATTCTGTGGAAATAAATGTGCCATTTGATACAGTTGCCGGAGTTACCATGGAAATTGAAGCAGGTAAGGGACCAAAGAGGTTGGATGAGGTAGGGAGGTTTCCATGACATTTTATGGAACAAAATAAATTAAGTTCAACATTGCAACTACACAATACACAACAAAGACTATTCTGAAATATGCCCAACACAAAGAAGACGCTAAATGTGAACTACAACGAACCTAATAGTCTGTGTTTATTGGGGACATAATGGGATACACACACAAAAAACTATTTTTAACTTCTCTTTCAAATTTGAGAAAGGACAGACATTACATTGAAGCAAGATTCAAAGTATAATTCACAAAAGACAAAAACGTGATGCTCAATATCTGAAATTAAAACAGCAGATATAGATAATGCCCAAATAATATTATCACCAGACTATTAATCCAGAAACACAGGTAATGTTCTAGGAACTTGGGTTTGACATGGCATTTGGTAACAATTTGAATTCAATAAAAATCTGGAAATATGAGATAACCATGACACTGTTGTTGATTGTCGAGGAAAAAATCCAGCTAGTTCAGTATTGCGTGCTCTGCAAGGAAATTAGCCATCCTTACCTGGCCTACATCTAACTCTGGACACACAACATGGTTTTTGATTCTTAACTACCCTCTGAAGTGACATCGCAAGCCACCCAGTTGTAACAATTACTACACAATCTGAAGGAAAGAAATTAAACTGGATGGATTTCCTGGCAACAACATAGGCTTGAGAAACATCAATGGCATCAGGAGTCAAACTACACTGCTGTGTTTCAAGATGGCAGCTCTATAGCACTTTCTCAAGGACAACTAGGGATGGGCAATAAATACTGACCAGCCAGCAACACCCACATCCCATGAGCAAATAAATAAAACTTCAGGCAGTACTTGTTCAGTCACAACCATCAGTTAGGCTGCTCCATCCCTAGTATTTTGTGGACAAAGTTAAAAATCACAACACCAGGTTATTGTCCAACAGGTTTTTTTGGAGGCACTAGCTTTCGGACTGTGGACAACCACCTGATGAAGAAGCAGTGCTTCAAAACCTAGTGCCTCCAAATAAACCTGTTGGACAATAAACTGGGGTTGTGTGATTTTTAACTGTGTCCACCCCAGTCCCAACACCAGTTCCTCCAAAACACAGTATTTTGTGAGCAGTGTAAGCCTGACTTCTAGTCCCAGCAGTGGAGCCCCATTTCACAGCAATCAGCCAATGTAGGGCTGGGTTCCTTACGGTGCTTGTGAAAGGATCAGCACCTATTTTAGAGAGCTGTCCTAGTTCTACCCAATTTTGGATTAGACGTCTTTCAGAGGAAACTTTGAGGACCTGAGGTAGAAGCAGCAACACTTGGAATTAAGTGGCATTTGTCCAAATTAGAGTTTCATTTGAAGATTTGCAAGACCAGTTCAGATCAGTACCAGTTATTTCCGAGATGTCTTGATTATTTTGTTTATTTTGTTCCTGAAAGCCTCATGGCATCCATTACAACAAAGTGCAATTTCTCACTCCAAGTGTCAAGCACACTTGTCTTCTTGTTACTTTCATTTTTTTCAGATTGCTTCATGTTAGAAATATACTATGACGAGGCTCTGCAGAATCAAATGCCAAAATCTGTTCATCACACTCACAGTGTTTGCATTACAGTTTAGCCAATGAACTTTTCAAGATAAACTTTCCTTAAGTGGACAAGTAGGTAGAATGGTTGAGAAGGTGCTCAGGCTTGATTTACTAGTTAGCAAGTCATCACAGTCTGATACTAGCTGTGCATGTGTCAAGTACAATGGTAGACACATTACCTCTTGAACAAATTTATGGAAACGGAGGTGAAAATCACTCTGAAGGCTAACAACCTCAAAATATTCAATAAAAGGAACTGCTAAGCCCTCAGAAGCAAGTTTTATTCATTGCTCAGCATGTATATTGTGTTAATGTTACGTGAGAGATACAAGGTGCACATTAATAAAACAGACAACAGCATTCTTGACTTTCTGAATCATATCGGCTGTCAAGGAAAGCAAACTGATGGACAAAGTACCACACATGAGATATTTGTCAATAACAGCCACAGTGCTTGAAAATTACCCAAAAAGATGCACACACTATTCTAATCTTGCTTTAGCTGGGTCAAAATCCTGGAACGCTCTCACTAACAGCACTGTGGTTGCATCTACACCTGGGGCTCAATATCTTCTCAACCAAAGTTCCAAGTGCTGCTGAACGAGGTGGGCTTGTTTAATGAATAACATTGGTTTCCATTAGGTCAGCTCTCTAAGCTAGATTTTATTGAATTCAAATTTCACCATCTTCCATGATGGGATTTCCATGATGGTTCACTAATGTCCTTTAGGGAAGGAAATCCACCATCCTTACCTGGTCTGGCCTATATATGACTCCAGAACCACAGCAATGTGGTTGACTCTCAAATGCCAGCTGAAATGGCCTAGCAAGGCACTCAGTTGCATCAATCGCTAGAAAGTCCCAACAAAGAAATGAAACCAGACAGACTACCTGGCATCGACCGTGGAACCAGAAAAGACAACAGCAAATACACAAACAGCCCTGCTGACCATGCAAGTCCTCCTTACCATCATCTGGGGGGTTAGTGCTGAAATTGGAAGAGCCGTCTCACAGGCTAGTCAAGCAACAACCTGATATAGTAATTCTTACAAAATCATACCTTACAGCTAACACCCCAGACACCACCATTACCATCTCTGGATATGTCCTGTCCCACTGGCAGGACAGACCCAGCAGCGGTGACAGCACAGTGGTATACAGTCACGAGGGAGTTGCTCTGGGAGTCCTTGACATTAACTCTGGACCCCAGGAAGACTCATGGCTTCAGGTTAAACCAGGGCAAAGGAACCTCTCACTGGTTACCACGTACCGTCCCCTTCGGCAGATGAATCACTACTCCTCCATGTTGAGTAACACTTAGAGGAAGCACTGAGGATGGCAAGGATGCAAAACGTACTCTGGGGGGTGGGGGATTTCAATGTCCACCATCAAGAGTGGCTCGGCAGCAGCATTACTGATCGAGCTGGTCCGGTCCTAAAAGGTATAACTACCAGACTGGGTCTACGGCAGGTGGTGAAGGAACCAACAAGGGGAATAAAACATAATTGACCTCACCCTTACTAATCTGCTGGCTGCAGAAGGATCTGACCATGACAGTATAGGTAAAAGTGACCACTGCACTGTCCTTGTGGAGACAAAGTCCTGTATTCACATTGAGAATAACCTCCATTGTGTTGTGTGGCACTATCACAGTGCTAAATGGGACAGACTTCAAGGGCTTTTGCCCGAAACGTCGATTTCGCTGCTCGTTGGATGCTGCCTGAACTGCTGTGCTCTTCCAGCACCACTAATCCAGTGTTTGGTTTTCAGCATCTGCAGTCATTGTTTTTACCCAGACTTCAAACCAATCTAGCAGCTCTAGATAGGGCATCCACGAGGGACTGTGGGCCATTAACAGCAGCAGAACTGTACTCCAGCACAATCTACAACCTCATGATCTGGCTTAACCCCCACTTAACCATTACCATCAAGCTAGGGGATCACCCTGGTTCAATGGAGTGCACAGGTGGATATGCCAGGAGCAGCATCAGGCATACCTAAAAATGAGGTGGCAACCTGGTGAAGCTACCAAACAGGACCACGTGCATGCTAAATGACATAAACAGTAAGCGATAGACAGAACTAAGCGATCCCACAACCAGTGGATCAGACCTATGCGCTGTACTTCCACATCCTGTCGTGAACGATGGTGAACAATTAAGCAACTCACTGGAGGAGGAGGCTCCACAAATATTGCCATCTTTGATGATGGAGAAGCCCAGCACATTAGCGCAAAAGAAAAGACTGATGCATTTGCAACAATCTTCAGTCAGAAGTGCCAAGTGGATGATCTATTTCGGGCTCCTCTAGTGCTCCCCAGCATCACAGATACGAGTCTCCAGCCAATTCGATTCAGTCCATGTGATATCAGGAAATGGTGGAGACACTGGATACTGCAAAGACAATGGGACCTGATAACATTCCAGCAATAGTATTGAAGACGTGTGCTCCAGAACTTGCTGCTCCCCTCGCCAAGCTCTTCCAATACAGTTGCAACACTGGCATCTACTCGACAGTGTGGAAAATTGCCCAGATATTTCCTGTACACAAAAAGCAGGACAAACCCAACCCTGCCAATTACTGTCCAGTCTACTCTCCATCATCAGTAAAGTGATGGAGGGTGTCACCAACAGGGCTATCAAGCAGCACCTGCTCAGCAATAACCTGCTCAGTGACGCCCAGTTTCAGTTTCACCAGGGTGACTCAGCTCCTGATCTCATTACACCCTTGGTTCAAACATAGACAAGAGAGCTGAATTCCAGAGGGGAAGTGAGAGTGACAGCCCTTGACATCAAGGCTACAAATGACCAAGTATGGCATTAAGGAGCTCTGGCAAAACTGGAATCAATGGGTACTGGGGGAAAACATTCCGCTGGTTAGAGTCATACCTGGCACAAAGAAAGATGGTTGTGGTTGTGGAGGGTCAGTCATCTCAGCTCCAGGACATCTCTGCAGAGGTCCCTCAGGGTAGTGTCCCAGGCCCAACAAAATTCAGTGGTTTCAGTGACCTTCCCTCTGTCATAAGGTCGAATGTTCGCTGATGACTGCACCGTGTTCAGCACCATTCGCGACTCCTCAGATACGGAAGCACTCCGTGCTCAAATACAACAAGATCTGGACAATATCCAGGCTTGGGCTGACAAGTAGCAAGTGACATTCGCGCCACACAAAGGCAGACAATGACCATCACCAATAAGAGACATTCTAACCACCGTCCCTTGACATTCAACGGTATTACCATCACTGAATCATGATGTCAACATCTTTGGGGTTACCATTGACCAGAAACTCAACTCACCACATAAGTGCAGTGGCTACAAGAGAAGGTCAGAGACTATGGATACTGCGGTGGATAACTCACCACCTGACACCGAAAGTCTATCCACCACCTCCAAGGCACAGTCAGGAGCGTGTTGGAATATTCCCCACTTGCCTGCATGGGTGCAGCTCCAACAAAACCCAAGAAACTTGATACCATCCAGGACAAAGCAACCCCCTTGATTGGCACCACATCTACCAACGTTCAAACCCTCCACCACCAGCGCTCAGTAGCAGCAGGTTGTACTATCTGCAAGATGCACTGCAAAGATTCACCAAAGATCCTTTGACAACACCTTCCAAACCCACGACCACTTCCATCTAGAAGGACAAGGGCAGCAAGTACTTGGGAACACCACTACCTGCAAGTTCCCTCCAAGCCACTCACCACCCTGATTTGGAAATATACCTCCGTTCCTTCACAGTCATTGGGTCAAAATCCTGGAATTCCCTCCCTACCAGCATTGTGGGTCAACCACAGCAAGTGGACTACAGCAATTCAAGGCAGCAGCTCACCGCCACTACCTCCAGGGCAAATAGGGAAGGGCTATCAATGTTGGCCAACCAGCGATGCCCAAGTTCCACAAATGGATTAAAAAAAACTTGATCTTATGTCCTTAGAACACTGGACTAGAGTTCTGGATTGCTAGTCTAGTGACATTACCACAATGCAACCATCTCCCCCTCAGATTGAAAGGTGCTGTCAAAGAAGCCATGGTGAATGGCAACAGTGCATGTTTTAGATGGTATAAACTGCTACCATGGTGCAGAGAGTGAATGTTTAATGTGGGGGATGGGGTGCCAATCAAATAGCCTCCTTTGTCATTGGCGAGCTTCTAGTGTGTTTTTGGAGCGCAAACATACAGGTAAGCAAGGCGTATTCTCACACACTCCATTGTTATCATTTCTTGAGGCTCTCTTTGTGTCAGTACATGCACAGAGAATAGCTCTCCCCCTCCCTTCCAGCTTCTTGAGAAGGAACCTTAACTGCAGCATCAATAATTTGGTCCTCACCACTTATACTCCATGCTGTTGCAAACTAGCAATCAGAATATTGGTTAGGCCACTTTTGAAATACTGCATTCAATTCCGGTCTCCCTGCTCTAGGAAAGGTGTTGTTAAAGTTGAAAGAGAGCAGAAATAATTTACAAGGATATTACAGGTTTGAAGGGTTTGAGCTAGAGGGAGAGGCTGAATAGGCTGAGGCTATTTTCCCTGGAGCATTAGAGGCTGAGGGGTGACCTTATAGAGGATTATAAAACCTTAAGTGGCATTGATAAAGTGAGTAGACATGGTCTTTTTCCCAGGGTAAGTGGGAAAGCTAGAGGACGTAGGTTAAAGGGAGAGGGTAAAGATTTAAGAGGGACCTAAGGGGTAATTTTTTCTCACAGAGGGTGGTGTGTGCATGGAATGAGCTGGCAGGGCAAGTGGTGGAGGCTGATACATTTAAAAGGCATCTGGATGGGTCATGAATAGGAAGGGCTTAGAGGGACATGGACGAAATGCTAGCAAAGGGGACTAGATCAGTTTAGGATGTCTGGTCGGCATGAATGAGTTGTTTCCGTGCTGTACATCTCTATTATTCTATTTAAAAAAACAGTGAATGCATCATAATCAATGGATGTGAATTAATCATGCATCCTGTTTCAATTTGTTTTTAAGCAAAATCATATCATGTTCAGAAAGAGAAAAGGCAGAAGACAAAATTACCATGGAATAAAGGGTGGGGGTGGGGCGTGGAAATGCGCATGATCACTAAAATATGCAGATAACTGTATGTAAGTTGTTTCCAGTCCTTAATGGCTAATCAAATATATATATATATCAAATTATCTGTATTTGCAGAAAGTAATTAGGGAATCAGCTGCCTCCACATTTCCTAGCTAAATTTAAATAATAAAAGAAGATTAAATGCAGATAAGGTTCCTGTTTCTCAAGTGAAGAAATCTTATCTTACAGGGATGAATCCATTAAAAGCCATGGTACACTGTTTGAGACAACCCAAATGAAATGTTCAAGATTATGCAGACACCGAAAGGCAAAAACAAAGCAAAATATTCATTGCATTACATGCTCACATACCAGGGAACGTAAAGTAAAATGAGGTAGTTAGAAACGAAAGAAGAATGAATGTACTTATGCCAAAGAGGTCAGTATTAATTTTGGCAACAGAAAATAAATACAGACTGAAATATCAACATTGGTGCATATGGAGCCTGTTGTTGGTTTTACAAGGACAATATACGATCAGGGTTAGAAAGGTTAACTCAAAACCACAGCATATTTGGAGGGTATTCTGATCTGATGACCAGATATTAAGTACTGCTCCTATCTGATAAGGTATGAATTACAAGGAATTTTATGTTCTAGTCCTACTAAAACTCAGCCAATGTGCGAATTAAGTGACCAAGCTGCTACACTACTGGGATACTCAACACATTCAATTAATGTTGAGAAAATAAATACCATGTAAATATTTTCAAAGCGCATTTAAGCAGCTCAGTTCACACTTCTTCTTTCAAGAATAATTTATTCATGTACTCACAAGATTTGTTTTTATAGTTTTCTTTAAGAAACAGCAGTGACCCTTCAAAGTAATTGCTTCAAGTCGAACATTTGTCATCAATTTAACCACACACAGTCAAGTATAAACTTAATAGAAGCATTTTCTATGTATTTCAGCCAATTAATTTAGTTTATGCTGAGATCAATTTAAAAAAATCAACATGAGTTATCTTTTTTTTAAAAACAATAAAGATCATCTTTGAAGACTCCATTCGACTGAAGGATACTGTGGGCTTACCCAATAGAATAAGATTGGAGTCATGTACTGTGAGACAGTAGCACTTATCCTTAAATTGATGTCATGTCTATGTGTTTTTGAGGTGAATCATTTACTATTTGGATATGTCTTCAGTCAAAAATCTATCCAAGAGGTGTGAGTTTTGACTATCAAAATACAAAGAGCAGGACACTGTGGACCTTTAAGCCAATAACATTTACTTTTCTTGGTGCTGGTTGAACTTTATAGTCAACAAGAATTCATTAATATTTGATTCAATATGGTGTTGTCAACTTTATGCACTATACATTTGTCAGGTGATTCATACTTTCATCACGTGACTGCAGTACACCCAACACAAAGTCATTTTATTGTGTGAAGTAATTTTCAATGTTACTCAAAGCACGAATAAGACAGCAAAATGCCATTCTTTCTTAATTAACTTTGGTCTTAGCAAGCATTTGCCATGGAAAGCAACTAATCTCGGAAAGTAAAATGTGCTAATTGCATATTTTTAACACAATAATTTCAAAAAACTTTTAAAATTAATACCTTACAAGAGTTGCAAGATTCTTCGGGAAACAATAAAAGTTATCTGAGCAATCTCGTTTTGGGTAGTTTTATTGAAGATTTAGCATTTCAAGGTTGTTTAAAAGTGTCTTCCTAAGGGTTAGATTTCCTCTAGGTAAGAAATAATCTATTGGAGCTTCCAGTCCGATGATATAAGTAGAAACCAGTGATATCAGTTTAATATGAACCCAACTCAAGAAGTTCACATATCTCTTGTATGAATACATGTATTCCAATACTGGCTTGGAAATAATTACGTCAATCTTTGCCAAAATAACTGAAATTAAGTAAGCTATGTTTCAAAGGATCTTAATATTCTTGTCTTGTCCTTACCTGAAAACCTCTCAAAGTCAGTCAACTGGTTCTGGGCTCATGTCCCACTCCAGACAATTAGGCACTTAATCCAGGCGGACACTGAAATGACTATAATCATGTATTTGTCAGATTGACCTTTTTTCAGAGGAGATCTGAAACCAGGATTTCAACTGTCCTCTCAGAGGAATGCTTTCTGAACTGTTTTGAAAAAGTGCCTTGTCCCTGGTGCCTTGGCCAATACTGATCCAACAACCAAATTCAACAAAACAGATTATCTGATTATTATCACCACTTTTTTGTGGGACCTAGCTGCTTGCAACTTGTTTGCTGCATTTTCTACACCTTAATTTGAATGATCAGTCAGTGCTGTATGTTATCAGTTGCGTAACGGTTTGTGGAAGATACATATCTTACTACCTTGTGCAGGAGGTTACATCTGCATAGATTAAGCCATACTTTGGCAGACTGTGTACCTATTGGACTACTTTCTACTAGTAAGTATTTGCATGCTGTCCCAGGGTTATAATGTGACAGAACAGGTCCTAAGCTGTCTCTTAACTGTCCTGTTGGAATGCCATACCAAATTTAGCATTTCAAGATTGTTTAAAAGTGTCTTCCTAAGGGTTAGATTTTCTCTAATTAAGAAATAATCTACTGGAGCTTCCAGTCCAATGATATAAGTAGAAACCAGTGATATCAGTTTAATATGAATCCAACTCAAAAAGTCCACATATCTCTTATATGAATACATGATCTTGGGCACACATATTAGGTGGAAATCTTTCTATAGCAAGGGGTTGGTCCACAAAGAAACATTGAAAATGTAGTTTGTCAGTTCCGCTGCAAATTAAGCTTTTCATAAATTCCCTGTTGGTAAGAGGAGATAGCAACATTCTTATTAATAGTCTCCTGCCAAGTCTCATTTCAACTTTAGAGAGGATTATTCATTGTTTTTTTTTACGCCAAACAGCTTTCCTTCAAGGTCATGAATTTCCCAAAAGAAATGTATTAGAATCCATTATATTCATACATTTTCCTTGCTGGACTGGTATGTGAAATGCTTTTGCATTATCCAAGCTATTTCAGTAATATTAACTTCATGAAAAATAATGAGCCAAAATTCACTGGCAAAATAACAGCAACTTGTGGAAGGCCGTCGTTGTCAGAGAGTAACAAAACGATTTGTGGTGAGGAAGAGTTACAAAACACCAACAGCTCTGACAATTTGCCTTGCAACAAAATGGGACTCGCCATCAACCCCCAAACAGCTGGCAAGAAATTGTTACATATGTGCTGGAAATAATTAATTTTAAAAGTACCACAGAAAGTTGGGGCTGCTACTTAACAGCGCAAGGATCCCTGTCAATGAGATCATAAGTTTCCAAAGTCTTCCCACTTGTCAGCAACTGATGATAGTTCTGCATTGTCTCAAAGTGAAGTCAATGCTAACTTTAGGTTAGGTCGACAGAATTTATAGTTACCCTCATGGCCCTTTACTCACCCTTTCCCTCCGCTGTATGTACAAAGAGTAATTTGTAAGTAAGTGAGACACCCAGCTTGTTCCACAAGTAATAGATGTTTTGATTTGCTAGAATCAATATGTTGGCAGCAACTGCCTTCAGTCCTTGAATACTATGGATTACAAAGAAGAATAATCTTAACTGTAGACAGAAGTAAATGAATACTCCACACCCCCTCCCTCTCCCCCTCCATGAAATGTTTGAACTGCTTCCTCAAAGTTATGCTATCCATCAAGTCCTTGTATTCCAATGAGAGGTAAATTTATTCATTCTTAAACATCCAATGGATTTTCAGCAATTTGCACCAGAAAATTAACTGGGGCTGGAGGGTGATGGAAGGTGCTCATCATGAGATACTCTGCTCCAGTCATATTCTGATTCTATTACTATTGTTCAGCCACACAGGAGAAGTGCAGACATACGAAGAAAACTGAGGGCAAACCATTTTAAAGTTGATTGGACTTTGGTACACCGTTCATGTCAACCCAACATTCTTCCCATTTGAAGTGCAATAAGCATAACAAGTGCTCAAGTGACATAAGTAGCATGTGCAGAGCATAAGGAACAAAATAAATGAGCTGGGGCATAAATTCAAATTGGAGATTACAATATAAACATTGTTGCAGGATGGTCTGATTGGAAACTAAATATACCAGGCTATAAGATTTCAGGATGGACAGGGAAAAATGGCAGAGGAGGTGGAGTTGACATACTGATTAGAAACAAAATGACTTCAATAGTGAGGGAGGATATAATGAGGGGAAAGCACTCAATGGAAACTGTATGGATGGAACTGAGGAACAGTGAAAGATCTAAAATGGATCTAAAAGTTGTATACAGATACCCTGGTCACAACTAGGAAGTACTAGATTGTTGCAGTTCCCACCTCAGGCGACTGACTGTGTGGAGTTTGCACATTCTCCCCCTGTCTGCGTGGGTTTCCTCTGGGTGCTCCGGTTTCCTCCCACAGTCCAAAATGTGCAGGTTAGGTGAATTGGCCATGCTAAATTGCCTGTAGTGTTAGGCGAAGGGGTAATTGTAGGGAAAGGGTCTAGGTTGGTTGCGCTTCGGCGGATCGGTGTGGACTTGTTGGGCCGAAGGGCCTGTTTCCACTCTGTAAGTAATCTAATCTAATCTAGATTACATAAATGCAGAAATTAGGCAACTATGCAGCAAGGCTAGGGTAGAATTAATGGGGGATTTTAACCTTGAAATCGATTGGGAGAGACAGACAAGCACATGTCAGGAAGGTAATGAATTTCTGAAGTGTATCCAGGATAGTTCTGTACACCACCACCTCCTGGATGCAAAAAGGGGACAAGATCATTATTAAATCCAATGATTAGTGAGCTGGATTTAATTAGTTACCTAATGCTGCATGAAGATCTATCAAATAGTTATTATAACATAATAATGTAGTGCTTGAAAATGAAAAGCATGAATCAGTTGCCAGTGTTTTAGATTTAAGTAAGGCTGACTTTAATGCATTGAAATAGAGAGTATCCACAGTAAACTGGGAAAATCTTCTAATGGGTAAAGCAACAAAAGAACAGTAAAGAGAAGGGTTTCACTTCACAGAAAAAAAAATAGCCATGGATAACAGAGGTGGTAAGGGCAGCATAAAATTGAATGAAAGGGCGTGCAAACATGTTTTTAAAAAGCACTGAATGGTAAAGATTCAAAGACCTGCTAAGAGCCACAAAGCATTTTGCAAGAGCTACTAAAATGGACTTTGAAAGGAAACTTGCCAGGGGCATCAAATTGATAAGAAGAAACTTTATAATTACATATAGGGGGAAGCAGGTGGCCAGGAGAAATGTTTGCCCAGTAAAGACTGGAAGTGGCATCGTCAATGACGGTGTGGAATTGGCAGCCATGTTGAATAATTATTTTGCCTCTGTATTTACAGAAGTGGAGGAGGATAGCTTGCCGGAAGTCTTGAGGAAATCAGTAGAGGATTGGGAACAGGGAATGACTAAAGTTAATGCAAGTAAAACATCGCTAATGAGGAAATTAATGGAATTAGACAGCAAGAAATCCCCAGGACCTGACAGTTTCCATCCCAAGGGAGTTAAAGGAAATAGAAGAGCACATTGAAGATGCTCCACTTATTAACTTTCAGAGTTCCCTCTGGATTGGCAAGATGCACATGTCACTCTATTATTCACAAGGGTGAAAGAGGAAAAACTAGGGAATGAAAGACCAATTAGTCTAACATCTGTGGAATCTATAATTCAGCCTGGGATAACTGACTCCTTGAAAATTTTCAGTTAATCAGGGAGAGGCAGCATGGATTCATGACAAGTAAGTCAAGCCTAACAAACCTGACTGAAACTAGTCACAAAAAAACATGACCCACTATCACTAGTATCCTTACATACAGATGAGGAAGGACACCACTTTACCTGGGATAACACATTCACCCTAGGACAAGTCAAACAGAGACACACACAAGAATTCCAAGAAGCATGGCATTCTAACTGGAATTCTATCATCAATCGATTTGGACACAATCTACCACCTGCTAAGAAAAAGAACAAGAAATGACATCACCAACAAAGGAAATTACATCACCAACCCAAGGAAATCTAAATACATAAATAGAAAGTGGGACATACCACCAGCGCTTCACCAGAGTCTCACTGATGATGTTACCTAGTATGGTGACGAAACATCTCAAAACAAACCTTCCAGCTCAGCGAGTAAACTTACATCCAGAACTTCAACCTGAACTGCAAATCTTCTCAAAACTCGCTATGACCTGACTGAATTTTGTGTAGAGGCAACAATGGCAGTGGACAAGGGAATGTCTGTGGATATTGTTTTTATAGACTTCCAGAAAGCATTTGATAGAGTCCCATTTAAGAAACATTAACTAAGGTAGAAGCTCACAGGCTTGAGGGCAAATTACTGACATTGCTGAGAAATTGGTTAAGTGGCAAGCGGCAGAAAGTAATGGGTTGGCAGTCGAATGGACAGGATGTGTCCAGTGGTGTCCAAAAGGGTCCGTGTTAGGGACTCAATTATTTACATTTCTTATTAACAACTTGGATAATGGCATGCAAAGTCACATATCCAAATGTGCCATTGATTCAACGTTAGATGTAATTGTAGGTAGCATAGATGGGGGTTAGGTCTGGGTGGGATGGTCTTCGGAGCATCAGTGCAGATTAATGAACTGAATGGCCTCTGTAAGGATGCTATGATTCTAGATACTTGGAACTCTCTTCAACAAATGGCAGTGGATGCTGGACCAGTTGTTAGATTTAAAATCTGAGAGAGATCAATTTTTCCCAAGCAATGGTATTAAGGGATATGGGCCAAAGGGAGATATATGTAGTTAGGCCACACATTGAATGGTGGAAAAGATTCAAGGGGCTGAATGGCCTACATCTGTTCCCATGTTACTAACTGAAACTTAAGAACAACAGTAGATTGGGTTGGGTTTGTGCTGCAAATGCATTGTTCCATGTGGACATCTAAGAATAATGTTTTTTAAATAAAATGTTGTTGAAAAATTCATTGGCACAGTGGCATCCCAACACTGTACATGGCTGGAAACTGAGCTTGAAAACCTGTTATGTCCCCTGCCTGAGTTACATATCATAAAAGAGAGTTTGCTTTGAACTGTAAATTTGTCAATGACAGGAAGTGCCATTTTGGGGTCTCAGGTAGGCATCAAATCACCTCCTCTATCTCTGCACCCCAGTAAGAGGACACTAACTTAATCTGCAGAATATTTACCACATGGAAATGTGACTTTGAACTTGTCACACAATATTTTGAAAATTTTGTTCCTCAACAGTTCAGTAATTAGCGATCCGAAATAACCCAGAATAGATGTGGGAATCTCTTATTTTGTACAGAACCAAAGCAACACCACTCCACAGATGCTCTATTGGCTGTGAAATACTTGGGCATGTCCTGAGGTTATGGAACTTGTACCATTAATGCCTGTTAACATTTGGTTTGGAGTCTATATAAGACCAAGTGTTAGCAAATTGGTGTGTGTGTGTATACAAAGGATAGAAGTGTATAAAGGATAGAACACACTGCCAGAGGAGGTGTGGAAGCACACACAACAGCAGCATTCGAGAAGCACCCTGGACAAATGCATGAAGAGGAATGGAATAGACGGATATGGATCCTGTAAGTGGTGACAGTTTTAGTATGGAAGAGCAAAATGTTGTGGCGCAGGCTTGGGGAGGCTGAAGAACGTGTTCCGGTGCTATGCTGCTCTTTGTAAAGCTTTGAATTATCAAAGTTTCTGACAAATGTGTTTCACATGAACATTTTGTCAGACTACACCACAGGATAGCACACAGTGAACAAGAACAATGTAACCCAATGTTAGAGCTCAAACAAACTTTAGACACATAACTGTTTAGATCAAAACTGAAATACTGCATGCCCTGTGGTTCATCCCAGGATGACCACTGTCCTCTAATGGATCTCTCTGAATTATCTGTGCTATTAATCTATAAATTTCAACTTTCTTAATGAACAGACTTTGAGAAATAATGAGACACTTTGCACCACGCTCCTCTTTTGAATTTGTATAGTGTAAACAATTGTTGAAAACCTTGCATGACCACATCTTGCTAAGTCTTGCCTTAGATGTGCTGTGTGAATAAAGTTAAAACCGAAGGGTGTGATATTATAAATCCCATAATGTCAGTACATGTTGGAACATTAAAAAAAATTTGCAAAGTATAACTATCAGCAGTTATGGCACCATCTATGAAAATTTAATTTAACTTACATGTTGCAGACATGTTTAGTTCCAACAGTGCTGCTCCCTGTTCATGGTTGTTGATTTTCTATCAGAAAATCCCATTATAGCTGAAGATAATTAATTACCACCAGATATTCAGTTCTTAGAAATATTAGAAACTTCAAAGAACTGACTTTGTCAACAAATATACAGACTTGTTACTCTGAGATATTGGATACTACATGACTTTATTGTAAATGTCTACAGTAAATGTAATAAATGATTCTCTCTGTTCATTGACCACAATTCAACGCAATAATAAAAAGTGACAAATGACAGTTTACAGTTTGGGAATACAATGTCTATTATCCTTGTCTGCAAAGTTAACGCTGCATTACATGCCAATGGATGAGTCATATGTAACTCTCGTTCCAAAATAAATCATGGTGACTTTGATTTGCACCGAACTGATAGGATTATAAAAGCACTATGACCATTTGTAGATGTCATGACAGAGTTGACACACTGGGATGGGAGTCAAAGATTAAATTCAAAATCAGTGAGCAAAATTGATGCAATTAAACATGTACAAACATGGAGAGGCAGTGCCTCATCTTTCAGTTTCTCACATTCAAAAGGAGGAGGCCAATGGCAGATTTTTACAAAATGTAAAATTCCATTTAGCAAACAAATTCATGTTGTGGTTTACAGCTCCAAAACAATCTAAATATTAGAAACTCTGAAACACAATGTAATTGTTATAATTTGACCTCAGCATCATTTGAATAAGCCTAGTTTCTACAATGGAACTGTTCCTCAAGCTGAATTAAGATTTTTCATTAATGCAAAATACATGTTGGTCTCTGGTACGTTTTTATTCAAAATAGATAACATAGTAGATTTCTGCCCAAGACAAATATAACAAAGGAAAATTGAATTTGACAGGTGTTGACAACATGGAATGACTTAGAGAAATGATACCTAGGTACCAAGTGGGCAATGCATTTTTCTAAGATTGACTCATGGTCAAACAGTCCAGGTTCAGCCAGAGATGGCTAAATTGCAAAATTCAACGTTTTTCACATTCGTGAAGGAACGTCAGTATTACACGTGCCTCACTGATCCTCTGGGAACAGCTTCATGAAGTCGGCAGGAGCGGGAAGTATAGCTGTTGGAGTGATGTCATTAGGCAGGAGCTGAATTCCTGCCTTTCCAAAGGTGAATTCAAATTTAGAGATGATGTCAGTGGCCTGTTTGTAGCAGGTCAGACCTCATTCTGTCTCCCATGGCAGGTTTCCACTTGTAATACATCTGCGTGCCATGCATACTGTTTGCATGAAACATTTTGTTATGTCTCACCTTCAAGATTAGGTCAGCCTCTAACATTTCCTCTGGCGGCTCGTTCCATACGCACCACCTTCTGTGTGGAAAAAAGTTAGGTGTCTTTTAAATTTTTCCCTCTCACCTGAAGCCTATGCCCTCTACTTTTGGACACCCATACCCTCGGGGAAAGACCTTGACTATTCAACTTATCTGTGTCCCTCATGAATCTCTATAAGGTCATTCCTCAGCCTCCTATTCTCCAGGAAAGAAATCTCAGCTTATGTGCCCTCTCTTTATAACTCAAACCCTCCAGTCTTGGGGACATCCTTATAAATCCTTTTTGCACCCTTTGCAATTTAATGACATGCTTCCTAAAGTAGGGCAACCAGAGTTGTAGGGAGTAATCCAAATGTGGCCTTACCAACGTCTGATACAGCCGTAACTGAACATCCCAACTCCTACACTCAAAGCTCTGACCAATGAAGGCAAGCATGCCAAACACCTTCTTCACCACCCTATCTGTTTTGTAACTTCTAAGAAACTTTATACTTGCACCCCAAAATCTCTCTTGTCAACAATACTCCTCATGGTCCTACCATTAACAGTGTAAATCTTACCCTGATGTGTGTTACCAAAATGTAACACCTTGCATTAAACTGAATTAAACTCCATCTGCCACTCCTTGGCCCTCAATGGAGTTTAGAAGGATGAAGGGGGATCTGATTGAAACTTACAGAATACTGAGTGGCCTGAATAGAGTGGACATTAAGAAGATGTTTCCATGAGTAGGAGAGACTGGGACCCGAGGACACAGCCTCAAAACGGAAGGAGGACCCTTTGGAACTGGGATGAGGAGGGATTTCCAGAGAGTGGTTGATCTGTGGAACATTGCCAAAGAAGACTGTGGAGGCCAAGTCACTGAGTGCACTTGAGTCAGAGATAGACAGGTTCTTGATTAGTAAGGTGATCAAGGGTTACGGGAAGCAGCCAGGAGAAAGGGATGGAGAAACATATCAGCTTTGACCTTTGTTTCCTTTATGTGCCTTTGTCCAGTGAGCTGCAAACCACACATTATCCAAATTGCAACTAGCTCTCAAAGAAAAATGCCCTCACGGAATAAAAAACCCAAGTTAAATTGAACCCAGAGAGTCTTCTTTAGCACTACCTATTTCTATGAAAACGTAACCTGTTCTGGGTTGTCCTCAAGCTGATCTTTTAGTTAATTATCCCTCAGTTACAATCTAGTTTTTGATCTGATTAAACAAAATGAATTTTCACCATCTTTCAGGGTTCAGTGAAATGCTTTTAAAGCAATTTAGCTCAATTTCTAAAACTAAAAACATTACCGTGGCATGTCATCACTGCAAGAAACACAGACATTGAATCTCCAATTCCCAACTGAAGTAAAGCCTGCTGTTCTTATAACGACATCTCTTCTATTCTGAATATATTAAACAAGCAAAGATCATCTTTTAAACTGTGGTATCCCAACAATCTCTGAAGCTCAATATTTTAATTACCTTGCCTGAACAATTTTGTTTGCAGAATTGAAAAATTGGCATGAAAATAATAATATAGTCATAAGCATGGATATAGGCCCTTCAGTCCAACTAGACCATTGAACATAGAACATAGAAAAGTACAGCACACAACAGGCTCTTTGGCCCACAATGTTGTGCTGAGGATTAATCCTAATGTAAAATAAAATAACGTAACCTACACACTCCTCAATTCACTGCTATCCATGTGCATGTCCAGCAGTCACTTAAATGTCCCTAATGACTCTGCTTCAACCACCACAGCTGGCAACGCATTCCATGCATTCACAACTCTTTGTGTAAAGAACCTTCCTCTGATGTCCCCTCTAAACCTTTCTCCTAATGTCTTAAAACTATGACCCCTTGCGCCAATCAATCCTGCCCTAGGGAAAAGTCTCTGGCTATTGACTCTATCCATTCCTCCCATTATCTTGTATACCTCGATCAGGTCACCTCTCTTCCTCCTTCTCTCCAGAGAGAAAAGTCTGAGCTTAGTCAACCTCTCTTTGTAAGACAAGCCCTCCAGTCCAGGCAGCATCCTGGTAAACGTTTCTTTGCACTCACTCCAAAGCCTCTGTGTCTTTCCTATTGTAAAGCGACCAGAACTGGACACAATATTCCAAGTGTGGTCTCACCAGGGACTTGTAGAGTTGCAGCAAAACCTCGCGGCTCTTAAACTCGATCTCCCTGTTAATGAAAGCCAAAACACCACATGCTTTCTTAACAACCTTACCAACTTAGTTGGCAACTTTGAGGGATCTATGTACCTGCACACTCAGATCCCTCTGTTCCTCCACACCGCCCAGAGTACTGTCTTTAATCCTATATTCAGCATTCGACTTCAACTTTTCAAAATGCATCACTTCGCATTTATCCAGGTTGAACTCCATCTGCCATTTCTCAGCCCAGCTCTGCATCCTGTCTATGTTGCGCTCCAGCCTGCAATAGTCCTCGATACTATCAATGGCATCTCCAACCTTTGTGTCATCTGCAAATTTACTAACCCACCCCACAACCAAGTCATTTATAAAAACTACGAAGAGCAGAGGCCCAAGAACTGCAGGACCCCACTCAACACTGACCTCCAGGCAGAATACTTTTCATCTACAACGACACTCTGCCTTCTGTCAGCCAACCAATTCTGAATCCAAAGAGCCAAATCTACCTGTATCCCTTATCAAATGCCTTGCTGAAGTCCATAAACACCACATCCGCTGCTCGACCTTCATCAACCTGTCTTGTCACCTCCTCAAAAAACTCAAGATTTGTGAGGCATGACCTGCCCCTCACAAATCCATGCTGACTGCCTTTAATCACGCTATGCTTTGCCAAATAGTCATAAATCCTATCCCTCAGAATTCTTTCCAAAACTTTGCTGACCACAGACATAGAGTCATAGAGATGTACAGCATGGAAACAGACACTTTGGTCCAACCCGTCCATGCTGACCACACTGGTCTGTAATTGCCAGGGGCTTCTCTATGACCCCTCTTGAAAAGAGGAACAACATTCTCCTCCTTCCAATCCTCCAGTACGACTCCCTTGGAGAGCGAAGAAGCAAAGATCTTCACCATCAGCTTAGTAATCTCCTTTCTCACTTCCCGGAGCAGCCTAGGGTAAATCTGGTCTGACCCTGGGGACTTATCAATCTTAATGTTTGCCAAAATTTCCAGTACATCAACCTCATCAATCTTAATCTGGTCAAGCCTGTAAAACAGTATCTTAAAGTTCTCAATCACAACAAGGTCCCTTTCCTTCGTGAAAACCAAAGCAAAAAACTCATTTAGGGCTTCCTCTATCTGCTCAGAGTCCACGCACAAGTTCCCTACACTATCCCTGATTGGCCCCTACCTGCTCCCTGATCTTATTCCTCATATATCAGTAAAATGCCTTTGGGTTCTCCCTAATCCTTCTTGCCAACCCTTTTTCGTGCCCCCTCCTGGCTCTCCGCGGTCCATTTCTGAGCTCCTTTATAGCAAGACTGTAATCCTCTAAAGTTGTGCTAGATCCTTGCTTCCTGCACCTTACGTAAACTTTTTTCCTTCTGACAAGACGCTCCTCTGTTCTCGTCTGTCTCAGGGGAACAAATTCGCACATCACTCGCAACAACTGCTCCTTAAACAACCTCCACATGTCTGCTGTGCCCTTTCTGTGGAACAATTGCTCCCAGTCTGTATTTCCCAACTCCTGTCTGATAGTGTCATAATTTCCTTTTCCCCAATTAAATATCTTCCCTCAGTAACTGCTCCTTTCCCTCTCCAAGGCTATGGTAAATGTGAGGCAGTGGTGATCACTGTCACCAACATATTCTCCCACTACAAGACCTGTCCTGGCTCGTTGCCGAGCACCAAATCTAAAATGGCCTCTCCCCTCATTGGTCTGTCTACATACTGAGTAAGGAAACCCTCCTGAACACACCTGTCAAAAATGGCTCCACCCAAATCATCTGCACTAAGGAGGTTCCAGTCGATATTGGGAAAGCTGAAATCACCCATAACAACCCTGCTACATCTGAATTTTTCCAAAATCTGCCAGCCTATGAGTTCTTCAATCTCTCTACTGATATTAGGGATCTGTAGAAAACCCCCAATGCGGTGGCTGTTCCGTTGCTGTTCCTAACTTCCACACATATTAACTCAGTAGACAAACCTTCCTCAACAACTATGCCGAACATGGTTCACTAACTAAACTAGTCTCACCCACGAGCGCTTGGCCCATGTCCCTCCAAACATCTCTTATTCATGTAGTTAACAAAATGTTTTTTAAATGTTGTAACTTTACCCGCATCCACCACTTTCTCTGGATGTTCATTCCACACACAAACCACTCTTTGTGGAAAAAAACTGACCCTCATTGCTTTTAAGTCTTTCTCCTCTCGCCTTAAAAATATGCCTCCCAGACATGAAATCCTCCATCCTGCAGAAAAGACAGCTGTTATTCACCTTACCTATCACCTCTCGTGTTTTTATAAACCTCTATAAGGTCACCTCTCAACCTCCTATGCTCCAGTTAAAAAAAGTCCCAACCTATCCAGCCTCACTTTATAACTCAAACCCTCAATTCCCGGCAACATCTTGATAAATCTCTTCTGAACCCTCTGCAGGTTTATTATATCCTTCCTGTAATGGGGAGCCCAGAACAATCAGCGAGATATTTTGAACAAAGGCTTATGTTAATGTCACTGGACTTGTGTAGGATAGATATGGATTTGTCCAGGGGGCTCTTTCATAATCCCCCTGTGAACTTGTTGCATTGTCAGCTAATATCTAGTTTCACACTGGAAAACCTACCCTGACCATGTGACTGCATGTGCCTCCTATCCATGTCATGAATACTTTATATTTTAATTACAATCACGCGGAAAATAGGAGAAAGCAAGAGGGCAAAAGAGGCACCCATTCTGGTTCAGAAACAACAGACTGATCGTGACTTGCTTCCAGGACTGGCCCGGATCATTGAAATCATGAACTGCAACGATTCAAGAAGGTAGCTCACCACCACCTTCTGAAGACCAACTAGGGACGGGCAATAAAGGCTGGCTTTACAGTGATACTCAGTTCCACGAGTGAATAAAAGACCAGGACCAATGCCCTGGACTGGTACCAAGGATTGTGCTTGTCTTAGTGCTGGGATCCCCTGACTGACAGATACCTCCTTAGACTTCATGCATAAGGCTTTGAGACTTGGCTACCTGCTTGCTTGCTGCACACACTGTTGGCACATGGAGATGGCCTGAGATTGACCTAGTGTACTGCGATTTGGAAAGTTGTGTGCCTTCTGTCTTGGTGACTGCTTAGCAGCAAGGCAAGTGGACTGTTACAACTGTGCAAGTTGGCATAGCAAGGCCATGCAGGGAAGCTCCAAGTATACAGGGAGGTGCAAAGTCAGCAAGCATTAAGGAGCAAGTGAGCATCCCTAAGATGCAGTCTAGTCTAGTCTGCAAGCTGGGTACCCTTCCCTCTGTGTGCAAGGTGCCCCCACTAAAGCCATTGGATGCATAGGAGAAATGCTAGGTTGACTGTGATGGGTTGACAGATGCCGGTGCCAATATCCATGGAAGAGGGCTGTCTATGCCTGATGCCTGGTAATTGTGCTCTCGGCTCTGGTTTGGTCGCAGGCAATGTGGATGTCGTTCAGACCAAATGGCCAGCTGAATCTGTCGCTACCCACTCTGCTTTTCTTGTTGTATTTTAGCGACATCTAGCTTCTTCAGCATTTTGGTAAAGTGGGAGACAGAATATTCAATGAAGTGAATCCTGCTATTATTAGTCGTGCTGTTAAGATTCTGCCTAGAGTAGTACATTAACTAGATGATTTTTGTGTTTGTTCACATTATATGTAAAATGAATCACCAGTTAACTTACAATGATCTTCATCCTACCCATGTTTACAACAGCTGCTTTCCAAAACAATAGTTATGCACCAGGAAATCTGAGAGATTAAAACTCCCAGTTCATTCTTATGATACCTGGTCACATTATTCTATGAATAGATACTTGATAGCAAATGCAAGCTCTTGATTGTAGGACATACAAATCTAAGTTACAGGGAAACACTGAACTCAGGAGAATATCCTGCAAAAAATGGAAACACTTAACAACATTTTTGAAACACTTTCTAATGCAATGTGAAGGCTGATAACATGAAAATAATGTCTGTGGTGCCAGCTAACAATGCCTATTAGTTGTAACTTCTTCATCCGTGAACACGGTATTGAAAACTAATAATGGAAGACTTTGCAGCATGCCTTGATCTTGGGAGTAGAACATAGAACATAGAACAGTACAGCACAGAACAGGCCCTTCAGCCCACGATGTTGTGCCGACCATTGATCCTCATGTACGAAGCCTCAAATTTCTGTGACCATATGCATGTCCAGCAGTCTCTTAAATATCCCCAATGACCTCGCTTCCACAACTGCTGCTGACAATGCATTCCATGCTCTCACAACTCTATGTGTAAAGAACCCGCCTTTGACATCCCCTCTATACTTTCCGCCAAGCAGCTTAAAACTATGACCCCTCGTGTTAACAATTGTGGGAAAAGTTCCCTGGGAAAAAGTTTTTGGCTATCAACTCTATCTATGCCTCTCAATATCTTGTACATCTCAATTAGGTCCCCTCTCTTCCTTCTTCTTTCCAATGAAAAAAGTCCGAGCTCAGTCAACCTCTTTTCATAAGATAAGCCCTCCATTCCAGGCAGCATCCTGGTAAACCTCCTCTGAACCCTCTCCAAAGCATCCACATCTTTCTTATAACAGGGCGACCAGAATTGGACACAGTATTCCAAGTGCGCTCTAACCAAAGCTTTATAGAGCTGTAACAAGATCTCATGGAATGAATGGTTTAAATCTGGCATTTAAGGTAGATCAAATGTGAGGTGCACACAATCTTTTACAAAGCCTTTAACAGCAGATGCCTGTTATTTTGAAAATTAGTGCCACAACTGCAACTTACCTTAAGTTGCCTCTCACTTATTTTTCACATGCAGATTGGATGAGATGAAAACAACTGAGCTAAAGCATACAAAATCAACATTAAAAAAAACAGATTTTCCAAGCTTATGAGAAGATTTGTAGCTCGGGTGCTCGGTGTTGTGGTTCTGTTCGCCGAGCTGGGAATTTGTGTTGCAGACATTTCGTCCCCTGTCTAGGTGACATCCTCAGTGCTTGGGAGCCTCCTGTGAAGCGCTTCTGTGATCTTTTCTCTGGCATTTATAGTGGTTTGTCTCTGCCACTTCCGGTTGTCAGTTCCAGCTGTCATTAAAAACACAGCAATATAGAACACACACTGGATCATCAACGCCACACTCACAGGAATCCGATTCACGAGAGAGGAAGAAAAGGACAACCAATTCCCATTCCTACACGTGATGGTACAGAGAACACCGAACGGAGAATTCACCACAAAGGTATGCAGGAAAGCCACACACACAGACCAAGTCCTAAACTACGAAAGCAACCACCCCAACACACACAAAAGAAGTTGCATCAAGACACTATTCAAAAGGGCCACAACAGACTGCAGCACACCAGAACTGCAAAAAGAGGAAGAAGAACACCTCTACAATGTATTCGCCAAAAACGGATACCCCCGCAATTTCATCAACAGATGCCTAAGGGAGAGACAACAGAATGAGGACATGCCACAACCCAAAGGACTAGCCACGTTACCATACATCAAGAACATTTCTGAACTGACAGCCAGACTACTGCGACCACTAGGACTCATAACAGCACACAAACCAACAGCCACTCTCAGTCAACAACTCACCAGGACGAAGGACCCGATACCCAGCATGAGCAAAACCAATGTAGTGTACAAAATCTCATGCAAGGACTGCACAAAACACTACATAGGACAAACAGGAAGACAGCTACCGATCCGTATCCATGAACACCAACTAGTCACGAAACGACATGACCAGCTATCCTTAGTAGCCACACATACAGATGACAAGCAACATGAGTTCGACTGGGACAACACTACTATTATAGGACAAGCCAAACAGAGAACAGCCAGGGAATTCCTAGAGGCATGGCACTCATCCACAGATTCTATCAACAAACACATCGGCCTGGACCCAATATACCGGCCACTGCAGCGGACAGCTGGAACTGACAACCGGAAGCGGCAGAGGAAACATCACAGAAGTGCTTCACAGGAGGCTCCCAAGCACTGAGGATGTCACCTAGAGAGGGGACGAAACATCTGCAACACAAATTCCCAGCTCGGTGAACAGAACCACAATAAAAAACAGATTTAAGTTACTTCAGAAGGGCTGAAGATCCAAGAAGCTCCTACTTCTTGCTGGGTAAGTGTCTATAGTCATTCAATCCCTGTTTTGGTAGGTGTTGGGGATTTGTGATAGGGACATGCACGCTGTTTTCCTCTCTCAAATTCAGGCGTGGAAACCTTGCTGATTTTATTCTGTGGACATGAGTGGCCTTGTTATTATGGACCTTTTCTCCACTCCCCATGTTAAGTACTCTGTTACCATTCACAGTCATAGCATACATTAGAATCATAATTGGGTATGATACTGATAGACAACAGAAACCAGTGAAAACAGAACCCGACAGAAAAGGTCAGCGTCCTCAAGAGGGAGGCAAGAAAAATTGTTAGAAAAAGTAAAGTGTCTTATGACATGACATTTAAAATGTTGACATCATTCTTGAAAAGTAGAAAGATCTCTACATGTCCTTTGAACTCAAGAACAAATATTCTGGCAGTGGTTCAATATTTATTGTCATGGATGAGGGACTCTAGTTATGGTGAGAGAATGAAAAGGCTGGGATAGTTCTACTTAAAGTGGAAAACATGAAAGAAAGATTTAATAGCGTTCAAAATTATGAAGACTTTGATAGAGCAAATTGAGGGAAACTGTGAGCGGAAATTTTCTGGGTATGGCATGGGTGAGAAAGTTCAGAAAATACAGTGAGAATGAAAACATCAGAACCGCAAAAATCAAGAATTTTTTTTTCCCTGGGTTTTCCACGTATGCCTGAAATGGAGACTTCAGAATCTCATTCTTGATTGGCAACTATCTTATTTCCATGCACTTGCATCTCGTTATTAGCCCAACTCCTGTTGACTGTAACACAACATCAGAAAATGCTGAAGAAATTCAGCAGGCCTGACCACATCTGTGGAGAGACAGCAAATTTAACATTTTGGGATAGTGACCGTTCATCTTCACCCTGACTCTACATCATTTCCAATTCTTCTGTTCTTCCCCAAGAAACTAACTGGCACTAATTTTTGACATCCCAACTCTGAGGACTGGAGTAAAGAAGACTGAGAGGAGCTCCGATAGAGGTTTTCAAAATCATGAGCAGGTTGGATAGAGAAGATAGGCTCCCGATTGTAAAAGAAACAATAACAAGAGGGCACTAATGTATAGTGATGTGCAAATAAAGCAAGGTGATATTAGAAAAATAATGTTTTCACACAATGAGTACTTAGGATTTGGAATGTACTCCCTGGAAATGTGTTGGAGGCAGGTTCAATTGCTATCTTCAAGAGCATCTGGTAGTTTATTGGACATTAACTGTGTGCAACTGTGGCAGACCTGTGGGAGTCACAGGAGTAGGACAGACCACAGCACTGACCCAGGCTGCTATACATGTTTAGGAGCAGCACAGACCACAGCACTGACCCAGGCTGCTATACATGTCCAAGAGCAGCACTGACCCAGGCTGCTATACATATCCAGGAGTAGGACAGACCACAGCACTGACTCAGGCTGCTATACATGTCCAGGTTGGGTGTGCTGGCTTGCATGGCCACCATTGGCAGTGTGCATGAAAAAGCACAGAGAAGTTGTGTTTCTAGGCTGTTTCCTCAGGATTGAACACACGGGATCTCGGTTGGAGAGACTGTTCTTGACTTGTAATGCCCTAAGTTGCATGTAGCCGGGTTTCACACACGGTGAAATTGGTGTGAAGGCTGGAAGGACCCGACACAGTTGAGCACTTCAGACATAGAACGGCATTTCAGGAGGAATGGCAGTGAAGAGTTCAGTTGTAATGAGGTGAAAAGTGGAAGACTGCTAGAAATATTGCTGCATGCCCTGGCAGACCAAGCAGCTCACTCAACAAAACCTTTTATCTGAAAGTGGAAACATTTCACCTTCTGGCACTGACAGGAGGTTGCGTTGACAGATGGCACAGATTTAAATGGAAGAACTTGAATGAACATGCAAAATTTCTCCTCTAAAGAGGAGATTAGCATAATCTGGAATGCACTTACAGAAACTATGCTCAAAACAGATCAAAATAAACTTTTTATAGATCAGTAATTAGATAAACAACAATAAATTAGTAAGAATATTTTTAAAAATGCTAAGTAGTCAATACAATTTTATTGTCCTGATGGAAATTCTTTATGCGTAACTAACAAAAAAAAGAAAAATATTCCATCAGCATCCATGTTTCATGTCATCATTTTGCAGAGTGAACGTCATAGGTTAAAGTCAAAAAAGAGTCAGTGATAAGGAAAAGAGAAATTGGGTCTTCTTCCTGCCATCCAGCAGAGATGTATCTGATGAATATATCTAAATTAGTGTTGTGGCTGTGTTTCCCAGACCATCTCCTGTCCTAGCTATTGATGGTGTACTGAGGGGACAGGTAATGAAGCAATTGAGGCAGGGTGGGAAGCTCTTTGATTCAGGGTGGTCACAGGTCTTCAGCAGATGCTCAGCCATCTTTACAGAGCCTCTTATTTCTCTGTTTCTGGAAAACTGCAGGGCTGAGGAGACTACCTGCTTTTATTAGCCATGCATTCTGGCCCAACATGGCAACGGCAGTGATTGCCAAGTCCTACACCAAACAGTCATATATCTGGTGCCAACCAAAGAACCAACCTGTGTAAGGTGGTGTAAGGAGATGAGCAGAGTGCTCAGAATCCAAGGGTTGCAGATAATGTTGTCAAGCTGACACAGACTGCTTCCACCCTGACTGTTCTAGAATCATACAGTTCTACAGCACAGGAACAGATCCTTCAGTTCAACTTGTCCATGCCAAGACCCTAAATTAGTGTAGTCCCATTTGCCAAAATTTGGCCCATATTCCCTTTAAATCCTTCCTATTCATATATCTATCCAGATGCCTTTTAAATGTTGTAATTGTACCAGCCTCCAACACTTCCTCTGGCAACCCATTCCATACACACATGCTCTGTATGAAAAAGTTGCCCCTTAGGTCCCTTTTAAATCTTTCCCTTCTCATCTCAAACCTAAGCCCTCTAGTTGTGGACTACCCTACCCGGTGAAAAAGACTTTGTCTATTTACCCTATCATAATTTCCCAAACTTCTGTGAAGTCACCTTGAACCTTTGATGCACCAGGGAAATTAGTCCCAGCCTGTTCAATCTCTCCCAATAGCTTAAACCCTCCAACTCTCGCAACATCCTTGTAAATCTTTTTTTGCACTCTTTCAAGTTTGACAACGTCTTTCCTATAGCAGGGAGACCAGAATTGAATGCAGTATTCCAAAAATGTCCTAACCAATGTGCTGTACAGCTACAACATGACTGATCACTGTACCTCGAGTTCCATCTCCCTCTCCTCTCAAAACATTCTTTTAAACTGCCACCATTCTTGCCTATCCTATCCATATCCAAATATTTAAAGGAGAGAAAGCCTCAAGGCTATGGAGAAGGAACTAGGGAGTGAGATTAATCAAATAGTCTTTTCAAAGAGCAAGCACAAAAAGATGGGCCAAATAGCCTCCTTCTGTTCTGTCTCATTCAGGTTTAATGACCTTGAGGGGAAATATAACAGAAAGCGAGTTGTAAAGCTACTATACCACCTGTCTGTGACTGTAGTAATAACTTTTGAGACCATTCCTGATTACACTACAGCCAAATCCACTGAGCAGAGTGCTTAGCTGTTCCATTTTTCACTTGGGTATATAGAATTGTGAAACTTATGACATTGTGGGGTGAGAGCCAAATTAACTTTGGCACCCACATTTATTTTCTTTGCAAATTATGTGCCCATCACTCAGTTGTTGTCTCTTTTAAAATAACTGAAAGACTTTGCAAATGAGTGATTTAATTTATTTAACTATACGATGAAATTACATTTTTTTCACATTTTCAGTGAAGCATCTGTTCAGAAAGGAATTTTCTATATTGAGCGCTATTATAAAATGTCATATTAAAGTAAAATGCTTAATTTCCTTTTATGTACAAGCTTTTCACACAAAACATTCCAATAGTTTGAACTTACTATTCTATCCCAATATGACGTTATGGGATTTGAAGTTAAGTCCTGTTACATGTGCAGTAGTAGAAATGCACTTATTACAACAAGCCAGCCAACAAATTCCATTTGCAGCCTAATTCTCGTAATTCATGAACCAATTAGGTCACAACAAGAAGGGCACAAGTCAAGGAGTTTGTTTATTTGACTTTTGATATTCAGTAACCAAGCTTAAATTGCACTTACAAATTACATCCTCCTTAGTGATCTATTGGAATCCCATGGGAAATGTTCATGGTTTGTCAGTACCTATAACCTGTTGCTCAGAACAAATTCTGAATTTATAGTCACCAGCCTTCTAACCAGTGAAAACCTGTGGAAGTATACAAAACTCATTCCCACGTAACAGGACCCATATCAGCACCACTAACATTCTGGTAAACCAATTGAAGGGGTGCTGTTTTCCTTGGCAATCACAAAAAATCATGTTCTTTCCTATTGTTAGATAAGCCCACAAAAGTTGAAATGTCAATAATTTGTTTGTGTATACTTATACAATAATCTGATCACAACATATCATGATTAAGTCTACAGCTTGTAAATTCCATCAAGTTTAGTGCACTGACATTGTCAGAGTTTAGACATATTTTAAAAGATGTGTGCATTATGTTGAATCTAACCGATCATTCCTTTTTCAGCCAAAAGATACTGAAACGGCTCCTAATTAAAGGGTAGGTAAAGTTACGGTGCAAGAAAATAATTTCCATTTGAAGTACTACTCTTCCTCTGACACCACCCTTTGGTAAAAAAATGTCCATCAGGTTACAACAAGTGAAGCACCAATGACTTTCTTGGTGAAGGAGTTATAGTGTGTGGGATCAGCTTCCCTCCAGAGTGACTGTAATGAAGTGACTTGCCATTGTAATTTCATTCTATTCAATGGATGCTGGAAGTAGGGACTGGTCAATTTAGGACCACCAATCCACCAGTAATGCTAATGGCTTCCTCTGGGACAAATTGTCAGTTAAATGTTTATGCCCTTATCTCTCTATTCTCTACTCGAGTCCTACTCCAGGACTTGATTTGGGAAGATGCGTTCGCTATGTGACCAATTAGACTGATTGTCAACTTGCAGATCCATCCAACACAGCTACGGCAGGAGGTAAGAATGCAGAAGTCTCCTGCTCACCATGCTCAATGTGGAGTATCACACCTCAAGCTCTAGCCTCTGGCTTCAGGCTATATCACAAAAACACAAGTGATGTGAAAGATATTAATGCATATACTTTGTCTCAGGTGTCTCTAGAGGTGGGAAGTCTTCAAATTCAAAGGCATGCTAAATTGACTCAGAGAATTGGAGAGATTTTTTTTTTCTCAAAAGCATCAAGTTGCTTTAATTCTTTTGCTTTCCAATTCGTGCTGCCGAAAAGCCAGCTTTCTAAGGGATAAGTAATCAGCAGTGAATTTTCCACTGTTGCATGGGATGTGGGTCTCTGTCCAGGCCAGCATTGACTGCCCATTCTAGCTGCCCTTAAACTGAGTGGCTTCTTAGGCTACCTCAGAGGACAGTGAAGAGTCAACAATATTCATGTGGATCTGAGTCATATGTAAGCCAAACAGATTTTCCTAAAGTGAAAATGGATAATATGTGGTGAACAGTAATATAGGCACATTACGCACATGCTCATTACACGCAAGATTGCGACAGGGCTCTTCAGAAAGATATACTCCCCTGAGATTATTTCCCTCCTTAAGCTTTCAATTATTCACCATCCTTGTTCAATGAGTCACAAAACACAGGGAATTCAAGATATTTTTATCTTGATACAGCAATTCTTCATTGCCAGCAGCAACAGATTCAAAGACTAGAGGATTTTGGATTTCAGGTTGCCACTAAATATAGCTGATAAACTCCTAATTACCATATCTAAGTATGCCACAATGCCTTTGAGTGTTATGCCAGTAGGAAGTCACTAATCACTCTGATCTGTACATTTCGCTTTAGTCCGATGAAAGAGTAAAAATAGAATAGCAGCGAAGTATAAATCATATTTCTCGAATGACACAGATTTTTAGACAAATCAGTGACAGAACGAAAATTTAAACTTCAGGTTTTGATGGGCAAACGCTTGGATTTGGTAAGAAAAGTTCTCTGAATGTTTCATTTAAAGCTATCTTGGGAGAATTTCACTCAGACATTTCAAAGACTGTTCAAGGATTGGAAACTCTTGATAAAAAATTAAAGCTATGGTGGACTGTTGGCAATGGATTAACTGCATAATTACAGCAGATAGAAATATGAGCAAAAATTGATTCAATTTTATTCTGAAGAGGAATGTGCCTGGAAAACATGTTAAAAGTGATCAAACTCAATTGATTACAGATACAACAAAATGGGTCACTTGCTTTGTTGGGAAAAGAAAGAAAAATAAATGTACTTTACTTGCAGCATTAGGACACATCGGGCCTTTTCCATACAAAAGGAATCTGATGTCAATTTGAGGTCTACACTTCAAGACTGAGGTAACTGGTGCCAACCCTGGCTCTATTCGTACAGACTCTATACTGCCTGTAACCTCAAGGTAGTTTTCTTACAGTTATTTGCCACCATCTGAGGTCCTGTCAAATACATACTTAACAAAAGCTCATCATCGCTTCACTCAAGGCAGCCCCACAGCAACTCCCAATACAGGGTGTCCAACTCTTATGAATTAAAATGATGGACGCTTTGACTAGTTTTGCAGAGATGGGGTAACATTTCTGGTGAGCTTATCTCAATCCACTGGTGGCTAACAGCCACAGTGCTCTTAATAATAAATAAAGAGGCAAGACATGAGAAGGCTCCCAGGCTGGGTTTCCCACAGGCTGTTTACCAGACTGATTCCTGGGATAGCAGGACTAATGTATGAAGGGAGACGTTATTTATTAATTTACAAGATGTGGGCATTATTGCCCTTCACTAATAACCCAGAATCGGCAGTGAACAATTTCCCATTGTCTCATGGATTGTGGACTCCCCTGTCCAGACCAGCATTGGCTGCCCATTTCCAGCTGCCCTTAAAATGAATGGCTTCTTAGGCTACTTCAGAGGGTAATGAATAGTCAACAACCTTTAATATGGATCTGAGTCACATGTGTGACAAACAGATTTCCCTAAACAGCAAATGGTAATATGTGTACCTCATACACATGCTCATTACTGACAAGAGTTAACCTACATTGTTGTGCAGTCACATGTTGAACAGACCAGCGAGGGACAGCAGTTTCTTTCCCTAAAGGACTTTGGTGAACCAGATGGGTTTTTCTGACAATCGACAATGGTTGTATTGTCAGTGTTACAGACTCAGACCTCCAGTCCATAAGATCTGACATTAACTATGACACAGCTTTTTATGCACATGTTTACTTGCAAAGGTATAATTAACCCTTTATTCCACACTCCCTTGAATTTAAACTCAATTTGGGCTGATGGATAACTTGCTCTCTCTGATAGAGCCCCCGAGTCATACTTCTGCAGCCAACTCGACCGAGCGGGAATCACAGCACTGAACCCTCTGCAAATCGGCACAATTGACTGCAGTCGGAGTCTGAAAGGGCATAGCAGCATTAGAAAATGGATCAGAAAAATCACAGCATTGGTGTAATGATTGACCTTCTCAGGGTTGAAACACATCAGTGAGGAAGATTAGAAGTTGTGGGATTTTATTATTCTGAAGCGTCTCTGGTATGTCCACTGCTACCAAAATTAGAACCAAAATTCTGTTGGTTGTACCACACAAAGATGCACCAAGGTCACTTAAAAGTTCAAATATACAGCTGTAGAGCTATTGAAATAGGCTTTCAGATATCTTGAACGACAGCATAATGACCTTTTTTTAAACAAAACCTATAGACACGTATATCATTCCTTATGTTCTGCCCAGTGAATCTGAAGTATGTGCCAGTTAATGGCACTCATTTTATGGTCGATAGAAGCATTATACTATGAAAAGCTTTTGTCTTGCTATACATGTTCAGCTGGCTGAAATATATGTTTTCACACTTTTCATGTCTTGCATTTCTGTCCTTCTGTCCCAAGACCAGAGGAAATTGAGTGAGGTTCATAAAAATGATTGTTTTCTGCTGTTCTCAAAACTCAGCAATCTCGACCATTTATATTTCCCAGTGACTGAAGAACCACAGACAATTTTTCAGCAGCACTTAAATAAAAGCAAACATTTGCTTGATTTGAAAGATTCCTTAACTGGCTTTAGCAGAGTATGTAACAAAACACAACCCGGAAGGAACTATCATCCACTGATCAGTAACAAAATATACCATGTCTTCCCTGATTCCGAGGGTTGTGTAAAGCAGCACCAGGTATTAAGGAATGAAGCCAATTCAAGTAGATTCAGGTTGAATTTTCCTAGTCGTCCACAAAAATAGAGCAACATAGTGCAAATAATGTAAATCTGAAAGCGTCATATTTGACTCCAGATGACATTTCAGTTTGCCCCTCCATAGATACTGCCTGACCCGATGAGCATTTCCAGCACTTTGCCTTAATTCCTCAATTGTAGTACTGGACTACCAGAGCTCCATTGAAGATCTGGCAAAATAGCTTGGAAATGTTGTCTTGGTAAAGAGGAGGTACACCAGGTTGATTCCAGGGATGAAAGGGCTATCATACAAGGAACAGTTGAGTGGCTTTGGGCTTATGCGCACTGGAATTCAGAAGAATGAGGGGGAATCTGATATAAGATGCTAAAGGGGATCAGTAAGGTAGATGTTGAACAGATGGTCCTCCTTTTGGGACAGTCTTGAACAAGAGGTCACAGATATAGAGTGAGAGGAGATAGATTCAAAATTGAGCTGAGGAGATACTACTCCTCTCAGAGGGTTGCGTATCTGTGGAACTCACTGCCCCAGAGTGCAGTGGGGGCAGAATCAATCAACAGATTCAAGAAAGAAATAGATTAATATATTTCTGATGAAAAGCAGGATAAAGGGTTGTGGGGAGCAGCCAGGAAAGTGGAGTTGAGACCAAGATAGAATTAGCCATGATCATGTTCAATGGTAGAGCTGGCTTGATGGCTGAATTGCCTACTCTCGCTCCTAATTCCTATGTTCTTAATTCCTGTGTCCTTGCCCTCAAATTACATAGTAAATGGGTAAAAAAAAGACAGAGGCTTTTCATAGTGAGGGTTCTCATTTCCTGGGCTCACAAAGAACCTCATATAAGACAGCAGCCAATAAATCAAACATTGAAATTGTTAACCATTTATCTCAAGTACAGTACGGTCCTGAAACCAATTGATTAACCATTTTATCACCACAGTAACTCCAATCATCAGGCTTTCTATTTACCTACTTTTCAAAAGAAATCTGTAGTTCTGGTGTTTGAGTCAAGCCGACACTCTGAAAAAGAATAAAACACAAGATATTCTGCTGAAAAGGATGTTTTTGTTTTGCAAGTTTAATTCTTTTCTTTGTTCTTAATATCACTCAGAGGTAATTTATACATGATTGCTAAATAGGTCATATGTAACATTATTTCATAACATTTATTTCAGCCACAAACCAGCTGAATCCCATTGGTGTGAACCAGACCTGTCTCAAAGGTATGTCTCCTACTAGTGCCAATTCTTAATTCGTGGACACCCGCCAATATAATCTACCAGTGGAGTTGTGATGTGCCTCTTTCCTTAGCACTGGCAAATGTACTAATTCACACCATAACTTTCGTTCTTCCTATATAAATACAAGTATGCACACAGATATATTAAACATGTGAAATGCATTAGATTCTTAATTCAATTATAAATAAGTTCCTTAGAAACAAACCAGCCCAATTCCTAATTTACAATTTTGGTACCAGCACCAGATCATAACGTAAAAGCGGCACATCATTGGCCTCGTTTTCAGCCAGGTCAAAGTCACATTGCACAATTCAACTCTGGAAAGCTTCATATTTACTCTGCATTATTCTAGTCTTGCTTAGCTCCTTCACTCATTCAAAACAAAAATGCTCTTTCCCAGAGTAAGATCGAACATCAATTTGGCAGCCCTTTGAAATACTGACTCCCAGGAGCTGACCTAAATACTAAAGGATGCATTTTTCCCTGCAAAAATCAGAGTGATTCTATTAAGTGTAAGTGGTGAAGTAACTAGGAATAGTGATATCGTTATTATAAGTGATATTGCTATGACACTGTTTCCGATGAATCAGTTGATATGTCAAACAAAGCACAATACATCGGTCCAAGTTTTGCTGTGATAAAAACAGCAAGATTGTAGTATTACAGGTCCTTCTTGCCTGAAACATCGATTCTCCTGTACCTTGGATGCTGCCTGACCAGCTGTGCTTTTCCAGCAACACATTCTCGACTCTGATCTCCAGCATGTGCAGTCGTCACTTTCTCCTATTACAGGTGATTATCTGCTGACAAGTTCGTGAAATCCCTGCAGACAGCTTTACAAAACCTGTGCCACAATTCCAAATAATGCTATCATTCAGCTATGCTGAGCTGCACCTGTCATTTTAACACTACAAAATCGTTTGCTGGAAAGAATAAAATCCTGTAATCAACTGATGGCTAATTGCCATTACCGTGACGGTTAACAGATGGACAATAGTTTCAAATGTTTGGTTCCACATCAGAAGAAATCAGTATGAAGTATAGCTGCTTTCCGTTTCTTATTCATATGTTTGAAACTTTAAGGTATGACAGCCTTAAGATCTTCTACATACTAAGAGCCCCTCCTTTGCATTGTTCGCCAGTTTATGCAGCGTGTGCTATTGATGACATTACAGCATGCTCCTCACGTAGAACTTTACAGGTAGGACTAAGAAGAATACAGAAAGTCTTCCCAAAATTCAGCATTTCTTATCAAAAGACAATATCGCATTCCAATTTGTCTTCAAAAAGAGTTTGGCAGATGATTTTCGTCTGCTGTAGCAGACTAACAAGACAAGGAACCGGTCATTCTGCAACTGAGCCCTTCTAATAATATTCAGAGCATCTCAATATTTGCCAATCTCAATAAATGTCCCCACTAATCTTACAGGTGTACAAAAACATTTAAAGGGGCCATGCATTACCAAAAGAAAACCAACAAAATTTTCAAGGGAACATTAAAGTCAATTATATATGAGCATTGGTAAACCCAAATATATGAAATAGGAGCAGAAGCAGACCAATCAGTCTCTCACGCCTCCTCCACCATTCATTGAGGTCATGGCTGATCTGTTTGACTTCCACATTCCCACTTACCTCTGATAAGCTTTGATTCCCTTGCCTAACAAGAATCTATCCACAAGAACCTATATGTCTCCCAGCTTGGTGTGGCAGCCTCCCAGCCTGACGAGGTGGAGTCTCAGTCCGGCCTGGCGATCTGTCAGTGGCACAGCATAGCAGTGTCTTGGCCCAGCATGGCTTCAATATGGAATTCTATTCTCATAGTGAAGTCCCACCATGGCTAAGCACTTAAGAAAGACTGTAATGTTTGAATTGCCAGCTTTAGTTCTTTATTTTCTCCTTAAAACTAAGAAGGTCAACAATGTAACATTCAACCTTAGTCTGTATGTATTATGCTATACTATAATTATTGCAAGGTTTATCTTTGAACTTTGATCTTTCTTTTCACCTTTTCTTTAAGATTCTGTAACTGGGTACTTGTACCTAAGATGGTGCCTTATATGGTGACGTTATACATTTTTCACTGTACTTCTCTACTTTGGTGCTTGAGTATACATGACAATAAAATCAAAATCAAATCACTTTAGTCTTAAATACACATTTATATAGCAACCCTGCCTCCTTCATCCTTCTGAGGCAGGGAGCTCCAAAGTCGCACAACCCTCAGAAATATTTCTCCACATCTCTGTCTTAATAGAGGACCTTTCATTTTATGATACTAGTTTTCTAGTGCTCCCTAGCTCTGGACTGATCCACAAGAGGGAACATATTCTCCACACCCACGTTGTCAAGATCATTGAGGATCTAACCCTCTTCAATCAAGTCACTCTTCAAATTTCTAAATTCCAGTGGTAACAAACCCAGCCTGTCCAACTTATCCTCAAAAGCTCATCCAATAAACCCCAGGATTAATCTAATAAACTTCCCGTGAACAACCTCCAATGCATATACATCATTCCTTGAAGGAGACCAAAACTGCCCACAGTATTTGAGATGTGATCTCACCAAGGTCCGATATATCTGAAATTCCTGCAAAAGAACAGCATCCCATCAGCCTTTCCAATAAAAAAACCCTGTTAACCTCACTTAGGTAGTTGGTTTAGTTGTACAGCATATGATCCCATCTTATCACAGCTAGGAATATCTTCGATAGGATCAGTGGTAGAGTTATAGACTTGGCAGATTTGACAGGTCTAAGCTGTTCTGGGTTTCATCTTTGTCAGTCCAACAGGCTGCTATAGAATCATTCTAAACAAGGGTGAAAGAGAAAGGAGGAGAGGATTCTTTCTATAATATTCAAATTCAAATAAAGGCGTAATAATGGGTCAATAAACAAGCTCCAAAATTGATGTCAAGTCAAATATTCAATGTATTATCATTTCAAGAGATGCAATAACCAGCTCAGTACATAGGGAGCATTGGGGAACTTAAGGATCGCAAAACAAAAAGCTGTAAGTGTTCCTTAATCCAGGGACTCCCCATCTACATTTGGGACACCACCCATGCCCTTCACCTCCTCCAAGACTTTCATTTCCCTGTTCCACTATGCCTTATCTTGACCATGGACATCCAGTCCCTGTATACATCTATCCACCATGACAAAGATCTCCAAGCCCTCCTTTTCTTACTCTCATGCCATCCCAACTAGTACCCATCCAATTACACCTTCATCCGCCTGGCTGACCTGGTCCTCAACAGCTTCTCCTTCCAATCCTCCCACTTCCTCCGCAGCTACACCTGCACCATCCCCCACCTTTTCCTCCACTACATCGATGACTGTATTGGTGCTACCTCATGTTCCCATGAGGAAGTTGAATAGTTCATCACCTTCACTAACACCTTTTATCCTGACCTCAAATCCACCTGGTCCACCTCGGACACCTCTTTCCCCTTCCTGAACCTCTCCATCTCCATCTCTGACGACCGACTAACCACAGACATCTATTACAAGCCCACCTGTTGCTAAAGCTACCTAGACTACACCTCCTCCCACCCTACCCCCTGTAAAAACGCCATCCTTTATTCCTGATTCCACCACCTCCAATGTATCTGTACCCAGGAGGACTAATTCCACCTTAGAAAATCCTGGATGGCCTTCTTTTTCAAAGTCCACAATTTCCCCTCCAACATGGTTGAAGATGCCCTCTAGCACATCTCATCCACATCCCACACCTCCACCCCTGAACCCCACCCCTCCCAACACAACAAGGTCAGAAACGCCATGGTCCTCACCTTCCACCACACCAACCTCCGTAAATATCACATCATCCTCCGCCACTTCCGCCACCTACAAACAGACCACACCACTCGGACATATTTCCCTCCCCACCCCTATCAGCATTCTGGAGAGACCATCCCCTCTGTGACTCCCTTGTCAAATCCACCAGCCCACACCCCACTCCCAGCTCCTTCCCCTGCCACCGCATGAAGTACAAAACCTGCACCTACACCTCTCCCGCCCCACCTCCACCCAAGGCCTCCAAGGATCCTTACACATTTGACAGAAATTTACCTTTGCCTCCACAAATGTCATCTACTGCATCCGTTGCATGTGATGTGGTCTCCTCTACATCGGGGAGACAGATGCCAACTTGTGGATTATTTCAGAGAATATTCTGGACAACCCGCATGTATCAACCCACCACCCCACGGCTGAACATTTCAACTCCCCCTCCCACTCCACCAAGGACATGAAGGTCCTGGGCCTCCTCCATTGCCAAACCCTAACTACCTGATGCCTGGAGGAAGAACAGCTCATCATCCACCTTGGGACCCTGCAATCACACGGGATTAATGTGGATTTCACCAGTTTCCTCATTTCCCCTCCCCCCCACCTTATCCCAGTCCAAAGCCTCCAACTCGACACCACCCTCTTGACCTGTCCATTGCTTACCCATCTATCCACTCCATCCTCCTCTCCAACCTTTCACCTTCTCCCCCATCTTCATCAACCTATTACATCCTCAGCGACCTTCCACCCAGCCCCACCCACCTCCCATTTATCTCTTAGCTTCACTCCCCTCCAGCCTCATTCCTGATGAAGAGCTTATGTCCAAACGTTGATTCTCCTGCTCCTCAGATGCTGCCTAACTGGCTGTGCTTTTCCAGCACCACATTCTCAACTCTGATCTCCAGCATCTGCCATCCTCACTTTCTCAAAAAAGTTGTAAATGGCCAACATTGTGTAAATGGAAAACATCCAGCTTGAAGCTTGTGTTTATCGTACCGATGAAATGATAAAAACGGATTTCTGCTGGGAATTAGATTTTGAAGTTCACTGTGCAGTTCAAAATTAGTTGCTTAGAATTCACAAGTTTCCTTCACTTTGTCTACTATTTTCATTAGCATTGTGTCTCAACATACCCCTTTGATCTAAATGTGTAACCCAGAACACAAAACAAACTCTGCCTCATTAGCTGAGAATTGCTTTATTATATAAGCACAAAAGTCCGACTTGAACATACTTATTTTTGTGTTTCACAAAGAGTTTTAGCTATAGTTTTGTTGGATTCTAGGGCATTTATTTAATCTTTGAGAATAAAAGACTTGCATGTCAAGTTATTGAAGAAGGATGCGAGAATAATGACCAAACCATCTATTGTACTAGATACATGAGACAACTCTTGAGCTACCCCACTGGAATTTTCCAAGACTGCATCTGAGGATTTTATTTCATCTTTTTTCCATTTACTTCATGGAGACAACTGGTACCCCTCAGCTGTGAAGACAGTAAGATAAGCAGTCAACCCTAATGACTGAAAAGGCAAGAATGGTATTTAATGTCATGAAGGAAAGGCAACCTGGACAAATTCTAGGGCAAGAGGACTCACTGAAGGAGGCGAATATATGAAAATTAGAGGGTCGTTGATCATGAGGGAGAACGAGAATGATTCTGTTAGATACTGATGTTCCATATTGAAATACTGAAGAGGAAAGTGCAGGAACGGGATTTGTATGAAAATGAATCCTGAAACAGGTTATTGCTAAGACTATTAACTAAGTAAACCTACCTCACCAGTCTTGACTGCAAATTCTGGCCAAGTCTGAAAGGATTTGCCTAGAGACTGCAGTCCATTTGATTCCCTGATCAGGGAAGATATTTTAAAAGATTTCTTCGGTTCTCCAACCCATCTGATGAACATGTATCCTAATGGTGTGGTCTACATTCACCTTAATGAAGGCCAATATACCTTGTGACACTGAACTCTCCAAGTCATGACTGAACACCAACAAAAGGTGCCTCCCATACCTCAATGGTGACATTTGCTTTATAAAAAGCAAGTGGAGATTGCTCCCATTAAGAGAAATTCCTGGAAATGACAAACAACCCAGAAGACAGCCTTTAAAGATTTTTGATGAGGTGAGACTAATTTCTCACTAGACCTTCACAGGGAGCGTGATTAAACCCTCAAGGAATTTTGGCCCAATCATATTTATTTGTAGACTATCAAAAACAGGGAGAGACAGTTCATATTCTGAAGGTCATTCAACAGCAAGTAACATTCTAAGAAACATGAATAATATTACCAAAGAATGTAAGAACAAAACTATGAACCATCATTTGATAATACATCATAGATTAGAATATTCCAGTAAATTCTTAATGTTTTCTCTATGTCCAGACATTAATCAGTGACTTCAAACAGGTTACATCTGATATTGTGTGTCTCCATTATTAGATTTATAGTACAAAAATATACAGTTATAAGGCAGGGTCAAACAGCTATCTCTAATTGTCAACTTATTCCATGTAGGCAATATTTCCAGGATGCACACAGATATAAAAAAAGGTTTAATATAAACCTGCATTGAAATGCTTTCTGTTTTATCTTTTGACAAACATTTTTAAAATTAGCCGATCCCTAAACTATTGCACAACCAAAAAAACACTTTTCACATTGAGACAGCATACGGACTGAGTGTCTGAATTTTCATCACCTTGCAACTGTTACCGCCATGTGCTCCCGTCTGTCGGAAACGTGTCTGACTGCCAGGTTTCACATGTGTGCTGTTTTATTCATATATCTAAATGTTCAGAAAGATAGTGGTGGAGGGGCAGAGCTGTCATAAGCACTGCTGGCATATGCACACCTCAGTTATATAGGAAGCATTGATAATATTAAAATACAATATATAACTATACAGCCAGTTCTTCTTTCATGTGATGGCTGTGTTCTTGTGTAACCCCGCGTTATAGAAAAATCGCACTTTAGAAATAGCACTTAAAGTGTTGACGATGTAATTGTGTTACGGCCAACACACATTTTAAAAGTTTGCGTTTTAGAAACAATGTCCCCAATTCATCAATCACGTTAGAGCAAATTTGCGTAAACGAAATGTGTGTTATAGCAGAACAACCTGTACAGTGCAGCAGTAAACAGGTCCGAGCATGCATGTTACTATATAACAATAACACAATTAAAAGCAATGAGCAACAATGCAGATGTGACAGGTTTAATGTGAACATGACCAAATATCAAGAGACCCTGGAGAAAGGCAGTAGAACAATCCAAGATCTGAAGACCAAAACTCCAATTTATGGTAATGCCAGTTAGAGTTTAGGATATAGGTTCGAAATGAAGGCGCAAAGATTACACGTGAAGACTCGGAGAAGATGAGTGATTCAAACATCTGGGATCAGTGGTGACAGAAAGTGGAAATATGGCAATGGAAACTAAACAATGGATGAGCTCTGGTTGGAGTAAGTGGACAAAAAACAGTAGAATGTTTTAGGAAAGAATAGTATCATAGAATATGAAAGGAAAAATCTATGAGACAATTGAGAGACCGGCCTTGACTTATGTAGTGTCGAAACATGGACGCTTATTAAAGGGTTGACATGGGTATGTTAACCAAAGATGTATATTGTACTCGACAATATGTTCTCATAATGGTTATTTTTATTATATTTTACTAAATTGCTTCAGAGAATATACTTCAAACGTATTTTTCATTGGCTGAAAAGCAGTTTGAGAGGACTAGTTTTATGAAAAGTGCTATGTAAATGCACATATTTTTCCTGTTGTAACTGTACAGGCATTCAACAGCCATTAACTAAAGTTTCTCAATTCTATTTTAATGCATTAAATGATGGAGGCGTATTATCCAATTTGTTAAAGCAGGACTTGGAAGAAATTTTGTTCGTGTCAAAACTGCTTTGTGAACACTTACCATCATGGCTAACTACTTAAGAGCGACTCTAATGTTTGGACTTTCAGCCAGACTACTGCAACCACTAGGACTCATAACAGCACACAAACCAACAGCCACTCTCAGACAACAACTCACCAGGATGAATGACCCGATACCCAGCATGAGCAAAACCAATGTAGTGTATAAAATCCCATGCAAGGACTGCACAAAACACTACATAGGACAAACAGGAGGACAGCTAACGATCCGCATCCATGAACACCAACTAGCCATGAAACGACACGACCAGCTATCCTTAGTAGCCACACATGCAGATGACAAGCAACATGATTTCGACTGGGGCAACACTACTATTATAGGACAAGTCAAACAGAGAGCAGCCAGGGAATTCCTAGAGGCATGGCACTCATCCACAGATTCAATCAATAAGCACATCGACCTGGACCCAATATACCGACCACTGCAGCGGACAGCTGGAACTGACAACCGGAAGCGGCAGAGACAAACCACTATAAATGCCAGAGAAAAGATCACAGAAGCGCTTCACAGGAGGCTCCCAAGCACTGAGGATGTCACCTAGACAGGGGACGAAACGTTTGCAACACAAATTCCCAGCTCGGCGAACAGAACCACAATAACAAGCACCCGAGCTACAAACCTTCTCACAAACTATGCTATACTATAATTTAACTTTCAACTTTGTTCTTTCTTTCCACCTTGTTCTGTGGATTTTGTCCCTAGGCATTTGTACCTAAGACAGTGCTTTGTGTGGCGACGTTTTATACTTTTCACTGAACTCTTATGCTTTTGTATTTGAGGATGTGACAATAAAATCAAACACAAAATCAAGAATTCTCTCACTTAGTAAATATGAATTTCAATCAGGAGTGACCTGAAGCATTTTGGCAAATTAATAGCTTATATCAGAGGCCTTCCCTTGTTCAAAACTGGGCAGAAACATCACTAAATGACAAGCTTCGATGTTCCTGTATGACAGCAAAGTAAGTTGCTCCTGCCTGTTGCTAAATCAAAATGGAATATGCACTTAGGATTCTTCTGGCAAGTGGTAGTGTCTGTATCTCTGGGTCAGAGAGTCCAGGTTCAAGTCTCAACTCCCCAGACATGTGTCATAACATTTCCGAACAGGTTGATTAAAATAAGTCTAATTTTATGGGACTTGGCAGTTCAATTTACATTAGATTGCAATTAGAAATCAAAGTAATCAGACGCGATGAACTTCAGTAAAACCAAAATAGAACTTGGAATCAACGAAAAAAAATTACTAATGAATGAAGAACTGATACCAGTCAACTTTGTGTATCTGTGGTTACATTCCTAATGAAAGAAGTGATGTGCTAAATTCTGAGAAACGATATTTGTTTCCATATTTAAAATATCTATATACAGTCTTGTGCCCAGAAAGATCCCAGAACTCAGAATTATGTGGAAATCATTAGTCACTGAGTACACAAGGGAAAAACATCAAAAGTTGGCAAAAACATTTGCCAGTAAATGCCAAAGGTGCAGAGCTGAGTATTAATACGAGATTCAACCTCACTTTTGGGAAATTGCTTCAATATCCTTATCACATTCTGTCGGATCACTGTAAACATAATCAGGGAGGTATTGTAGCCAACAAAGTGGAAAGTTGCTCCCAGAGATGTCATGCACAAAAAAGTAGAGCAATTCCAATTCGACCAATTTTCAGCCCGTCAGCTGACCCTCAGTCATCAGCAAAGTGATGGAAGGTGGCAACAACAATGTTGCCAAGCCTCACTTACTCACCAATACCTGGCTCATTGATGCTCGGTTTGGATTCACTCAGGACCATGCAACTCTAGTTGTCACTGCAGCCTTGATCCAAACTTAAACAAAAGAGCAAATTGTCTGAGATGAGAGTGACTGTCCTTTGCAGCAAGGCACAATTTGAATATGAATTCAAGGATCTCAAGTGAAACTGAAGTCAACAGGAATAGGCTATGGGGAACATTCCAGTGGTTATAGAGTCATAGAGTCATGAGGGATGACCTTATAGAAGTTTACAAAATTATGAGGGGCATGGATAGGATAAATAGACCAAGTTTTTTCCCTGGGGTGGGGGGAGTCCAGAACTAGAGGGCATAGGTTTAGGGTGAGAGGGAAAAGATATAAAACTGGATGCCGATTACTTTATTTACTTTACCCTGTCTTTTCATTGTAAATCACTGTTGTTGATTCTAAGTCATCGGCATCCAAGTACTGACCCATACCACACACACACACTTGACTACTTGAAACCGCCTCTTCTTTGTCACTTTTTGTTTCCTAATTAACCAGCCCTCTTGCCAAGTTAATATACCACTGCCAACTATATTCGAGCAATACTGTGGATCAGGGCCTTGTGACATCTAGAAAAGCAAAAATGCAAGAGTGAGAGGAGATCTCATAGAAACAAACAAGACTCTGAAGGAGAGTCTTTTATTCAGCGAGCTGTGTAGTTTGTAATACAGGGGTACTGGGTCAGAATAAGGAACTAATCATTTAGGACCGAGATGAAGAAACACCCAAAATGTTGTGAAACTTTGGAATTCTTAATCCCAGAGGTTTATGGGTGCTCCATTATTGAATATTTTTAAGGCCGTGCCAGGCAACATTTGGTCTCCCAGGAGACAAAAGATGTGGGTACCAAACAGGATCATGGAGTTACAGTCTCCTGCTCTGATCTCCTGGTGTCATTATAAGTCTAGCTGATATGATGGCAATTTGATGTCGTACTTTACAGCCTTCCAGACTGAATAAGTAGTTCAACAAGTTCAGAGCATACACTCTGACCTTATTTTGTTTCTACGTTTTCGGTTTCAGTCTTGCTTGTCACTTCTTTTTCCTTTCAGACAGCAGTTATCTAAGATCCTGCTACTGACAGCACCTCCAGACACCGTCTTCTTTTGTCTCTTCGGTTGTCCCACTAACAATCTCTTTAGATCCTACAACATCAGCTCTTTTGTCATTTAATGTACATTTTCTTCCATTGTATCGTAGACCTTCCCTTTATTCTTTTTCCATCCTCCCTTTGTTTACTTTTTTCTGGTTGAAACCATTTTACATTTTGAACATTTCCCAGTTTTGATGAAAAATTAGCAAACTGAAAACAATAGATAAAACCATCTCCTATGTGGAGGTGACAAGAAAGGGAAAACATTGGGTCAGTTGACCCTGGAGAGATATTCACCCACTTCATACCATCTCTGGTGGGACTTTCTCGACTGTCCAACAATTAACTGGTTAATTACCTGCAACTTAATGGCCTTAACTCAGAATCTCACCTGATAACCTCGCTTCCCACCAGGCAAGAAAAGTAGTTGGTTTCCGAACTGGGTAACCAAGACAAGAGGGGAAAAATATGAAAGGACTTAGGTGCAACATTTTCATACAGAGGGTGATGCGGGTATGGAATGAACTGCCAGAGGAAGTGGTGGAGGCTGGTACAATTACAGCATTTAAAAGGCATCGGAATGGGCATATTAATAGGAAGGGTTTAGAGGGATATGTGCCAATTGCTAGCAAATAGGAATAGATTAATTTAGGATATCTAATAGGCAGAGGAGTTGGACCGAAGGGTCTCTTTCCATTCTGCATAGCTTTATGATTCTATAACCATCTGCCAGATTGTGAGGGTAATACAATCCTCCATTTGCCCCAAACTGAGAGCAATCAGAAGGACAACCTACACGCCCTTACCTTCAATCACCTCAACATCACGAGAACATCTCATAGTTAGATGAGAACTAGCTTCAAATCGATGGTCTTTAGGATCCAGAAGCATCCAGCCTCTGAATGCCCACTTCCTTCTGGTGAGCAAGGACACCACTGTTGGGGCCTGCCACAGGCCAAGGAGCTGGTTAGTCAGCTGTTAACAAGCTGATCGGTGTGCGACCCAGCAAGCTTTCTCACCGTTGGGTACACTGAGATGCTCAACATCTAACATGCCAGTCCTGTACTTACCCCGAGAAAGTGAAAGCTTTGGCTATCAACTCTATCGCTGTCTACATAGATGCTGCCTGACATTCTGTTTATTTCCAGCATTTTCTGTTTTTAAATTTCAGGTTTCCAGCATCCACAGTGTTTTGCTCTTGATAGGAGGGAGTGAATTAAAATTGATAGAATTGCATGGAAAATGAGCAGCATTGGCAAGGCCAACACTTGTTACACATCCCCAATTGTCCTCAAGAAGATATTGTTAAGCCACCTTTTTGAATTACCGAGCTCCACCAAGATAATTCTGGAAGTTTGAGCCAGCAATAGTGAAGCAAGATGAGACAACTCCGAGTGAGATTGGTATCTGGTGAACGTTTACCAAAACAAATAAGAAGGAGATGACCAACCTTAATACCAAGGAACAGCAATATAATTGAATCTTGCAGATGAATAATGAGCAGTGATCAATGAATTCCCAAATAATCTATACAAGTTTTCTCATTTGGTGTAGTGTGGTGATAGAAATTTTCTTGGATGGTACAGAAGATCGCAGGGCCATCTACTTAAATCACCAGTTTGGCTCAAATCCTCTCACTTGCACTTCAGTTGTGATCAAATTGCTTTGTTGTTACAAAAGGCACCCACTGCCTCGAGATATATTCAAAAGAAAAAGAAAACAAAGACATTTATTTTAAAATAATTGCATTTATCCTCTTGAGACATCTCAAAGAATTTAATATAGACTGATCAAGTGCAGGAATTCTTTTGTAGGGATATACAGGAGACATTTTACACATAGCAACATCACACAATGTTTTATAACCACTGAAATTTATAATTTAGTTACACTGGTTAACCAAGGATATTGGCTTAGATTTTGGCATAACTCCACTGTTACCGAACATTTGATTTAAAAAAAAGAGAAAAAGAACTTTGGGCTCAATGTCTCAAGTAAAGGATAGCTCATCCTGTAACATTCATGCCATAATAACAGTCAGCAATGACCATCTTCAATAAGAGACAATCTAAGCACTGCCACTTGGCATTCAATGGTGTTACCATCTCTAAATCCCTTACCATCAACATCCTGGTGGTTACCATTGACCAGAAACCCAACTGGACTCACTTGGGGCTATTAGAGCAGGTCAGAGGCTCAGAATACTGCAGCGAATAATTCACCTCCTGACTCCCCAAAGACTGTCCACCATCCATAAAAGCACAAGTCAACAGTGTGATGGAATATTCCCCACTTGACTGGATGGGTGCAGCTCCAACAACACTCAAGATGCTTGACACCATCCAGGACAAAGCAGCCACTTGATAGCACCACATCCACAAAGATTCACTCCCTCCCACCACAGACATTCAGTTGCAGCAGTGTGCAAATTCCATGGATCTATGAATTGACACACTGCTGCTGCTGAGCATAGGTGGTGGTGGGGGCAGTGGATGCTTGTGGATATGGTGCCAATCAAGTTGCTGCTTTGTCCTGGATTGATGTGTACTATCTACAAAATGCACTGTAAAAACTCACAAAGATCCTTATACAGCACCTTCCAACAAGAAGGGCAAAAGCAACACCACCTGCAGTTCCCCATCAAGTCACTTGCCATTCTGACTTGGAGATGGACCAATGTCCCTTCAATGTCACTGGGTCAAAATCCTGGAATTCACTCCTAAAGGGCATTATGGGTCTACCTTGGCACAGGGACTGCTGCAGTTCAAAAAGGTAGCTCACCACCACCTTCTCAAGGGCAATTAGGGACAGGCAATAAATGCTAGCCAGCTAGCGATATCCACATCACTCAAGTGAATACAAAATATTTCAACAAGATGCAGACTGGATCCTAAGCCAGTTCATGAATTATGATACTAGTCATAAATCCTGTTCTTGATGGTAGATTTATCATAGAATGCAGCTGAACATAACTCTACCAACTACCAATATCTCAGAAATCTTTCTTTATTAATGCACAAGATATATCTTCAATGCCCTTCTCCTATGTACACTTTATTGTAAACCAAATTTAACCAAATCTAACCAAATTAAAGTCAGACAAAATCGTTAAGGGCACTGTAACAATGCAACTTTTCAAAGGAGGTGAAGAGAATATTTAAATTAAAATGTCATTGGAATAGGTACACATAGATGCAAATTTGGGGAAAACTTACATTAACCAAATCAAACCAAATCAAAACCCAAAATGAGACAGCCATTTCAAGGTCCTTCTCCAGTATGTACTTGGACTTGATAATACAATTTACCATGAGCATAGTTTGTTCAAATTTGCGTCACCGGCTTGAATCCACAAATTTCTCTGCTGAGATTGTTTGTTTACTGACGGAACTGATTTTTAAAAATCTTCTTTTAAGAATATTTAGCATGTTTTTTAAAAATCAAATATAAATTATAAATACTGTACTTACACATCACCTATAACAAGGGTCAAATTTTATTCAATGTAACTTGTCTAGCCTGACTAGGAGACTAAAAGCAACCAGAAGTTTATTTTTAAAATTAATTTAATTCCTTTCTGCTTCTGTAAATGAAGGATTACACGAGTATCCACTCTCAACGGTAGTAACTCTGCATTTGAATGCTTCTTTGTCCTGTGTACTATCACTACGCTCTTCAGTCATAGTGAAACCAAACGACTACAGTCAATGGAGAAAGAACATTAATATCATTTTGAGAGGAGAATGCGACAGATTTTGATGGAGTATTTACAATCAATCCATTTGGCAAAGCATGGCTGCTAACTGTATTTGAAGAAAATTAAACACTATGTTTCAGTATTCTCACCCAATTTGCATTCATGCAAAAGAAAATCTGATTACTTCCCAATCTAATAAGCAATGACAGTATCACTTTCTATATGGATGAATGTGTAGCTCATCCAGATGAAAGCTGACACACAAAGTTACCCTCCTGTATGACATCTAACTGTTATGTCTGAGAGTCTAGGCTTAACATGAACCTCTAATGACAGCTTAAAGTACATTGCCATTAAAATAGACTGATAGACACAACAGAAGAAAAACCATGCCCTGAGAAAACTTTATGTAATGTCACATACTTACAAAGGCTAGTGTACATAATTTTATTAACTACTACTTAGAGCCAATAAATTAAACACGCCCGTGATTAATGTCAGTACATATCCATCAATTCAGAAACATTGGATTCTGACAAAGTGCTTTGTAGAGATTTTATGACTGAGGACTGTCTTCATTGCTGCATTCTTTCTTCTAGCACTTCAGCAATAAACACACCACATATTATTATGCTGCTCATGCCAAAACCATCAGATATAATATATGATTTTTAATGACATGTGAAGATAATTCCTCTTTCTGATCTAGTTTTCCAGCTGTGCATCAGAAACGTGGAAACATTTCCAATGGCCTTCAGACATTATTGACTGTACGATAATAATTTCCATTTTTGAAAAGGAATGGTCACATTCCCTTTGACCTAGTGTCAGCTGAAGAGTAGATATTTTGCTGAATAACACCATGTTATTATGAATATTGTTAATTATGCTAATGAAAAGGGATCTGACTTTACATGTACCTGTTCTGAAGAAGGGTCACTGAACACAAAAAAAAACACTAACTCTGCTGTCTGTCCACAGATGCACTAGATCTCCTGAGATTTTCCAGAATCTTTGATTTGGTTTCTGATTTCCAGCATCTGCAGTTCTTTAGCTTGTTGGTTTTCTGCAAATATCCATCTCAGTACTGTTACAAACTGTATTGTAACTGTATTTTTAAGGTCTTGTTTAGACATAGGATTATATAGGACCATTCGTCATGTTACAAAGCTTATTAACTACATCGAGATGCTCCTCAGTTTATGCACATGAGCATCTAATGAAGGCTTAGGTTCAAAGGTCCTTCAGATAGTACAGGCCAAGTTTCAGATTCAGTTGGGAAAACAGGTGAGGTAAGCTGAAATGACGTCTCAACACTGAGAGCTAAAAGTCTGTCAATGAGTTCTCATTATCCCTCTAATGTACAATCCCCCAAATGTTTAAAGGGTGCTCAGAAGAAATGTGTCTATAGAAATGGTTTGTGCGTGTCCATTGACAGAAGCCCCTCAGGTACATTGCCATGGCCATCCTGGTCTCAGGCCTGCTCCAAGACTTCCTTGGAAGAAGGAAAGAAGGAGGCAGCACAAGGTGGACCTCTTTCTCAAAACTAACTATCTCAAACAGCCTCAGATGATATAGAGAACAGTACAGCCGAACAATAGATCTGATCCTAATAACAAATTTTACAATTGTTGTGAGATTTGGTGAAACTATCAAATTTATATCTCAGCCTGGCAAGGAACCAGTATCTTGCTTTCGTTTAAAGTAGCTGCAAATGTGTTGTTGGAAAAGCGCAGCAGGTCAGGCAGCATCCAAGGAGCAGGAGAATCGATGTTTTGGGCATGAGCCCTTCTTCAGGAATGAGCAAAGAGTGCCAAGCAGGCTAAGATAAAGGTAGGGAGGAGGGACTTGGGGGAGGGGCGTTGGAAATGCGATAGGTGGAAGGAGGTTAAGGTGAGGAAGATAGGCCGGAGTGGGGGTGGGGGCGGATTGGTCTGGAAGAAGATTGCAGGTTAGGAAGGTGGTGCTGAGTTTGAGGGTTAGGACTGAGACAAGGTGGGGGGAGGGGAAATGAGGAAACTGGAGAAATCTGAGTTCATCCCTTGTGGTTGGAGGGTTCCCAGGCAGAAGATGAGGTGCTCTTCCTCAGCCATCATGTTGCTATGGTCTGGCAATGGAGGAGTCCAAGGACCTGCATGTCCTTGGTGGAGTGGGAGAGGGAGTTGAAGTGTTGAGCCACGGGGTGGTTGGGTTGGTTGGTCCGGGTGTTCCAGAGGTGTTCTCTGAAACGTTCCGCAAGTAGGCGGCCTGTCTCCCCAATATAGAGGAGGCCACATCAGGTGCAGCGGATGCAATAAATGATGTGTGTGGAGGTGCAGGTGAATTTGTGGTGGATATGGAAGGATCCCTTGGGGCCTTGGAGGGAAGTAAGGGGGGAGGTGTGGGCACAAGTTTTGCATTTCTTGCGGTTGCAGGGGAAGGTGCCGGGAGTGGAGGTTGGGTTGGTGGGGGGTGTGGACCTGATGAGGGAGTCACGGAGAGAGTGGTCTTTTCGGAACATTGATAGGGGAGGGGAGGGAAATATATTCCTGGTGGTGGGGTCTGTTTGGAGGTGGCGGAAATGACGACGGATGATACGATGTATATGGAGGTTGGTGGGGTGGTAGGTGAGGACCAGTGGGGTTCTGTCCTGTGGGCGATTGGAGGGGTGGGGCTCAAGGGCGGAGGAGCGGGAAGTGGAGGAGATGCGGTGGAGAGCATTGTCGACCATATCTGGGGGGAAAATTGCGGTCTTTGAAGAAGGAGGCCATCTGGGTCGTTCGGTATTGGAACTGGTCCCCCTGGGAGCAGATGCGGTGGAGACGAAGGAATTGGGAATATGGGATGGCGTTTTCACAGGGGGCAGGATGGGAGGAGGTGTAGTCTAGGTAGCTGTGGGAGTCGGTCGGTTTATAGTAAATGTCTGTGTTGATTCGGTCGCCCGAGATAGAAATGGAGAGGTCTAGGAAGGGGAGGGAGGAGTCTGAGATGGTCCAGGTAAATTTGAGGTCGGGGTGGAAGGTGTTAGTAAAGTGGATGAACTGTTCAACCTCCTCGTGGGAGCATGAGGCAGCGCCGATACAGTCATCGATGTAGAGGAGGAAAAGGTGGGGGGTGGTGCCAGTGTAGCTGCGGAAGATGGACTGTTCCACATATCCTACGAAGAGTCAGGCATAGCTGGGGCCCATGCGGTTGTCCATGGCTACTCCTTTGGTTTGGAGGAAGTGGGAGGATTGGAAAGAGAAGTTGTTCAGAGCGAGGACCAGTTCAGTCAGTTGAAGGAGGGTGTCAATGGAAGGGTACTGATTGGTACGGCGGGAAAGGAAGAAGCGGAGGGCTTGGAGTCCTTCGTGATGGGGGATGGAGGTGTACAGGGACTGTATGTCCATGGTGAAGATAAGGCGTTGGGGACCGGGGAAGTGAAAATCATGGAGGAGGTGGAGGGCGTGGGTGGTGTCCCGAACGTAGGTGGGGAGTTCTTGGACTAAGGGGGACAGGACCGTGTCGAGGAACTCAGATTTCACCAGTTTCCTCATTTCCCCTCCCCCCACCATGTCTCAGTCCCAACCTTCGAACTCAGCACCACCTTTCTAACCTGCAATCTTCTTCCTGACCTCTCCGCCCCCGCCCCCACCCCCACTCCAGCTTATCACCCTCGCCTTATTACCCTCACCTTGACCTCCTTCCACCTATCGCATTTCCAACGCCCCTCCCCCAAGTCCCTCCTCCCTACCTTTTATCTTAGCCTGCTGGACACACTTTCCTCATTCCTGAAGAAGGGCTTAAGCCCGAAACGTCGATTCTCCTGCTCCTTGGATGCTGCCTGACCTGCTGCGCTTTTCCAGCAACACATTTTCAGCTCTGATCTCCAGCATCTGCAGTCCTCCCTTTCTCCTTTGTTCAAAGTAGGCAAAGTTCAATATCCCAGCTGTTTACTGAGAATAAAGTCACACAGTTTTGAACAAAATTTAACATTACAAAGTTAGAACAGTAAGACAATCCCTCAATACTTAAAACTTATACCCTCACATCCAGAATTAATAAGGTGAAAATGAGTAAACTAACAAATTGTGGTCAAGCCCACAGAGTACACTTTAAAGGGCCAAATGCGTACAAGCAGGTCGTACTCAGATATCTGTCACTCTGTGGGTCACCAAATCCTATTAAAACTCTTATCGCCTTTGCAAGGGATTAAAATTGTTAACTTTGCAGATGGTTTTAAAATCATTACAGACCTCCCTGACTTGGTCTGCTCAATAACCGCTCACATCTTTGCAGTTCAGTATTCTCCTGAGAAAGGGTTCTACTGTCATGGCAAGCCTGCACACCAGCACCTACTAACGAGCACAATTCCAACTTTCTCACCAACACCAAGCTTCATAAACCTGGCCTGCTCCTGGGTTCCTACAAGCTCCGATATTTCTCGGGCTGCACTGAGAAAATACTGCTTCTGCATGAAAGCTTAACATCGCTTATTGGGAAAATGTTAGAGGCTATGATGAAGGATGCTATAGCAGAGCATTTACAAATATATAGGCAGATCAAGTACAGACTGCATGGCTTCATGAAGGTGAAGTCATACATGACAAATTTACTAGATCTTTGATGAGGTAACAAGCAGGATAGATAAAGGGGAAGCAGTGGATGCAATATATTTGGCTTTTCAGAAGGCTTTTAATCAGGTACCACACGTCAGGCTACTTAATAAGTTAAGAACCCACGGTGTTAGAGGTAGTATATTAGCATGGATAGAGCATTGGCTGACTAAGACAGAGTTGAGATGTTTTAGGATGGCAACCAGTAACTAGTGGAGTGCAACAGGGATCAGTGCTGGGGCCACAATTATTTCCAAGATATATTAATGACATGGATGAGGAGAATGAATCATCTGCAATCAAGTTTGCAGATGACACAATTAGGTGGGAAGGCAAGTGACGACGATGACACAAGTAGCCTGCAGAGGGATATAGATAGGTTAGGTATATGGGCAAATATGTGGCAGATGGGATACAATGTGGGAAAATGTCTTGCACTTTGGCAGGAAGAATAGCGGAACAAAATGTTATTGAAATGGAGAAAGTCTGCAGAAAGCAATAGAACAGAGGGGTTTGGGAGTCCTCATCACAAAAAGCTAGTTCAGCAGGAATTGTGGAAGGCAATGGGATATTAGCCAAAAATTCAAAGGGAATAGAACATAAATGTAGGGATGTTAAGCTAAACTATAGAGGCATTAGTCAGACCATAGATGGAATACCTTGAACAGTTTCGGGTTCCTTGGGCATGGCTGGATTGCCTTATAAAGGAGATGTTTAGTAGGTTGGGTCTGTCTTCATTAGAAATTAGCAGATTGAGGGAGAATCTTATTGAAACATACATGGTTCTTAACACTCTTGACAGGGTAGATGCAGAAAATTTATTTCACCTTGTGGGATAGTCTAGGACCAGAGGGCATCATCTCAGAACAAGGGATTACACATTTAAAACAGAGATGAAGAGGAACTTTTCCTCCCAGCGACAGTTATTGGGAAAAAGCAGGAATTATCAGATCAGCAAAGATCTCACTGGATGGCAGAACAGACCGAATTGTCTGCTTCTGCCTATACATCTTATGGTCTAATGGGCGGGGGTTCTCTGGAATGTCCTGAGAAGAAACTTTTGGGGGTCCTACATATGGTTCCTCGTCCGGCCATGTGCCTATTGCCATAGCCATGACTCTTTCTGAGGAATGGACACCTGGAATGATAGCACCATGATAAACTGCATGTCTGTGTGAAGCTCCAGCAGATACCAAGTAGGCTGGACCTGGCACTGCATGGAAGCTGCCAACCTGAAGAAGGGTTACATCCAAAACGTCAACTTATGCACCTCCTGATGCTGCCTGGTTTGCTGTATTCCTCCAGCCTACTGCCTGTCCATGGAGGCAGCCAAACATTCACATGCCAGAGACTTCAGGGTCCCAGCAGTGTTGGTGGAGTCAGTTTGCCCACTGCCCCTGACAAACATGCTGACTGTTCCTGCTGCCACGTCCACACTTGTAAGAGGTTACCTTGGAGTCCTTTCCCACCCGGGGCTGACCAGGCACCTGGTCTCTAGAAGTTCTCCAAGTGTCAATGACCTGGGACACTTCTTTCTCTGCTACCTCTGTCGATGTGGCAATGATATACACACCAGAAAATGCTTCACATTCTAATTTAGCGACCTTACCAACCAAGGTGTCAGTATCTAAGCTGACAATGGTGCAGGAAGCATCCTTACTGGTGCATCTTCTGCTGAATCTGTGGTTTCTTCCTCAGAAATGGATTTTGGTAAAAAATTCAGCACTACCTGGTTTTGCTTGTCTCATCCACATGAAACTGCAAGTTTAGCCTTGGAGGAAATACTAATCTAAAGAATGACATCCATATCGGATTTCACTTTCACAAGCATAATTGAGCCATGTTTCAGAGCTGACTGATTATTTAAATTGGTTGTTAGTGCAGCTATTATTGCATTCAGGATTGTTCAGCAAGTGCAACAGATCTTTTCCACATTAACCACTACATACATTTTGTACAAGGGAGATTCAAATTATTTTCCCTCCTAACACCATTGATAAGTGGTTTTAAATAAACAAATGATTTAAATTAATAAACCCCAATAGTCCTCAAATATACTTTGCTTTAAATTAAACAGTCCATTTTTGTCTAAGTTTCAAAATATAAGACTCTGGTGCGGCCGCATCTGGACTATTGTGTGCAGTTTTAGTCGCATACTATAGGAAGGATGTGGAGGCACTGGAACGGGTGCAGAAGAGGTTTACCAGGATGTTGCCTGGTATGGTAGGAAGATCATATGAGGAAAGGCTGAGGCACTTGGGGCTGTTTTCATTGGAGAAAAGAAGGTTTAGGGGTGACTTGATAGAGGTGTACAAGATGATTAGGGGTTTAGATAGGGTTGACCATGAGAACCTTTTTCCACGTATGGAGTCAGCTATTACGAGGGGGCATAGCTTTAAATTAAGGGGTGGTAGGTATAGGACAAATGTTAGGGGTAGATTCTTTACTCAGCGAGTCGTGAGTTCATGGAATGCCCTGCCAGTAGCAATGGTGGACTCTCCCTCTTTATGGGCATTGGATAGGCATATGGAGGATAGTGGGCTAGTGTAGTTTAGGTCGGCTTGGATCAGCACAACATCGAGGGCCAAAGGGCCTGAACTGCGCTGTATTTTTCTATGTTCGATGTTCTATATGTTTTAAGAATTGAAGGATGGATTTTTTTGATGAATATGATGTGTCCAGGCAAGATGAAATAAGGAAGTAGAGGACTGGAAAAGAGATTTGTTGATTTTAAAGGGCACATATCAGAAGGTGCCCCCCACACTTTCCAGTGTGCATTGGTGGACACAGTTACTCAAGCTATACAGGATACTGTATAGGTTCACAGTCATTTAAACAAGCCCCACTGTAGCTATTATTGAGCTAGTTTGATTCCATAATCAGGCTTGATAGATCATTTCTTTATTTTGGTAAAAACAATGACTGCAGACGCTGGAAACCAGATTCTGGAGTAGAGTGTTGCTGGAAAAGCACAGCAGTTCAGGCAGCATCCGAGGAGCAGGAAAATCGGCATTTCGGGCAAAAGCCCTTCATCATGAATACAGTATTCCTGAACTGTTGTGCTTTTCCAGAACCACTCTACTCCATTTGTTTATTTTGTTTGTTTTAATTAGTGAACATGGTGGTTAATCACTAAAACATATTCACCCAAGGCCTCAGATGTTCTTTAACAATAGAACATAAGTTTATTACACAATCAAATTACTTAAATATATTTAACAGCTGTAATAATTTCTACAGACAGTATGGGAAGGTATTTAATTGGGATGGGGATATTATACTGCTGTGGAGTATAAATTGGGAACGATTGTTCTACAGGAAATGCACAACAGAAATGTGGAGGCTGTTTAAGGAGCAGTTGTTGCGAGTATTAGATAAATTTATCCCATTGAGACAGGCAAGGAATGGTAAGGTGAAGGAGCCTTGGATGACAAGAGAAGAGGAGCTTCTCATCAAGAGGAAGAAGGAAGTGTACTCAAGGTTGAGGAAGCAAGAATCTTTCACAGCTTTATAGGGTTACAGGGTAGCTAGGAAAGAACTCAAAAATGGACTGAGGAGAGCTAGGAGGGGGCACAAAAAAGCCTTGGCAGAAAGGATTAGGGAAACTCAGAGGTGTTCTATACTTAACACGAGGAATAAGAGACTGATCAGAGACAGGCTGATCAGGGATAGTGGAGGGAACTTGTGCCTGGAGTCTGAAGAGGGAGGGAGGCCCTAAAGGAGTTTTTTGCTTCAGTATTCTTGAGAGTGAGGGACCTTCTTGATAGTGAGAACACTGTGGACCAGGTTAATAGGCTTGAACAGATTGATATTAAGAGAGTGGATGTGCTAGAAATTCTGGGAAGTATCAAGATGACACGTCCTCAGGGCTGGACGAGATATATCCAAGATTACTACAGGTAGTGAGGAATGAGATTGCTGCATCTCTGGCGATGATCTTTGCATCCATATTCTCCATGAGGATAGTACTGGATTATTGGAGTGGGACGAATGCTGTTCCTCTGTTCAAGAAAGGGATTAGGGAAATCTCCGGTAATTACAGACCAATCAGTCTTATATCTGTGGTAAGCAAGGTACTGGAAAGGAATCTGAGAGATAGAATTTATGACTATTTAGAAAAACATAGTTTGATTAAAGATAGTCAGCATGGCTTTGTGAGGGGCAGATCATGCCTCACACACCTTATTGAGTTCTTTGAGGAGGTGACAAGACAAGTTGACAAAGGTCAAGCAGTGGATGTGGTGTATATGGATTTCAGTAAGGCAGTTGATAAGGTTTTACCCCGGTAGACTCATTCAGAAAGTTAGGAGGTATGGGATACAGGGAAATTTGGCTGTCTGGATACAGGATTGGCTGGCCGAAAGAAGGCAGTGAGTGGTAGTGGATGGAAAGTACTCTACCTGGGGGTCAGTGACGAGTGGTGTCCCGCAGGGATCTGTTCTTGGGCCTCTGCTTTGTAGTGCTTATAAATGACTTGGATAAAGAAGTGGAAGGGCGAGTTAATATGTTTGCTGTTGACACAAAGGTCAGTAGTGTTATACATAATGTTGAGGGCTGTTGCAGGCTACAAGATATTGACAGGCTGCAGAGCTGGGCTGAGAAGTGGCAGATTGAGTTCAACCTACATAAATGTGAAGTGATTCATTTTGGAAGTTTGAATTTGAATGTTAAATACAGGGTTAAAAGATGGGATTCTTGGCAGTGTGGTGAAGCAGTGGGATCTTAGGGTCCATGTCCATAGATCCCTCAAAGTTGCCACCCAAGTTGATAGGGTTATTAAGAAGGCGTATGGTGTTTTGGCTTTCATTAACAAGGGGATTGAGTCTAAGTACCATGAGGTTTCGCTGCAAATCCCTGGTTAGACCAGACTTGGAATATTGAGTCCAGTTCTGGTCACCTCCTTATAGTAAGGATGTTGGTGGTGCAGAGGAGATTTCCCAGGATGCTGCCTGGATTGGAGTACTTGTCTTATGAAGAGAGGTTGAGTGAGCTAGGGCTTCTCACATTGGAGAGAAGAAAAAAGGTGACTTGATAGATGTGTACAAGGTAATGAGAGACATAGATAGAGTAGATAGCCAGAGACTTCTCCTCAGGGCAGAAATGGTTGTCACGAGGGGTCATAATTTTAAAGAGGTTGGAGGAAGGTGTAGGGGAGATGTCAGAGGTAGGTTCTTTATCCAGAGAGTGGTTGGTGGGTGGAATGCACTGCTAGTGGTGGTGGTAGAGTCCGAGACATAGGGATATTTAAGCAACTGCTGGACAAACACATGGATGGCAATAAATTGAGGGGCATGTAGGTTAGGTTGATCTTCGATTAAGATAAATGCTCGGCAAAACATTGTGGGCTGAAGGCCCTGTACTATGGGTACTGTTCTGTGTTCCGATAATTTCAAAACCCATAACCAAACAAAATTTTGACCAGTTTCCCAATACTAATCTGTTACAGTGACTCAGGTGCACAGGAGTTATATTCAAAGCTCAACCCTTTCGGGTTGGCATGGTGGCTCAGTGGTTAGCACTGCTGCCTCACAGCACCAGGGATCCGGGTTCAAATCCACCTTGGGTGTCTATCGGTGTGGAGTTTGCACATTCTCCCCATGTCTGCATGGATTTCCTCCGGGTGCTCCGGTTTCCTCCCACAGTCCAAAGATGGACTGTAGTCAGGTGAATTGGTCATGCTAAATTGCCCGTAGTGTTAGGTGCATTAGTCAGGGGTAAATATAGAGTAGGGTAATGGGTCTGGGTGTGGTTACTCTCGGAGGGTCTGTATGGACGTGTTGGGCCAAAGGACCTGTTTCCATACTGTAGGGAATGTAATCTAACCTAATCTAAACCTCCATGACTCTATGACTATTCCAGAACAACTCACTAAACTTGTTTTTTATTTTAAAAAGAAATTAAATCTCTTCGCCGAATAACAAACGCCTATCTTCATCTTTTTCCAACTCCAAACTCCAGCAAAAATATAAATAGAGAAATAATGCAGTTTTCATCAAAAAAAAAGCCTCTCAATTTGAGTGGGTGTTTTCTTAATAAATGGATCGCATTAAGGAAAGGCCAGAGGCAACGAGCAGCTTACTACAAAAAAAATCAATAAAGACTTTAAGTGTTGTGTACTCTACCTGCATTATACAAATAACATTGCAATTTGGGATTACGGAGCAGATTTACATGATTACCAAGCGTGAGGAAATACAATCAGAAAGAAAGTCTTACCCTCCCTGTGTCAAGATTCAGCAGGGAACTGCACAGAGGCCAACAATACAAAACCGCAGGTCATCCTACCTCGAATCTACGCCAGAGTCATTTAAAATCTCTGCACATGATTGCAAGAATATCTCAATTTGTGTAATTCAGAGCCTAAAATATCAACAAACACTTGGTCATTTCATATTTCATTCAAGAGGCATAAACTTCATCAGTGCTGATGTTATATGCAGTTTTAGATTTTATATTTTTTGCAGAGCATTGAAAAGGAAGAACAGTAGTACAGTGGTATGCTATATATGAAAATATATGCTGTGGAAATCCTATTGAGTAATTAAATGCACAGTGATAGCTGACTATAACACATATTATCAGCAAAGGAAGAAGCAAAAAAAAGTTCCTATTATGCCCGCAACACTGTATCATACCCTGCCAGCAAGTCATTGTGTCAATTAAAATACTCCAGGATGGCAAGAATTTCTGATTTCGGTTGCAGATTCTTGACGTGCTTGGCGTAATATGGGAGGTGGGGGGGGGGAGACACTGATCTTGAGTCATTAAGTGAATGTTATATATTCCTGATGTAGCACAAATAGACAGTTATGCCTGATAGCAGCCCAATATCTAGCTCAATAAACATTACAATAGAACAAGATTGACAGGCAAGCCCTCAGCATTTAGTACAACAACAGCAACTGACAGAACACCAAATACCATGAGATACAACAGGGTCCAGCTCCGATACAAAAGTGAATCAGAACAGATGAGATGACTCTGCAGTACAGTTGACAAACAAGGATGGAGAAACTGTGTGACTGCCTCGATCTAAACAGTCTTCCAATAAGACTCAACCTCAGATTAATGTATGTTTAATAGATCTGGAGATAAAACATAATTCATTAAAAGGTGAATATATGATTTATGTAAAAGATAAAGTATTTAAGAAATATATATATGTGTGTGTGTGGGGGGGGGGGTGGGGGGGTGGGGGTGGGGGGGTGTGTGCACCTGTGTACATTTTGATTATAAAAAATAATGTCGTATGAGCTACTTGTTCCATAATGCAGCAATATGAAGTGCTCAATAATGAAAGCACCAGATGGCATGGATCAGATATCTGTCAATAACCTAAAGGAAATACAATTTGAGGAAGGGTCAGGTAACTAGACGTAAGGAAGTCAACTGAAAGGAACTGGGTTAACAAACATTGGAGAGCCTGATCTGCAAA